>NC_057866.1:215254858-215591108 GCF_019393635.1 Dromiciops gliroides | reverse complement strand
AATCTTTTTTTTTAAAGATACAGTTTTGTAAACTGAAGAAACAGTTGGCATTTTCAAATATAAAACAGTTATGAAGGACCACATATGATTTACCTCATTTTATCTTCATATCAGTTTCCTGAATTAGGTAGTATATGTAGATGTGTCACGATTTTACAAATGGAGAAACTGAGGCTCAGGGAGATTATCTAACTTGTCTAAGGTTCTGCAGCAAATTGGGAAATGGAGGCATATTAATCCAATATATCTGACTCTATGTTTAGTATTCTTTCCAATACAAATCAAAGCAATATGTTCTGTTCAATTCCACAAACATTATTATAAGTTGATTAAGTGTAAGGGAAAGTGGCATCTGACATAGATGTTAGAAGTATAGCTAACTGGAACATTCTGGCTCTTTGAAGTTGAATAAATTTAGTAACTGCTCGGTACCACTAGGCAATTCTCTAAGTCTATAAATTTCAGAGCACACACTGATCTGCACTGCTTGAGTGAATTCCTTTCTTGAGATTTCCCTCTTACCAATAGTCATTGATAATACTCCCCTCCTCAACCTCAAATGTTCAAGATGTAGTAATAGGTGTCTGAAAATAAGACAAGTAAGAGTAAAAAAGAAAGGCTAAGGATAGTCATTCAAGTATGCACACATTTCAGAGTAGATTTAATGAAGGAGGGGGAAAAACTGGTGAATGAGATGGAAGACCATTCAGGGAGATCAGCAGACTAGGGAGAGAACATAGCCATGTCCTTCATAGCTACAGGGGTATCAAGGTGGACGAGTATTGAGAAACCACATTAAGCAATTAGGAAGTCATTGGTGAACTTGGGGAGAGGAGTCTCAGTAGAATTATGAAGCTTGTAGGTAAATTAAATTTTTTTTGGAAGGGGGCACTGAGGAATCAGTGGCAAGCAAATGGAAACAGTGTAGAATATTGCTGTCAAACTCAAATAGAAATAGGGTCGCTAAAATTTATGTAAGGATCCCTATTAGCCACATAGCTACACAGGGAACCACATATTAATAATATCTATGTTTTTATTGTATTTTTTATTAATTTTGTTAAATATTTTCCAATTTCATTTTAATCTAGTTTTGGAGGTATTCAGAAGTGTTGTTCATTGCAACCCTTGGAGCCAAGTGTTGAATACTTTTGGTATATAATATCCCTTCTGGAAGTTTATACTGAGAGATAGAAGACAGACTATAAGATTCTATTTTGTAGCCATAGAAGAGTTGAAGTAAGAAGGTGTTTTTTAGGATAAGGAATATCTGACTTCATTTGTAGGCTGAAGTCAAGGAACCAATAGGGAGGTATAAATTGAGGTAAAGGAGAGAGTGGTGATAATTTCTGAAATAAGATCTTGGTGAAAATGTAATCATGGGCAGAGAGGGAGGGGTTCAATCTTCTCAGTGAAGTGAGAAGGCAGGTCATCTGCTTGGAGAGGACTCTAGGGGCATAGAGGGCTTCCAGAAAAGCAGAGAGGTCAGGTAGGAAAAAAGGAAATAAGTTATTTTTAGGTCTTCCAACCTATTTCATTCAGATAGGTGAAGAGAATTGAAGGAAAATTTAAACCAAAAACAAAAAAGTGACCAACATCCCTCACTTGGGTTATGACCTTAGATTCTCCAGATCTGTTACCATTTGAAAGTTTCAGTCAGTGGATTTAATCACTGGTCAATTTCTCCTTCTCTGTCAGATTTATTTGTTGTATGTGATGTTTGGCTTCTGAAATCTTGTAGATCCTGGGATTCCATAATTCTATTTAACCTTTTTAGTATCCCCTCACCTCCATGTCTCTCTGTCTCTCTCTGTGCCTATCTTTGTTTCTCTGTCCCTGTCTCTCTGTCATACACACACACAC
This sequence comes from Dromiciops gliroides, assembly GCF_019393635.1. Taxonomy (NCBI): domain Eukaryota; kingdom Metazoa; phylum Chordata; class Mammalia; order Microbiotheria; family Microbiotheriidae; genus Dromiciops; species Dromiciops gliroides. Next base: position 215,589,245 of record NC_057866.1, on the reverse strand, counting down.
ACACACACACACACACACGCAGAGTAAAAGAGAACTTGGGCCAGGAAACTGGCCTCTGAAGATATTTTAACAGTTTTATAAATTTTTGTAAGGAAAAAAACAAACAGTGAAATATTTAGTATTTATTTAATGCCAATGTTCTGATAATAGAGCAAAACATCATCCTTATTAGTCATCATCACATGCCCGCATGTAGAAAATAAAGAAAAATGAAATATCAACATATTTAACCTATCAGGAAGGGCTGTCTTCTCACTAGCTCTTTAACTGCTTTGCTTTAGAAAGTGGCTCAAACTTCATGTTTGGAAACTGGCTTAAAGTAAGCTGGCCAAAAAGAAGAAAAAAATTATTTAAATTTAAAGAGTTTAGGTAGCAGAAGAAAAAAGTAATCTCATGTGTTTACTCGACTATCCATAGAAACATGCCCTTGAATAAAATGCACAATGTCTTATGGTATGCCTCAAGGAATATTAGTATTAAACTCTGAAAAATAAGTAAGCTGGCATTATTCTCTGTTCTGTGAACAACTGGTGATTGGAAAAGGGGTAAGAGATTTATTTTCTTTCTGAAAAGAATCAAAGGGAAAAAGGAAGGAATAATTTAAGCAAAAATATAGGGAAATAAAAGAGTTTAAAAAGAGAGTGAAAAATTTCAAAGATCACCTGTCATGGAGCTGCTGTCTTCCACTGACTTCCTGGTTTCCCCTTGTAGCTAGCTGTCCCTCTTACTGCAGTCATGAGTTCTAAGACTTCTTTGAGAAACATTAAAAGACCTACTTTAGGGGCCTGATACTAGGTTGGAAACTGAAAAATAGTTCAAGGTATCAGGGTTTTCTTTGTTTTGTTGTTTTCAGTTACAATCCCGGGGCCTGAGGTAAGAAGGAAAGTGGTTACTGAAGTGGAGATTTAGGTTGGAAGGTAAGGAAGTAAGTCCGGAAGTGAATGGAAAAAATGTGTCAACAGTGGAAAAATCCTGTATTTGCTGTCAGAGGGTCCAGGTTTAGAACCCACCTCTCTTGTACCTGTGTCTTAGTTTTTTCATGTGCAAAACAAAAAAGTTGGATTAGATATATTTGAAGGTACCTTTCACCTCTAAACCTATGATCCTATCTGGGGCTTGTCACAATAGCTGAATGCCTGTTTCGGTCCATCTGCATAGGGTTTCTCCTCAGTGGTTGAAGGCTGTGTCTTGAATTCCCAACTCACTCTCTTGATTTGTAGGTGTGGTACTGGTCCAGGCCCCCTTTGGTCCCTCTTAACTTAGTTGTGTTAATAAATGGCTTAAATACCAACCTTCTTCTCAGAAAGCCTCTGGGCCTAGATTGGTGATTTGTAGGATGGTGTTGATCAAAAGACTCAGTGAATTCTAGGGCATGTACAATGAGTATATCCTATGTTCTTTCTATCTTAAGATCTGCACTCTGACAAGTTCCCCTAGGAAAAGGCTGTATTACTTCAGCAAACCAAATTTCTTCTGAATAAGGTTATCTTTTTTGTTCCTACCTAATTTCTGCTAATGTGCAAGAGTTTAGAACAGTTCTTAACCTATTATTATTATTATTATTATTTTTGGTGAGGCAATTGGGGTTAAGTTACTTGCCTAGGGTCACACAGCTAGTCACTGTTAAGTGTCTGAGGCTGGATTTGAACTCAGGTCCTCCTGAATCCAGGGCCAGTGCTCTATCCACTGCACCACCTAGCTTCCACTTAACCTATTTTTGTGTTTCAGAACCCTTTGGTGACATAGTGAAGATTATAGAATTTTCAAAATAATATTTTAAATGTATGAAATAAAATGCATATTGATTACAAAGGAACCCAATTATGTTCAACTACAGTTTATTCAAACATTAAACAATATCATAGACCTTATATTAGGAACTTTGATTAAGAGAGTGGCATTCTAGAAAGAAGAGGCCTTTTCAAAAACAAAAAACTTTGACAGAACATGTACACACACATACCCCCATACAACTGAAAGACTATATGTCATCCTTCTACTGCATGCAAAATATTGTGCTAGTAACTGCATATTCAAATTTCAGAATGACAGCCTCCTCCCTCAAGGAACTTATACTCTATATAGGGTGGAGAAGGCACTAGAAGGGTCATTCCAGTCAGATGATCAAAGGATGTATCACATGAGTAATGAGGAAGAAGCTTTTTTCTCTTTTTACATGTTTCTGGGAAAATCTGATGTAGTGGAATTTATATGTTGAAACAGTCTAAGAGTGTAATATTTAGTGGTTAGGCACTGGGCCACTTTGATTCCTTGTAGGGTTTGTTGTAGTAAATCTGGGTGGCCTCCAACTCCTATGGGTACTATTTCAACTATGGGAACTACAGGGTATGAATTCTGGAAACTGAGGTTGAAAATGATAGTTTACATAGAATAGCATGTTGTTTAAAAAAATGGGAAAGTTAGCTGGCATAGTAGATTGAGCACTGGGCTTGGAGTCAGAAGGACTGAATTCAAATCTGGGCTCAGATACTTACTAGCTGTGTGACCCTGGGCAAGTCACTTAACCATTTTAACCTCATTTTCCTCACTTATAAAATAAAATGGAGAAGGAAATGGTAAACCACTTCAGTATCTTTGCTAAGAAGATCCCAAATGGGGTCATGAAAAATCAGATATGACTAGAAACAATGAAAAAAAAAGAAATAAGAAAGAATGAACTATGATTATTATTATTAATAATAATAATAAGCTAGCACTTATGTAGATCCTACTATGTTCCAGGAACTATGTTTTAGAAATATTATATTATGGATAGAGCACTGGCCCTGGAGTCAGGAGTATCTGAGTTCAAATCTGGCCTCAGACACTTAACACTGACTAGCTGTGTGACCCTGGGCAAGTCACTTAACCCCAATTGCCTCACTAAAAATATATATACATATATACATATACATATACACACACACACATATATATATATATATATATATATATATTTAATATTTACAGCAACTCTGGGAAGTAGGTGTTATTATTATCCCATGGTTTTACAGTTGAGAAAACTGAAGCAAATAGAGATTAAGTGACTTACCTCAGGTCACACACCTAGAAAATGTCTGAGGCTGCATTTGAATTCAGGTCTTCCTGACTCCAGTTCCAACTCTTTATCAACTGCACCATGTGACTATCATAACAACATACTACGGTATGTAGTGTAAGAATATTTTAACTAGTTTGCCTAATTTGGGGGGCCTAATCTGACTGGGCTACTTAATCTGGGACTGTTGACTGTTTGGTTATCTGATTGCTATTAATTTAATATGGGCCATTTATAAAGTTCCACCACACTGCTCCACTCCCAAAATTGATAAGCAAGAGATTAAGAAGCCTCTTAACTAAATAATCAAAGCAGAGTTTATTTATGAGATACAATTTAAAATTAAGAATACAGGGAAATAAAATGTACAACCTGACTGCGTTCCGGTGCGTTTCTTTCCACCTGCTGCGCCTGGAACTTTTTTAGCCTACTCCTGCATACCAATGGACCTTCTTTTAGCGTTCCCATCACTGAAAAGCTCAGACTTTTCTGTCTACTCTCTGTCTTTCTTATCTTATCAGCTCCCACAGATGCAATTACTATCTCTGAGCAAATGAAATCCAAACTACATATACAGGTCTTATGTCTCTTCTGAGCTCCTGTGCTGGATTACTAGAACTAGACATTGTCAAACAAATGCTTCATAGGCATATCAAATTCAATATGTTGAACATAATCTCATCATCTTCCTTCCAACTCCTCCCCTATTTCTAAACTCCTCATTCCTGTAAAGTATAGCACTATCAACTGTGGTAAAAAAAATATGAAAGTTTTTTAACAGTTGGTTAGGATAACTGAAAGACTCCAATTTTTGAAGGACCACCCTTTTGGGGAGGAGACCAAGCAGTCCGCCTGCTGCGCACGTCAGACTGCCTGCTACGCACTCGACTTCCGGGGTGGAGAGAACGGAAGTGGGGCTTTTTCCTGCTCTGGTGGTCTCCTGACTGCTCGGCACAGGCTGATGCTGATGAGAGTTTCGACTGGGCCCAGCTCACGGTTAGCAGCAGCACACGGTCTCTTTCTCTCCAAAGGTGGCTTTCTCTTTTGGTGAGTTTTTATAAGGAATATAGACTAAGCTTAGACTTAAGACGATTTGTATTGTGTTTCTACTTTCCTATCCTTCTAATCAACATCACCTTGTGACTACAATAACAATAAAAGGTCTATCTAGAAAACCAAAAGCTTCTTCCATTTACTAGTCTGGGAGATAAATTAAGGGAAAGGTTAAGTAGGGGAGATTTATGATCTAATATCCAATTTTAAATCTCACACAACCTAAGTGCCCAAGTTCACAACTTCTGAATCACCCTAAAGTCTTCTCTCTCCCTCACCCCTCATATTCAATAATTTTTCAAATGTGGTTGATTGTAACTACATTTCTTTTACCTGTCCCCTTCTCTCCATTCACAGAGCCATCAACCCGGTTTAGGCTCTAATCTCTCCCCTGCTGAGTACTGAAATAGTACTGATCACTAAAGTATTCTCCTTTATTTAATCCATCCTCTCCACAGCTGTCAAATTGCTATTCCTAAAGCACAAATCTCACTATGTCATTTCCATGATCAAGAAGCTCCATTGACTTCCTAGTGTCTGTAAGATAAAATAAAAAATCCTCCATTTGATGTTTAAAACCCTTCACTATTATATCAGAACCCTGTAACTGTAATATTTAAGCCAACTTCTTCCCTGGAGTGGGGGGGGGGGGCGAAGGAAGGAAGGAAGGAAAAGAAAATTATATGATTATATGTACAAATGCACAGAATAGGGGTTAAAAAAGATGGACTGGACATCCTACTGTAAGTATTCATATTTCAAATAAACAAAATTATCCCAAGGGCATTCAAGGATAAAAATGGAAAGAGGATGACAAACAAAAAAAAATGAAAAAGACTTGAAAAAATTATTGCAATCAGCTGTTTGTCAAGGATACTGGAATCGAGACATCCATTCTCTAGAATCACAGGCCTTATGTACTTATAGAAGAAATAGAAATGGCACTAAAGAAAACAAAGATTAGAAAAATAGCTGGATTGGGATTGGTTAGAGAAAAAACATCTATCTCCATATATGTTTCACTTTCTACATAGATATCTATATCTATCTATGTATCTATGTGTCTATGTATCCATGTATCTCTCTCTATATATAGAGAGGATATCTGATTTTATATATATATGAAAGGGGGAGGGGCAGAAGGGAGTAAGAGAAATAAGAGGAGACACAGCTAGGTGGCGCAGTGGATTTGGATTCAGGAGGACCTGACTTCATATCTAGCCTCAGGCCTCAGACCCTTAACAATTATTAGCTGCGTGACCCTGGACAAGTCATTTAACCCCATTTGCCTCAATCTCCCCCCCCCAAAAAAAAAGAAAAAAAAGAGAGAAGTAAAAGAAGATCTGTGACAATAATAACACAATTGGGAAAACCTTAAGGTACTGATTTATAAATATTTAAAGGAGGGGAAAATAGCAAAAGTATAGAAACATCTAATACTTTATTGATAACCAAAAGAAATGAACAAACTGTATGCCTACTCTCCCATCTATACAAAATCTATTTGAGGACCACCTACACATTAATGGAAGGCCTTGGTGTCTTTGATGTCTGACCAATCTCTAAACTCTCTACAGAACCCACTTCATCTGTTTTCATAGCCTTTGGAACAAACTGTTCTCCTCCACTCATTCCTCTGAGACAAATTTTCACATACTTGGGGTAGACAGCCCTGTAACTCACCAACCAGGTTTGAAGCCCATTGCTTACCCTCAACCTGGATTAGCTCATCTGCTGAGACAATTTTTCTGGCGTGTGTCCACAGTGTGTGCTACAACTTCTTGGAGCCAGGGGTTAGAGTTGGGTGAGATGTGGACACAAAAGCTGGATGAGCAGCCCTGAAAAACGTTCAGCAACCCCTCACATCAGAAGTGCTAGTCCTCCTTGAACACCCATATACTCCACTGCAACCAGGCCATTCCCAGTCATCCTGACTTTTGTCTTGCCACAGCCCTTTGATAACACAGGAAGAAAGAGTGAGGCAGATAACTTTTGTAACAACAACAATAGAAGGCATATCATTTGGGAGCAAAAAGGCTTTTCGAAATTATATTAAATAATGGACCGCTGCTTGACCAATAGATTGAAAGATGGAGAGAATATAAAATCCCATTGTCTTTGTTAATTTTGAAAAGTGATTTGACTAGGCAAAGTAAAACACTTCCTTATAGACTATTTTGTGACAAGTTTTCTACTAACCATATATCAAGGTCATTAAGAATACCTTGGGTCACAGGATGGTGTAGCCCTTGTTAATGATCCTCTGTTTTATTTCTCACCTAATTTTTGTTAGGGGCTTTAAAGGATGCAAATAAAAACAGGGCTATAGAGTTAAGAATGGAAAATATTTGCAAAACAATATTACAGAAAACTATTTAATACATCAGAGATAGACATTTGGACACTAACATCACTGTCACTGAAGTGCATACAAAAAATTCTAATCTGCATTTGTAACAGGAATTTCCTCACCCAGGAGTCATTTGTATCAATCAGTAAAATCATAGGTTCAGTCCCTATGCCTATCCTACTTATTTGTTGGTATCCTGACCTACTCAAAATTAATCCTTAAAGATCAATAGGCCCATGATTTCAGCTGAGCCTTTTGTAGTGGCCTCATTCTTCCCTGGGAGTTAAGTACTTTCAGTATTAGCTATACCCTTTTCAACACAGCACAGAGAACAAAGTTTATACAAAGTAATCACAATAATTCTGAAAATCATGGGGTTTCTAGTCAACAAGGGCTAATACCTTCAAAAAGAATATGTTTTGAGAATTCTGTCTGTAGGGTTTTGACAAATTTAAGACTTTAATTTATATACTTATAGCTAAACCTAGCAAAGCCTCCAAGTTATTTTTTGAGACTCATTCAGCTTTTCTTTTAATTTTGTGTAGGAATGGATAAGGGGAAGTGGGGAGAGAGAGAGAGAGAGAGAGAGAGAGAGAGAGAGAGAGAGAGAGAGAGAGAGAGAGATTGTCTCCGTTTTAGAATCTGTTCATGCAGAAGTAAAGAAATCTGTTTTCTAATAATCCCTATTCTAAAAGGTCAAGTCATGCTTTCTGGTATGACTTGTGAATTAATTGAAGATGGAATTCATTTTAGGAATGGCAACTACTAGGTGAGAAGTAGTATTTTGACACTTCCTGCAGAGGACTGAGATTGTAAAGCATCATTGTAAAGTTGTCATGTTGCTCAGACAATCAATCAATAGGCATTTGTTAATTAGCTACCATATCCGAGGCATTATACTAGGTGATAGGCATTTAAAGACAAAAACAAAACTGGCTCTGAACTTAAGAGATTTATATCATTTCAGAGAAAAGAATCTGTCTCTGTTCCCTCCCAGACCACATCCCAAGCCAGTCTTATAACAGTCTTTGTTTCCTCACTTGGATGTAGCAAGGCAAGAAAGAGAAAGTGAATCTTGCTCTGGCAAGTTAGTGCTGTTTTTTTCCACTGTGTGGTTAGTGAACTAGAAACAGTTGTAGAATACTTGTGAGTGATCTGAAGTAGAGAACATGACCTTTCTTTACAAGTCATCATGCACTTCCAGAAGAAGGCTCACTAAGTTTCCCTACATGGTTTGCATAGAAGAGTGTACTTATCATGCTCCAAGGACAGGGTTCCTATTATCCAGTCCCTTATTATGTTAAAAAAAAACTAGGAAGGTATATAAAAACCAGACTCTGAAATGCTTTAAATACCAAAAAGAGGATCTATTTTATCTCAGAGCCAATAGGGACCCCACTGGGGCTTTGTGAGCAAGTTATTGGCATGTTCAGTGATATTCATTAATAATATCAATTTTGCGCTTGTTTGTAGGCTGGATTCCAGGAGTCCTTGGTGGAAGGTACAACAAGATGGGGACTATTGTAATAATTCAGGCATAAAAAATGGAGAGGCTGATCTTGTGTGGTTATTGTGTGGAGACAGATGTAATGAATGCTGTGGAGGTAACATTAACAAGACTTGGCAAGAAAACACACATACCTTCTATAATCTTGGTCTGGTATAACTGATTGTTAGCATTCATTACTTGTGCCAGGGCAAAATTTCCTTCATTTGATCGCAAAAATTTTTGTTGCTGTAACCATCATGGGTTGGCTATTCTGACATGTATCTCACTTACAAAAACAATAAAGTGTTCTAAAGGGCACCATATATTGTAGCATCCTTTGCCCGCGAGGCATCATGAACAACTTGAATCAATCCAATAACCTTATCAAGCACAAACAGTAAAATGAAAACAATTTATCTGGAATGGCAGACTGGAAAGTTCAATGGTATATATAAGGTATATATAAGGTAGTCTGCTTAACCTGTGAGAGGGCAAAGCATGAATTTTTCATTGTCCCAATAATCAAGGAGTTGCATGGCATTGTTCTCTTTCCCTGTTCCTAAATAGACTCAACATTAATAGCACAAGAAGTTATTTTGCCAGGGTTAAAATTTTGATATTCTTGCTGGTTTTGCCTGGTTATACTGTATCTCAGAGGAAGGGGCACTTAAGCCACCAAATTGTTTTGGTCCAAATTTGAAAAGCCCAGTTCTTTCATTATAACTCTCTCTCCAACCCATGTGGAAAATATCAATGGGTATCTAATGTTTTATCATATCAACACCCCCCCTCCCAGGAAGTGACATGGAATAGACAAGTATAAAAAGTGACATTTTAGTCATGTATCATTGAAAAAAAAGTTTACCTGCCCTCATGGAGAATAATAATGTTAGTAATATAATCAATTTCAGTTATTACAGTCATTCCTTATTAAATTAAAAAAATCAAGAACTAACATTTATGATATTTTCTATGTACCAGGCATTGTGCTAAATACTTTACAAATATTATCTCATTTGAACCTCTCAACAACCCTGGGAGGTAGGTGCTATTATTATCCCCATTTAACAGGTGATGAAACTGAGACAGATTAAGTGACTTGCCCAAGATCAGATAGTCTGAGGATGGATTTGAAGTCAGGTCTTATTCCATGCCCAGCATTCTATATCCTATACCACCAAGCTGCCAATAACCCTGTATAGTAGGAGATATCATTAATTGGCAGAATAAGCAACATTATGGATGAGAAAATTGACACTCAAGTTAATTGACTTGCCTACAGCAAGTTAGCTAATAAATGTTCGATGTGGGATTTGAATTAAGGTTGTTCTTGACTCTAGAAATGATTTTTTTTACACTATGTCAAATGAACAGTATATCATTGTAGCTAAACTTATGGTTTTCTGGGAGTCTTTGGGCCAAGATGTCTCTGTTCAAGTGATGCTCACTACCCCTGTCTGGTAGACCCTCTCTCCTGCTCTTGTACTTTTCTGGAATCCCTTATTATTCAAACATATACATACATGCGTACATATATACATACATTCATTCATACATATGTATGTGTGTGTATGTTTGTATACCTATACCTCTCTCTCTCTTTCTCTCTCTCTCTCTCTTTCTCTTTCCCCCCCTCTTTCTTTCCCACTCTATCTCAATGGTATCAGAAGTGGAAAAAAATCAGATATATCTGAGCTTCTCTACATGACAACTGGTCCTTTTCCTCATCACTGGCTCACATAGCTGTGTAAAATATGCTGATCATCTGCAAGAAAGAATAGGAGTGAGTGATTAATCTTGGCCTAACCTGGGCACATAGGTTTACAGAGATCCTGAGACACATGCACTGGCACACCTGGAACCACATGTCCCATGCTTTATACTTGTCTAGGCCTGGGTGTCAAGATAGGATAGCACCAGTCACCTGAATCATTGCTCTTCTGCAGGGCAGAAGATAATCCCTTGCAAGGCCCTGTGTATCTTTTCTTCTCCAGAGATCTTTGTGAGTCCTTCTCTTTCAAGAAACTATGATTCCCATTTACCTTGAAGTTAGCTGCAATAGACTGGGATGGTAAATACTAAGCACGTTTTGTTTTGTTTGTTTGCTTTAATGCTGTTAAAAATCTGAGGATCATATTCCAGATACAGTACGAGAATTTCATATTCCTTTGGTGATGGGGAATTCTCTCCTTATGTTCTTTTTGTAGCTGCTAAAAACAGTTCTCTGTGTTCTCTCAATACACATTCTATTCTCCTTAGTCCATCTGGAAATCTAAACAGATGTCAGTATGAAAAATGTATTCCTGATCATACATTTAATTTTTTTTTCTGAATTTCACTTCACAATAATTGCTATGCTATGCTTTTTGTAACAGTCTAAATAACCATTCTTTCCTGTTTGTGTTAACCCATTAAAGACGCTCTATACTTACTATCTCCCTCTAAGGACTCCCTCTGATGCCTCATTCTGGCAGGGATGTGACTTGGTGTTCTTAAGGCTGTGAAGGGGGCCAGGAGCTGTGACAGATTTTAGATGAATCCCCAGGCCCAGAGTCATGAAGACTGGAGTTTGAATTTCACTACAGGCACTTAATAACAGTGTGATCACGAGGAAGTCATTTTAACCTCTCTGTCTCAGTTTCCTTTTCTGTCAATTAAGCAATTGGACTTGATAATTTCTAAGGTCCCTTCCGACTCTAAACCTACCAGTATGGAGCTGACAATGGATTATCATCCAAGGACATGAAAACACTCAAGGAGAAGGAGGGAGGATAGCACAGGACCTGGCACATAATAGGAGCTTACTAATTGCTTATTTACTTGACTTTATGATACTTTATAGGGTATAGAGACTAGCAAACTATAGCTTCGGGGCCAGATGCAGCCCACTACCTGTTTTTTGTATGGATATAGGAACTAGGAACAGATTTGATTATGTTAAAGTTGGAATGGTTTGGTGGCCAGAGGCCTGGCATAAGCATTAGGAAGGCCTGGAATCAAATCCTGCTTCTGATAGGTATCAGCTGTGTGATGGTCATTTAACCCAAGACAACTGTGAAAAGCAGAGGCTTATAACCTGGGGACTGGGAACTTTTCTAGTTTAATGTTTTACTAATGATTTCAGTATAATTTTTTCCTCCGTAACCTAGTTGTGGTTTTTTTTTTAGTGAGGTAGTTGGGGTTAAGTGACTGAGGTCGGATTTGAACTCAGGTCCTCCTGAATCCAGGGCTGGTGCTCAATCCACTGTGCCACCTAGCTCCTCCATTGTTTTATTTTATGTACACAAAATAATTACTCTGAAAAAGAATACAGAGTCTCTACCAGATTCCCAATGAGACAAACAAAGATGAATAACCCCTTCTCTAAGGTTAAGCTGTTACAAAGGAGTTGTTTATCTATATCTGTGGAGAAAGCTTCTCCATTAGGGAGTACCTCATATAGGTGATGGGGATGAAATCACATTGTCCCTTTTCTGTCATTATTATACATATTTTTAAACAAACAAGTCAACTTGATCCTAATAAGGTTTGAAAACGAATCATTTCTTTCTTTCTTTCTTTTAATTATTAATTTAATTATTAATTGTTGCTTCCTCAAGCCATATCAAGTTTTCTGGCTTATTTGTTTTTCCCTTCTAGTTATGGGATCTCAAGATCTGGGAATATGAATGCTCTCTTGCTATGTAAGTTTTAAGGTGATAATAATGTGATCTTTTTCATTTGTGATAATATCTCTGTTGAGGGTGCTTGCTACTACATTCGCTTATTTTACTGTCATTCATTGTAAATTCTTTGTGGTTTCCAATATCTCACCTGGGTCTCTTTTAATATTGATAGCTTTGTAGAGCAGTTCCTTCTATTAGATAACTGCATTATGTAGCATTTTCCACAGAGATATTAGTTTAGAAAGCTGAAGTTTGTTTTTATTGTCTGTCGACATTTCTAATCTATCCAAGTTACTCAATATTATTTCTCCGTTCTGAATAGGGAGAATATCTCTCAAGTGAAATAACCTATGGAGGTGATTAAGCTGTTATTGAACATACAAAACCCAATTCCAACACTGATTCTTGTGTTACATCATTGGACATTCTTCCCCCCACTAAGATTCACTTCAATATGGTTCTATTTAACTGTATCTTTCTTCCCTTTCCCCCTCATTTTTCTTCCTACCTGTTAGCTAGTGGAAAAGAATGGGACTCGTTATTTGAATACTGTTGGACAAGTTACTGATGTATTTGTTTTTGTTTGGTCTGTTTTGGTTTTTGCTGATAAGTTCCTTTTTCAAATTACCATTAATTTCACCAAAATCACTTAATTAGATTCACTTAATTTGATAAATGATTGTTGGATAGATAGATGATAAATTAAAAAGGTAGGTAAGTAGATAGACAGTACATTTATTTATTAAGTACTTACTATGGACTAGGCAAAAGCAATGTAGGGGGAATACAATTTCAAGTGAGTATGTGCTCATTCCCTTGCTTGGGTGATGTGTGAGAATGTTTCTCCTCTAAAGGAAACACAAACAAACAAACAAACAAAACCTTGATAATTGTGTTTCCACACACTGGAAAAGACTGCCTAGAAAGAGATCCAAATGATAGTAAGATAGTCTAGTTCCCCTGTACTACAGAGCAATGGAAAGTGGTCACATACTTCATTCATAACATTTTTTGGGGGCGGGGCAATGAGGGTTAAGTGACTTGCCCAGGGTCACATAACTAGTAAAGTATCAAGTGTCTGAGGCCAGATTTGAACCCAGTTCCTCTTGAATCCAAGGCCAGTGCTTTATCCACTGTGCCACCTAGCTGCCCCCTATTTATAACATTTCTAATGAGCAACAGAACTTAAACAGAACATGCAAGAGGGCATCCAGTGATTTAGACAAGCACTTTGTTAATGCATAATCAGGTTTTAGAACTTGGTGATAATGGACACATCTCGTACTTAGAGCAGAAGCAAAAGAAAAATTAAGAGAAGGGAATATTTTAGCATTATCATTAGAAGTAGGACAAGTGGGCAGCTGGGTGGCTCAGTGGATAAAGCACTGGCCTTGGATTCAGGAGGACCTGAGTTCAAATCTGGCCTCAGACTCTTGACATTTACTAGCTATGTGACCCTGAGCAAATCTCTTAACCCACATTGCCCCACCAAAAAAAAAAGTAGTAGTAGAAGCTATGTGGCAGAATGGACAGAAGGTTGAGCTTGGTGTTAACACGGGCAAATCTCTTAACCTCTCTATAACTCAGGCAGTTCACTAAGACCTTAAAGTTTGTGTGGGTGGAAAGTCTCAAACCAACAAAATTGACCATGATATAGGAGCTTCCACATCAGCAAAATCACAGGTCTGTAGAGGTAGATAGATACGGTTATATATATGGTGAATGGTGGAAGGAACCTTGCTAATCTTTCAGTTGTTTTTCATTCTGGTCCACATCTTTGTGATCCCATTTGGGGTTTTCTAGGCAAAGATAATGTAGTTGTTTGCTATTTCCTTCTCCAGCTCATTTGATAGATCAGGAAACTAAGGCAAATAGGACTAAGTAACTTACTCAGTGTCACAAAGCTAGTAGATGTCTGAGGAATATGAATCTTCCTGACTCCAGGCTATACTCTATACATTGCTCCACCTAGCAAATCTTAACTTACAATGAAATTAACTTGTTCAAGCCACATTGCTAAAGAGTAGCAGAGACTAGACTCAAAGCTTTGTCTTTGGACTCCCAAGTCTGATGTCTTTTCCATGATGCTGCATGCAGTTCTTCTGCTATTGCTGATATAGCCCACAATTGTAACAAAGTAATGAAATATAAATATGCATAAACATGATAGGATTTTTGGTTAAAAAGAATAGTTATTAGATTAAGATTGCTCTATCTTTCTAGAACAATGCCAGACACCCAGGGGCTTCAACTTAAAAAGATTTTACTGAATAGATTAGAGAGAAGGTATATGTCTAATATAGCCGTGAAATACTACAATAAATGTACTTAGAATTATTCCTGAAGGCTAGGACAGAAGAATTGTAGCGAGATTAGACTAGCTGGTTGTAAAATTAGGTTTTAATGTAGAAGTGTGTGTCTTCAGTGTGAATTACAAGAGCCTCCCTTTTAGGCTTGTGATCAAAGTGTAGTGATTTCCACAGCCTTGTTAAAGATGGACCTGAACCCTATTAAGAGTTAGTCTGGTTGGAATCCAGATGTGTAAGTTGGCTGTACTTAATTGATAGTCTATTCTCTTAAGATTTAGAAGATATAATTAATAGAGAATGCAAAGGTTCAAATCTCCTGAAAATGTGGTCCACCCACTGGGCATTCAGCTATCCTTAGCAAATACATGGCCATCTGTTATGCATTAACATGAAGAGCTTAAATTTGGCTTTTTCGATTTTGTATCAGTTCAACAGAAAAGTCACTTCAACAAACCCTCATTAAATGTACTCATTGCAAAGTACTGTACCCCAGACTAAATGGATTTACAGAGATAAATTAGGCAAATTGTTTGTCCTCAAGAAGTTTATAATCTAATGAGATGAGGAGGATTAAGATGTTTAGAGATGGGACTGAAATATAAAATAAAGCTTATGAGACATTTCTTTTTTTTTTCTTTTTTTTTTTTTGCAGGGCAATGGGGGTTAAGTGACTTGCCCAGGGTCACACAGCTAGTAAGTGTCAAGTGACTGAGGCCGGATTTGAACTCAGGAACTTCTGAATCCAGGGCCGGTGCTTTATCCACTGTACCACCTAGCTGCCCCCTTATGAGACATTTCTACTCCTAATTTTTGCCTATTTTCTCTTTTACTCATTTCTGGTTCACCCTTCATTTTATTTACAATCATTTAATAATAAAAAAAATAGAAACTTATTTCCCCCCTCACCAAACACATTCTCTCCCTCACCACAAAAATAAAAATGAAGATATATCAATGAAAACCTGAGAGGGTGACAATGGAGGCAGACATTGAACTCAGATTCTTCCTTCCTATTTTTCTCTACTCTATTCATGCATCAATAAACAGATTGTTCATTTAGCCCCTGCAGTGGGCTAGGAATCATGCTAGGCTCTGAGGATATAAGCACAAAGAATGAAATAATCCTATTCACAATGAGATCACATTCTAGCAGGAGGGACAAGTACATATAAGATATGTACAGAATAAATATAAAGTTACTGACCTGTCTAAATATCAGGAAGTTCCTATTTGTCTAATAGGTTTTGTCAGTTTCATTCAGGGTTGGGAAAGCAGGATTAACAAATTCATCTAATCCAGATACGTAATTTGCAAACTTTGCTAAAGAACTGGAAACTATGGGGATGCCTGTCAATTGAGGAATAGCTGAACAAGCTGTGGTATATGATTTTGGTGGAATACTACTATGCTATAAGAGATGATGAGCCCGAAAATTACAATGTCTTTGTGGTAGGTAAGGGGGAAGCTATGGTCCAGACCATCCACTGATTATGTCTAATGTTTCCCACTCACTCATTCCCTGCGAATCTGCCCAGTAAAAGTTGAATTAGATGGGCAGAGACCAGGAGATGTGGACTCTTAATCAGGAATTCATAACCCGTGGCATGTCTGAGCCACTGTTGTCATGAGCAACAGCATCATCATGATCATGATCATTGTCATCTTTGTAATTTTGTGCCTGTGGACTATAGGGTGAATAACACACTTGCATGCTGATGAGTAAAGAACTACCTGACTCACGATCCTTTGAGAACCTTTGTTCCTTTCTCAGTTATTCCCTTATTCAAGATCTTGTAAATATATGCAACATTACATATCCATTGTCTCCCACCCTTCCAATGAAAAGGAATGGTGCTGTTTCTCATCTTTTCTCCTAGGTCAAGATTTATCACTATAAATGCAGAATGATCAGTTTCTTTTTAATTTATGTTATGAAATCTTTTTGTTTTAAATTTTTTTCTTGTTCTGACATTGTAATTACTCTCTTGTTTTCTTGGATCTGTTTACTTGTCCACATCAATCCCTTTCAGTCTTTCAGTATTTCTCTGAATTCTTCATTTTCATTGCTTCTTATGGTGAACTAAAATTCCATTTTATTCAAATAATACAATTTGTTCAGCTTTCCCCCAAGTTTTTGCCCAATTTATTTATTGATTGTTTTGCAACAACAAAACTTGCTACTAAGTATAAAGATTTTTACTGATTTGTATTCTAAATTTTAAACAGTGGTTTTTCTTTCCACAAGTTACTTATCCTATAACTATTTATGGTAGAAAATATTATATACTTTTAAAAAAATGTAAGCTCCTTGAATCCAGGGATTATCTTAGTTAGGTATTTATATCTGCAGTATCTAGTACAATATCTCGCTCACTATATGTACTTTAAAAATTCATATTAATTAATTTATTGATTATATTAATTTCAAGAAATATTTTTGCCTTTCTACTCTTCTGTATTTTTTTTGAATACTTAAAGCCCAATCTTTTTGTTGTCCCAACCTGAGTAATGAAGGAGAGTAGTTTTGTCAACCATTTTCAAGACAGAATTCAAACAACACACTCTATGGGAAGCCTTCTCTGATCCCCTCAGCTGCTAATCATGCTCTTCAACCACTTTATATTTAGCATGTTTTCATTTATTTGTGCTCTCTCTCTCTTCATATATATATATATATATATATATTCTGTATATGTTGCTTTCCCCATTAGAATATAAGCATTTTGTGAGGAGGATTTTTTAAAGAAGTTATTTATATTTATATCTTCAGTACGTAGTAAAGAATCTGGAACATAGTAGTTTTTTTTTTTTTTAGTGAGGCAATTGAGGTTAAGTGACTTGCCCAGGGTCACACAGCTAGTAAGTGTTAAGTGTCTGAGGCCGGATTTGAACTCAGGTACTCCTGACTCCAGGGCCGGTGCTCTATCCACTGCACCACCTAGCTGCCCCCATAGTAGGTTTTCTTAAAAAAAAAAATACTTGTTTATTGATTAATTCAATGGAAACTTCTAAAAACCAATGCTTCTTTCTCCAACTTATCCTCTGTAACCATGATCTCTCCTCAGATTTCCAGTTAGAATCAGGGATGGTGGATACAAAACTTGTTCTTTACATTATAATGAAAACATTATTCTTTTACAAATAATTAGAAACTGTTGAAAGATAAGGCCCAATGTTGCACTTTTATCTGGAGTTCCTGACAGATTCATGGTTCTGAGAGACATTATCCATTCTTCTCACAGCCATTTCAGAGATTCCTAGGCTCCCACATGCCAGGAGGTGAAGCATGATTTAAAGCCTTCCTAATAATGACTTTCCAGATTACTTTAGCTATGTCTTCCTAATAGAATGCTCACCTTGCAAGCATGTGGGACACAATTGGATGAAGTAAAGAAAATGAGGTAATTGCTATTTTAAGTGAATGATTAAGTATAAAACAATATCAGATTTTTTGATCATTGGTTCCAAGGAGAGTCTCATCACCTAAAACAGTCTTCATGGTCACAAAAGCAATGATTTTTCTGCCCATAATTATCCATGAAGATCATTTGCCAAAGCATGCAGAGTTGTGGTTTGTGATCTGCTTCAGTATAAATTGTTGCCCCTCATGAAGAAATTATGCTTTCTTAAAATAGTGAAAGAATGCTGAAGTCAGTGAAGACCATACTTCCTATCTGATCAGAGTCTTATCAGACTCTATAGTATGAAGATTATCTCAGGAACCAGTTAATCAACAATTATTTAATTGAGGCATCAGGAGATCATTGAGTAGAATGCTATCCTTGGAGTCAGAAAGAACTAAGTTCAAATTCAGATTCAGACACTTACTAGCTTTGTGAGCCATATAACTTCATTCAGAGTCCTTGGACTGGAGTCAGGAAGACCTGAGTTAAAATGTGGTCTCAGACACTAGCTTTGTGACCCTGGGCAAGTCACTTAACCCTCTTTGCACCAGTTTTCTCATCTGTAAAATGAGCTAGAGATGGAAATGGCAAACCACTCAATTATCTTTGCCAAAAACAAACTAACAAAAACCCAAAAGGGGTTGGTCATGTAGAGTCAGAGATAACTGAAAAACCACTAAACAACAAAAAGAATCAGGGATAATAAAAATACCTACTACATCCAGGGTTGTTGTGAAGATTACATAGGAAAGGATTCTGGGAAGATCGTGAAGTAGGTAAGATAACTTCTGGCTCTCCAAATTTACTGCATAAAGAAAGACAAAAAACAGTTTCAGAGCAGTGGAAATAAACATGGAGTAAAGCAGATGTCCTCCTAAAACAATATGAAAAGATTACAGTGAAGTGTAAACATCTCCAGGATCTGCAGAATCAACAAGCAACAAGCCCTGGGGGGAGCTGGGTTGAGAGGCAGCTTCAGCCTGAGAAACTTTCATCTCACAGAAAGTTTGGGGGACTAATGGTTGAATAGGAGATTTAAAGACCTTCCACTGTTGAGGGAGGCCAAGCACAACTGTGCTGACCACACATGTCAGAGGCCGTGACTGCCGGGAGAAGGAGCTAACACTCACCTGGTGAGTGCAGTAGTGAGGGGCAGGGATGCTGTGGGATGTGGGTATCTGCAGGAGAGAAGAATTACTGGTTTCACTTCCAGGGCAGAGAGGACTGGGTTAGTTTGCAGCCACTGGATGGACCACAGGTAGCAAGATGATTTACAGGATAGTGTGTGTGTGAAGGCCTAGCAGTGACTTAGGAGTAAAGAGAAGAGCCTAAGGTTGGGGGGCTCTGAGACAGACCTCAGAGGATAACTGCTAAAAAACAAACAAACATAATAAATATATACAATTTAGCAAGCAAAGGAGAAAGAACCCAACCATAGATAGTTACTATGGGGATAGCGAAGATAGGTTTTATATTCAGAGGAAGATAATAGAGCTAAAAAAGCAATTCCTTTTTTTTTTTTTTGAGTTTTCATTACATCTCATGCCTTTATGCTTTTGCTCAGGCTATCTACCCCAAATCAATATAATCATTTTAAATACTGCTTATATAGTATATAGGTGAAGTCCCTGTCTATAGCAGATTCTATTGCTGAGGTTAAGGGAACCAAGGAGAGCCCATTTTGGCACAGTCTATATCCCCTGTTCCCTTTTTTGTCCTTGGTATTAGGCTCACCAAAATATTTTTATTTACATATATATATATATATATATATATATATATATATATATATATATATACATATATATATATATATATATATATATATATATATATATATATATATATACGCACATGTTTATGTGTGTATACCTGTGTAGTGAATATACTCTGACCTCACCTTCCTGGGGCTGGTACATCTCCCATTAGAGTTCTAGTGGTAAGTAAACTTGAGCATTTGGGAGTATCTTTCTCTAATACTAATATTTCATTTTTTTCTGTTTAGAATTTTATTTTCCAAATTACATGTAAAAGCAAATTTTGACATCAATTTTTAAAAACTTTATATTCCAACTTCTCTTCCTCCCTCCCTTCCCACTGACACCCCAAGAACTCAAGCAATTCAATGTAAGTTATACATGAGTAATCATGGAAAACATCTCTACATTAGCCAGGTTGTGAGAGAATACAGATAAAAAAAACCCCTTCAGATTAAGGAATTGTCAAAAAAAAATGTATTTCAGTCTGACTTGAGATACCATCAGTTCTTTCTTTGTAGATGAATTGAAATTTTCATAAGTCCTTCAGAGTTATATTGCATCATTGCCTTGCTGAAAATAACCACGTGCTTCCTAGCTGATCATCTTATACTATTGCTGTTATTTTGTATACAGTACATTTCTCTCTTCTTCAGTTCACATGGGTGTTTCCAAGTTTTTCTGATGGCATCCTGTTCATCATAACTTTTATATACTACCTTAAACTTGACAAAGAATTTTCTTCACAATAGCCTAGCATAGTAGGTACCATACGTTTTGCCATCATAGTCAATCATCATAACTATTTCCCTCCATCCTATTCCCTTCCAATGATATTTACTCTATTTTCTATTTTATTTTGTCCTATTCCTCCTCAAAGGTGTTTTGCTACTGACTGCCACCTCCCCTGCTCTACCCTCCCCTCATTCACCCTTCCCTCCTTATCCTCTTCCCCTCCTACTTTCCTGTAGGGTTAAATAGATTACTCCTCCCAATTGGGTGTGTATGTTATTCCCACCTTGAGCCCACTCTGATGAGGTTAAGGTCTTTGAGCTAATTCTGTTTTCTAAATTTTTCTTCCTCCCTCCCTCTTCAACTCTCCCTATGAAATCAAGCAATTCAATATATGTTATACATGTGCTGTTATGCAGAATATCCCCAAAGGGTTTTCCTTTATTACAGCTCCCTCCCCCAAACTTCCCTTCCCTCCATCCCCTCTTCTCCCACCCCCTTTTATCCTTCCCCTCCCACTTTTCCTCAGGGCAAAAATATATTACTATACCCACTTGAGTATGTATGTTATTCCCTCTTTGAGGCAATTCTGATGATAGTGAGGTTCACTCACTCCCCACTCCTTCCCCCTCTTACCCTCCCCTCCATAAGCTTTTTCTTGTTTCCATCATGTGAGCAACCTCTCTACAATCCACCTCTGCCCTTCTCCCTCCACCAGTCTATTCCTCCTAACTATTTTTTTTTTGCAGGCAATGGGGGTTAAGTGACTTGCCCAGGGTCACACAGCTAGTTAAGTGTCAAGTGTCTGAGGCCGGATTTGAACCCAGGTACTCCTGAATTCAGGGCTGGTGCTTTAACCACTGTGCCATCTAGCTGCCCCCTCTCCTAACTATTTTAAAGATGTTGTCATGGATTAGTTAGGTGGCACAATGGACAAAGCACCAGCCCTGGACCCAGGAGGCCCCCAAGCCCAAATCCAGCTCTAGACATAAGACAACCCACCCTGTTTGCCCCACAGAGAACAAGGATAAACAAAAAAATGAATGCTTTACAGATATCATCCCTTCATATTCAGTTCAGACCTATGTCCTCTGTGTATTCCTTACTAAGAAAGTTCTTAGAGTTGGAAGTATTATCATCTCATGTAAGAATGTAAACAGTTCCCTTTTTCCCTCTGGCCAGCATGGAGTTTGTTTTGTGCTTGTCCAGCAGTGTGTAAGGGGCTAAAATTCTAGCTAGTCTGTCTAAAATATCTAATGAGTGGTTGCCAATAAATTATAAGCTTACCAAGAGTTAGTCTTTTAAGCATTTGTTAAGGAGAATAAGAATTTGGTGAAGAGAAAGAGAAAGGCCTAGATTCATGTATCTATTAAAGGGAGAGTGCATTTCTAGCTCCACTCACCACCAGATCAGAGTCCAGAGTCCAGAACCCAGTTTTCCAGACCAGAATCTAGCTTCTTCCTGATGACATCTTACCATTTCAAGAAGACAAGAGAACTCAGAGACTTTATATGAACAGTTTTGTTTTGTTAGTTTTTGTTATCTCCTTCTGTTATTATATACCATTTGTAACATGTACTGTCTGCAGAGGCGCTCCCTCTGCAAGACCAATGTTAAAGAGTCGCATTCATGAGGGACTGCCCCTCTGGACAAAACTTTTTTCTCTCCCTTTTCTATATTGATATTAACATATTATTAGCTAGCATAGGATATTATTTTTGAATGTTTCATTGAGCAAACTTATTCATTTTTCAAATGAAACAAAGGGGGAATGTGGTACAAAATGGAAGTTTTAGCTGAATCATTTGAGAGTTGAGCACATGCTACTAAAGCGGATTTTGAAAGACCGCCCTTTTTGGGGAGGAGACCGTGATGAACAGCCATGCGCCTGCTGCTGCCTGGAGAATGTGGCCAAGCATGCCGTACTTCCGGGACACCAACTTAAACCTGGTAGTGGAAACAGAAGTTCACTCTCTGTCGTGCTGACTCTGGCTTCTCAGCTTAGCAGTGATGGTGCACGCTTTTGGTGATTGGCTCTGGTTCTCAGCCTGGCAGGCAGTTTTGGGATTCGGTGAGTTTTATAAAAGAATATAAACTAAGCTTAAATGTAAGATTATTCATTTGTATTTCTACTTTCCTATTTCCCTAATCAGTATCACCTGTTTGTTGTCTAATTAATTCCCAAACAATAAAAGTTAATCCCTCACTGATTAAAACTCAGAGGCTTCTTTTCTTACTGGTCTTGGAGATATACAAGGGAAAAGTTAAAGGGGGAGTTTAATGCTCGTATATCCAATTTTAAATCTCACAGGTGGTGGCAGTTATGAAGAATAATAAGCATTTCCTCAAGGTGGCTGCTGAGAAGCTAATGGAAACTTGCCCAGGCCAGGCCCGGTATCTTCTCTGGATATACAGTTCCTCATGGGATGAAAAGTCAGTTTCAGAAGGCCAGTGTCCATATTGTTACCAGATTCTGGTGCTAGATAGATACAGGGCTTGCCTCAAGCTCAAGCCAAAACTAACACCAAAATTAAAGAAACTTCTTAATCAAGAATAAAAAAATTGCAGACTCACTTTTAAAGAGACAAAGACTCTTAAAAAGTACTGGGACAGGGGCAGCTAGGTGGTGGAGTGGATAGAGCACCAGCCCTGGATTCAGGAGGACCTGAGTTCAAATCCCAACTCAAACACTTAACACTTACTAGATGTGTGACCCTCAGCAAGTCACTTAACCCCAATTGCCCTGCCCCGCTCCCTCCAAAAAAAAAGTACTGGGACTCCAAAAGTGTTCTGTTGGTTACCTACAAAGCATGCAACAAAACAGTGAAGTATAATAGTAAAAACAGAAGCTTCTTGGCAGAAATGAAAATAATCTTAGCACTCCCACAAACAAATCTGGCATGAAGACACCGGATATAAAAGCTTCGGGATCTACAAAGACAAAGAAGAAATCCTTCAGCAGTAATAAATCTGGTTCCAGAAACAATATTCCAGCATTAATTTTCAGAACACCTATGTCTGGACAATCAACACCTGAATTATCCTCAAAGAGTATCAGTAAAATGAAGCATCATTTGTTGCAGCTGAAAATGATGCTTAATAATGAAGAAAGCCAAAAGATCCCATCAAAGGATTTCAGGAATTTCTTGTCCTCACTCTAAGCAGTATATTTGGTGATAAATATTAATAGTTATTGACACTGGAGCAGTTGCTGAAGGAGTTGCTTTGTCCTCACAGGAGCAAACAATTTTTTTTGATTTCTTTATCCGTACTTATTAATCGGTGTTCCTAGATTCCCTGGCACATAGTAGGAACGTAATAAATTTCTAGCAAGTTGTGGTTGGCCTCCCTGGGAAGGATACCACAATGGGAAGGATAACTGAAGTCTGTTCTAGCTAATATGTTACATATTTAACATATAGTAAGGTGGTGGTGTTTATTAAAATTGTGGTGTCAAATCAAAAAAAAAAAAAGAATGTAAACAATTTAACCTTTCAATGTCCCGCATGGTTTCTTTTTCCTGTTTACCTTATTATGCTTCTCCAGGGTCTTGTATTTGAAAATCAACTTTTCTATTCAGTTCAGGTCTTTTCATCACAAATGCCTGAAATTCCTGTTTTTCATTGAAGTCCCATTTTTTCCTCTGAAAGATTATAATACTCAGTTTTGCTAGGTATGTGATTCTTGGCTATAGTCCCAGTTCCTTTGCCCTCTGGAATATCATATTCCATGCCCTTCAGTTGTTTAATGTAGATGCTGCGAGATTTTGTTTTATCCTTATTGGAGCTCCATAGTATTTGAATTCCTTTTTTCTAGCTGCTTGTAAGATTTTCTCCTTGACCTGGGAGTTCTGGAATTTGGCTATAATATTTCTAGAGGTTTTCCTTTGGGGATCTCTTTCAGGACATGATTGGTGGATTCTTTCAATTTCTATTTTACCTTCAGCTTCTAGAATATAAGGGCAATTTTCCCTGAAAATCTCCTGAAAGATGTTATCTAAACTCTTATTGTGATCCTGGATTTCAGGTAGTCCAGTGATTTTCAAATTCTCTCTTATAGATCTATTTTCCAGGTCAGTTGTTTTTCCAAGGAGATATTTCATATTGCCCTCTATTTTTTTATTCACTTGGATTTGCTTTACTGTTCTTTGGTTTCTCATAAAGTCAATAGCTTCCATTTGTTCAATCCTAATTCTTTTTTTTTTTTTTTGGTGAGGCAATTGGGGTTACGTGACTTGCCTAGGGTCACACAGCTAGTAAGTGTTAAGTGTCTGAGGCTAGATTTGAACTCAAGTCCTCCTGACTTCAGGGCCAGTGCTTTATCCATTGTGCCATCTGGCTGCCCCTCAAAATCCTAATGCTTAAGCAATAATTTTCTTCAGACATCTTTTTTTTGTGTGTGTGAGGCAGTTTGGGTTAAGTGACTTGCCCAGGGTCACACAGCTATTAAGTGTCAAGTGTCTGAGGTTGGATTTGAACTCAGGTCCTTGTGAATTCAGGGCCAGTGCTCTATCCACTGTGCCTCCTAGCTGCCCCCAGAAAGCTTTTTAATCTCCTTTTCCATTTGGCTTTTCAAGGTGTTTACTTTTTTTCTCATGACTCTCCTGCATCTCTCTCATTTCTCTTTCCATTCTTTCCTCCCTTTCTCTAAATCTTCCTTCTAGCTTTCCTATTTTCTCTCCAAAGTCCCTTTTGAGAGCTTCCATGGTCTGAGAATCATTCATATTTTTCTTGGAATCTTTGGATGTAAGGGCCCTGAGGTTGTTATCCTCTTATGAGGGTGCACCTTGATCTTTCTTGTCACTGAAGACACTTTCTGTAATTCTCAACTTTCTTTGCTTGCTCATCTTGCTGTCTTTTACTTGACATTTAACTCCCCACTGGCGCTACACTGTCCCAAGCTTCGGAGGGTCCCAGGTGTTTTGGTTTGAGGGAAGGCAGGTTTTTCTCTCCTCTGGCCTGTTCTCTGATCCAAAGATAACCTCAATCCAACTTACTAATTAACCAACCAGCAAAGCTTTCTGTGGTGTGGTTCTTAGCTTAAATGAGCCTGCGCTCCTCCCCTTGTGCTCCTGCCACTCAGGATTTCTTCCTGGTTCCCTGCTGGGGTGAGGCAGCCAAATTCCTCCCTGGGTCTCACTGACACCCCAGCACTTGCCTCCCCCCGACTCCCTGGGCAGTCATTCAGCCCTCTCACCCAGCTGCAAACTTAGATCCAGAAGATGCTGGTGCTGCAGCTGATTCAGAGGCTCAGGGGTGAGTTCCTCTGGTGTGCCCATCCTGGGGTCTCTTTTAGTGAGATTGTGGGGTTGGACTTTACTTGCAGCCCAGCATGGCCCCCTTCAATTTGTCTATGGCTGGAAAATAATCTCAGCCTGTATTTTTGTGGGTTTTTCTGCTCTGGGGTTCTTTTATTGCTGTTTTTTGGGGGTAATTGTATCAGGATCTCTGTGTGTTTAATGTCTTTCCTCCCCCATCTTGGCTCTGCCAGAAGGTACTACTTTTTTAGTGAGAAACATCAAATGTTCCCAAGCACAAAAATACTTCTTAGAGGAACTTAAAAAGGATGTTGGAAGTCAAATAAGTGAGATTGAGGAAAAATTAGAAAAAAATAAGAGCAATGCAAGAAAATGAAGAAAATTATGAAAAGAAAGTCAACCAACTTGAAAAATAAAACCAAAAAACTTAAGGAAGAAAATAGTTCCTTGAAAACTAGAATTCAGCAAGGGGAAGATAATGTTCTAAGTCAATGAGAAATCATAAAACAAAACCAAAAGAATGAAAAACTAGAAGAGAAAATGAAACATCTCATCAGAAGAACAAATGACCTGGAGAATAGATAGAAGAGAAATAATATAAGAATAGTCAAACTACCTGAAAATTAAGATTAAAAAATAATTTTAATACATTATTACACAAAATTATCAAGGAAAACTGCCCTGAAGATCTAGAACAAGAAGGCAAAACAGAAATAGAAAAAATCCACTGATCATCACCTGAAGACTCCTATGAAAAAACTTATAAGAACATCATAGCCAAATTTCAAAGCTCTCAGGTTATGAAAAAATATTGAAAGCAACAAGAAAAAAATACCATGGAACTATATTAAGAACCACACAAGACCCACAATATTGAATGACCATAGTTATTGGAATACTATATTCTATAACGCAAAAGATCTGGGGTTACCACCAAGGATTTACCCAGAAAAGTTAAGTTTAATCATGAATGAAAAAAAAAAATGGACAATCAATGAATTGAGAGACTTTCAGGTTTTAGTGATTAAAAAAAAAAGCCAGAAGTTAAAGGAACATTTAACGTATAACATCCAGAAGAATTGTAAAGTAAACCTTATAGACCAATTATAAGGCATTCAATAAGGACAAAGTGTTTACAGATCACATGTGAAAATATTAGCAGTACTTTTATGACTGTCATTATTATTTGGGTAGTTTGTTAGAAAAACTTTGGCAGATGAGTATGATGGGGGTGATTCTAAAAAATTAAATTGTAGGAAGGTAAAAAGCAGTAATTATCTCATATAAATAAGGCACAAAAGGGAAAGTTGTCATAAGGAACTAGTAGAGGGGAGGTAAGGTAGTGATGAACTTTCATCAGAATTGGGTTAAAAGGAGATAGGGTAGGGGCAGCTAGGTAGTGCAGTGGATAGAGCACCGGCCCTGGATTCAGGATGAACTGAGTTCGAATCTGGCCTCAGCCACTTTACACATACTAGCTGTGTGATTCTGGGCAAGTCACTTAACCCCAATTGCCACATTAAAAAAAAAAAAGGAGATAGGGTAGGGAGAAAGGATAAGGGAGGAACTCTAAAAGGGGAGCATAGGGTAAAGAATAAGAGCAAGGTAGTGGGTAGAAGTAAAGCAGATTAGTGAGGAGGGATGGGGTAAATAGGTTGAGAATGACAGTGAGGAAAAATAAGAAAGAGGAAAAGACAACAAATAATTGTAGCTTAGAATGTGAATGGGATTAATTTACCTATAAAATGGAAACAATAAAAATTTGAATTCAATGATACATTGTTTTCAGGAAACAAAAATGAAAGATACACAAAAAGATAAGTTAAAATAGATTTTGTTGGGGCAGCTAGGTGGTGGAGTGGATAGAGCACGGGCCCTGGAGTCAGGAGTACCTGAGTTCAAATCCAGCCTCAGACACTTAACGCTTATTAGCTGTGTGACCCTGGGTAAGTCACTTAACCCCAATTGCCTCACTTAAAAAAAATAGATTTTGTTGACAAAATAGAGAAAATACATTATGTGTCAACAATAGTCTTCATTATTGTTTTGGACCATTTAAATTAACTAGATGGTGTAAAATACCCAAGTGTATACCTGCCAAAACAGACACAGGAATTATCTGAAGGTAAAAATAAAAGACTTTTTATACAAATTAACTCAGATCAAAATAAAGTAATATTAATTTTTATGGGTAGGCAAAGCCAATATAATTTTTAAATGACAATTTAACCTAATTTACAAACTTGGTATCATTCCAATTAAATTATTACAAAGTTAGTCTACTGAGCTAGAAAAAATAATAACAAAGGTCATTAGGAAGAATGAAAAGTCAGGAACTTTAAAGAGACTGGGTAAAAAGATGTAAAGATAATAATTTTAGCAGTACCAGACCTTGAACAATAATGTAAAGTGAAAACATTTTTGAAGTGTAAAATGGATAATGTTGATTATTTTAGATTAAATTTTCTTTTATAAGCAAAACCCATGTAGTCCAAAATAGAAGGAAAGCAGAAAATTGGGGGGAAAAAAACAACTTTCATGCACAGTCTCTCAGAACATGATTGAGCTACAATATTGTTGTGCTACAAGACAGGGCTTCTTAAACTTTTTCTACTTTTGACCCCTTTTTGCCTGAGAAATTTTTACATAACCCCAGATAGGTATATAAAGTGGGATATGCCTCACAGTTTAAGAAGCTAGGGTGCAGGAGATAATGAGCTAGTTGACTTTGAAAGGCATGGAAAGACTTTAATTTGTGAAGGGAGATGCTATCCACCTTCAGTGAAACAGATGATGAATGTAAATAAGCATAGTATGGTTGGTTATATATATATATGCATGAGTAATTTATGTATGTATATATGTTTGTATGTAGGTAGGTATCATGTCCACATTTAATTGCAGCCTTCTTTAGAGTGGGAGGAGGAAGGAGAAAAACTAACAAAATAAAAAATACAGAGCAAAGAACAAAAGAAAAGCAACAAGCAAGCAAAGAAAAGCTGGGTGGGTTTGAAAACAGTATTTACTATTTATTGTATTAGTTTTCTTTAAGTAGAAATTTATTGTTTTATATTGAATCCTCTCCTTTGTTCTGCTGTGTACATGGGAACTTTTTTGTCTTTTCTCATTTTGTATTTAAGTTTAAAATAAAAAAAATACAAAAAATATAGGTAAAGAAGGGATACTTCCAAATTCTCTTTATGACAAATATGATCTTAAGATTTAAAACAATAAAAAAGATTAAATTAGATAACAAATCTAAAGTGCTTTGTTAACCTTAAAGTAGTATACAAATGTCAGCTACTACTATTATTGTTGTTATTCTTGTTCTTATTATTGTCACTGTTGTTTCTACTAGAAGTTTTCTTTATTTCATACATACTTGGTTGCAGATATTTGCTTAGACATTGAGTATATGAAAAAAAATAGATTATCCCTTCTTCACTCAAAGAACTGATACTTTATCAGGGCAGATAATACATGTGTGTGTATGTATGTATGTATATATATGTATATATATATATAATTTTGAACATAATATATGTAAAATAAATAAAAGATGGCTTGGAGAGGGAAGAGAGTAGTAGATGGGAGAATCAGGAAAGGCTTCTTATAGAATGTGATGTATCCCAAAAGGCTAGCAGGACAAAATCCCTGGCAGGGGTCACTAAAAAAAAAAAAAAACAAAAACATGTTTCAATATTGCCTGAGGTTCAGTTCAGTTCAGCTCAGCTAAATTTAATTTCCTCACTGGAATGTAAGCCTCAAGGAGATTAATTATTTGGACAACTGAAAGTAAAAAAATAGTTGTTGTTGTTGTTGGTGGTGGTGGTTGTGGTGCTGTTGGTGGTAGTGGGTATTGTTGTTGTCTTTGTGTGTGTGTGTGTGTGTGTGTGTATGCACGCAACCAAATTTTGCAATCTGGATAAATCAACATGCATTCATTAAGGAGGTCTAAGAGCATTATTTATTTATTTATTTTTGGTGAGGCAGTTGAGGTTAAGTGACTTGCCCAGGGTCACACAGCTAGTAAGTGTCAAGTGTCTGAGGCCAGATTTGAATGTAGGTCCTCCTGAATCCAGGGCCAGTGCTTTTACACTGCACCACCTAGCTGCCTCCAATAGCATTATTAATCTGTGACTCCTTTAACGTTGTTCCCTGTGTAACTATAAATAGATTAGTTTCAAAATAAATACAAATTAGGGAGGGCACAGAAGTTGAGGGGGAGACTGGGAAAGGCTTCATGAAGAAAGTTAGAGTTGAGATGCATCTTGGAGGATGTGAGTGAATCTTTGAGGTAGCCATGACCTTCTAGGCTACATATGCTGATAAAACGGACCATTTTAAGTTTTGAAGTGAGTACCACAAAATATGTTTTCTGTGGTTAAGGGAATTTATTTCAGGAGACACAACAAATAATTCTATTTGATACAGTTTTGCACTTGAAATATATGACAAAAGTGTTATTTTTGACATTAGCCATTTGATTCTCTTTGAGTTTCCCATTGAACAAAGAATGACAAGGTGATGTCTGGAATTACACTAAAAAAAAGTCCTTAAGTGTTTCTTTCTGGTGATGGTGCTTTTCGGGTATTGAAATCCCCCAGCTTCATGTGAACCACCCAGATGTTGTAGATATATCTATATCTATATCTATATCTATATCTATATCTATATCTATATCTATATCTATATCTATATCTATATCTATATCTATATCTATATCTATATCTATATCTATATCTATATCTATATCGATATCTATATCGATATCGATATCGATATCGATATATACACACACATATATATACATATATATACACACAAACATACATACATATGTATGTATATCTATATATATATATATCTATATAAATTAGGTGGCACAGTGGGTGAAAACACTGGACTTGAAATCAAGAAGACCTGAATTTACTTCCCACCTCAGACACTTACTATGTGATAATGAGCAAGTTACTTAGCCTTTCTCAGTTTTATTTGCCTCTTTTGCAAAATGGATAATAATAGCACTTCCTTCATACAGTTTCCATGAGGATCAAGTGATATAGAGTATGTACAATCCTTTGCAAACTTAAAGTACTATATGTGTGCTATATTTTGTTAACAATCACAACCACCACTACAGCAAACAGCTTCAATTCCCTTAGGAGTTGAAGAATCAGAATGAATTGATCCCATTCTTCCCTCTTCTGTAGGGGAACATTTTGCTATGCTTGATGGGTCTGTCTTTCTTCCCTAACAAGGGGGTAGAGATTTTCCACTCACAAATAGGGCAGTCAAACCTCATGTCACCGTGATCAGCCCAGTTAACTTTGAGACTAAGCACTCTTTGGGAAGCTGTTGTACCCCAGGATAGATTCAGCAATTCTCCCATTTAGCAAAATATGGTTAATTGCTCTGTGGAGAAGGGAGAATTGCTAATTCCTATAGTTCCTGCTCTGTTTTCTGAGGGAGGTAGAACTACAGAGGTTTCATGGGATAATGGAAAATAAATCCCAAATCTGGATTGGCCAGGATGCCAACCTTAACTCTCACTTAAACTTGGCTCATCATGGGCAAGTCACTTAACTCTGATTCTCAATTTCCTCAGGAGTATGAGGAGGTAGTTGGACTAAGTGACATCCAAGGTTCTTTCCACCTCTACACTTATCATGTGTAATCTGTGAATTAATGTGCCCTACAATAGAAAGGGCTCTCTTGAAGTACTTCTCAGGCAGGGTCAATCCATGTATAAATATAACTGAGGTTTGTGGGATTTTTTTATTTTTTTATTTTATTTTATTTTATTTTTTGCTTTGTTTGTTTTAGATTTGCCTTACCTTACTTAAGAAAATTGAAAACACCTACCCAATATTACCTTTTTAGATTTCTCATTTCAACATAGGAAACCCAAAGCATTTGGGGATAGGTTACAATGTTTAAGGAATAGGAAGAAACCAGATTTCAGGTGAGACATGCACGCAGCAGGTAGTGTTGTTCTAGATTTCAGGGTTTCAGTATGAGATATCAGATGCTGATATATCTTTCTCCTCTGCCTGTGGCTGGAGGCATTTTTTCCTCTTTTACAGATCATTTGCCAGCCCCTCTTAAGTGAATAAAAGTCTCTGGAGAATTATGCATGATGTAATATGCAATCATATGGAAAACCCAAATACATCTTAAGGTGGAATGCCACACTTTTTATCAGAATGCATTCTGTTTCTCATAGATCTATAGAATTCTTTTGGTGGATGATATAGCTGATATCAACATCCTTAGATGTAATCACTTCTGGCAGATTTACCCAGATATTCCTTTCCAACTATACAATTGTCTGTAAATTTATTTAGTAGGTCCTCAAAAGTGATGACATTTAAGATTGAGTTGATACACTATTTATCTTAAAGAAACATTTTAAAATTAGTTCTTCAGACCTGAGCAATATGTTATCTCTTTCAATTTAATAATATCCAAATGTGCCTTCAGTTGCCTCTGTGAAGCAAAAAACCACATGTGAATTTCTTCATAAATCAGCATCTAGCTTGTAAAAGGCAGTAAATTTTAAATATTCACCAAAGGTCCCTAAAACATAGTTACTAACGTGATACAAGGACTCATATTTGCTTCAGGTTATAGATTTTAATAGCACATACTACAATGTAGTATTGTAGTGAAGACAGACATCTACCATAAAAACTGTTGGCTAAGAACTATTACTGGTATTGTAGGGGTCATTTATCTCCATCCTTCTAGAAAAACTCCTCAACCAATCCTGCAGAGTTTTAAAGGTGACCTGTGGTTCTTGAGAGCTATGCCAATGAAGCACAGACTTTGCTAGAACCTCCCAAGATGGAAATTTTAAAAGTAAGGATGTAAATATAGTCTGTGAGTTTATCATCCATGGACAAATTATAATAAATTCAGAGAGGTTAAGAATTAGGAAAGTTGGGTACCATACCAGACTATATTTTTGTTTTTTTTTTCCTTTAACCACTGAAATTCGCAAACCCTCCTACTATAGAAGGAGTAGAGGAACTTCAATTAACATCATTGTACTTGTTATTGGAATCATGGACTTGATGTGTAAGCATTGTCATCCTCCACACCCCCTCACCAGTGTCCACAATAGTCCATCACATTTTTTTTCCTGTTGACCAGAATGGTTATATCAAATGTTGTTGTTCTTAACATTTTTCTTTGGCTTTGGAATTCTGTGAGCACAAGCCTACAATTCTATTTATTTCTGACAGCTGAAGGTATCTTTGTGTACTATTATTGGAAGTATTAATACCTTTATAAAGGTTGCATAGTATAAGCTTAAATAAATTATGTGGAACCTATTGGGTTATGGGATTCAACCTTAAATAACCAAATATTTCATTATGCATGTCTAATTCTATAATTGACTTCCCCCAAATACCGTTCCAGTCCCCCCAAAACCTGTTACTCAATTTTTTATATCAATGTTAAAATGTCAGTGAGTTAAGACTTTATCATTTTGATAATATAGTTGTTAAATTTGGCATGAAGAATGCCGAGCATGAGCAGCCTTCTCAGAAACACAGACTGGAAGATGCTTCAGCTCCTTTTTGTATTTGAGAAGTATTATCAATCATTCAATCAACAAATATTTATTAAGCTCTGTGCCAGGTGCTGTCTTAAAATGCAGATAGAAAGACAGAGATGAAATAGTTCCTGCTCTCAAGAAGCTTTCTTTCAATTCTTCAACATGATTTTGTGTATATGTTGCTGTGATGCTAGTTGCAGTTAAGACAATCTGGGTTTAAATTCTGACTCAGTCACATAATGAGAATATGAGACTACTTGGAAAAGACCCTAATGTTGGGAAAGGCAAAAGGAAAAGGAGATGGCAGAGCATAAGATGGATAGAGAGTGTCTTGGAAACAATGAACATGAACTTGGACAGACTTAGTTAGAGGAATGGCATACTTTCTTAGTCTTCAGCATCTTCATCTGTAAAATGGAAATAATCATACTCTAGTGCCTTCTTTATAGGTGGGTTGAAAGTCTTAAAGGAGATATCTTCTACAAAATGCTTTGCATTTATTAAATTTATTATACATATGCCAAAATGCTATACAGATATCACATAGAAATGTTACTATTACAATTGAATTTAAGGAATTTCAAACTCAGACCTTCAATTTATATACCAAAAATGTGTATAAATATGGAAGTGGATGAAATTTTCAAAATATAAGTGTTACCCTTTTTAGGGAGGGAGGGCAATTGAGCTGTGGAAGCAAGAGGAAAGCAAAATCTCTTGCTTCTAGTTCTTAGAAAGGTATAATCCTTTCTCTAATATGGCAACTGCCTGTAGGCCTTATATAAAAGCAGGAAGAGCCCAGGCTTTGCGATGGAATTCCCAAACTGTCCCTCATGCTTAAGCTTAAATTTGTTGTTTGGAAGGAGGGAAAAGAATAGAATCAAGTAATCTTTTTAATTTCCCCCCTCCATCCCCAGATAGAAGCAATTCACCTTTCCTTATTTGATTGGCTTTATATATATGTGTATCCCTAGGAAAAGTCTTGAGCATCAGCATATGTATGTAGCAAAGTGCCCAAGGTCTTAGGTAAATGGATGATTATTGATGACTGTCACAAAGAAACATTCTTGACAGAACATTTGGGTCATTCTTTCTCTTAGCCTAGATTTCAAGGTTGAAAGGGGCCTTAGAGGCCAGCTAATACATGCCCCTCATTTCATAGATGTGGAAACAGGTTGAGCAATGAGCTATTAAGAGCAATGAAAACATGGAGATCAGATGGACTTCAAATATCAAGAGTTTAAGTAATATCAAGTTTTCCTGTCTTTATATTAAATTCAGAGAACTGGAATAGACTCAGAATCAAATACTATGTAAGTATAGATTAATATTTTCAGATAGGTTATATGTAGCAGACGAAAATAATACAGAGGAAATTTCTTGCTATTAAACAGTATATTCAGAGACAGCCTTCAAAGCAGGGGGAAAAAAGCAGGGAAAAAATATATGAGGGAATAGGTTAGCAAGGGAATTAAAGTAGAAAATGAGCATTACTGGGAAGGGAGAGTTTGAGAAATGAATGTGTCTGCTAAGAAATGAAGAAAAGGAAAAAAAAGTAAAGAGAACGTGATTGATGAAGATTTTGTGATCTACTTCTAAACAAGGGAAATATGGAATAGTGATGTATCTTTGGGATAGAGGTCTTTTCCTAGTGTGATTTATGAGTATAAATCTAGGAATAGATAAAAGGTGTTATTTGCATTGAGTACATATTCTTGGTTCAACCAGACTCAAGTCTTTAAAAATAAATTGAAGGCATTGGATAAGATTTGTTTAGCAAATTGCCAAGAATTGATTAAAGGTGATCAAACAAAATGTTGGAAAAGGAGTTGAAAATGAGCTGGTAATACACACACACACACACACACACACACACACACACGTATACACACACACTTATGTCTTAACTAATTTAAAGCACAGAATTAAATAATAAATGATACTTTAAAAAAATAAATTTTCGGGGGAAAGCTAGGTGGCACAGTGGATAAAGCACTGGCCTTGGATTCAGGAATACCTGAGTTCAAATCCAGCCTCAGACACTTGACACTTAACTAGCTGTGTGACCCTGGGCAAGTCACTTAACCCCCATTGCCCAGCAAAAATTAAAACAACAACAACAACAACAACAAATTTCCAAATTTGCAGTTTTTTTGTCTGTTTTTCAATTTTTTGCAAAGTTTTTAAACCACAGCAGAAATTAACTATGAACTTCTCATGAACATAGTTTACTATTACAGATTTTCTTTTAAGTAGTCAAAACTTTGGTTTGTATGGTTTTAGTGTGATTGGCCAGACTATAGGATATTGGCACTGAAGATCAGTTTCATAATACTTAGGGTGGTATTGGGGTGTTACTCAGAATGTCTATTCTTTTCAATTCAGTACATGCTTATCAAGCACCTGCCCAGTGTAGTTGTATATTTTGGGTGCTGGGAAGGTAGTAAATGGGTTGAGAATTGGTCTCTGCCTTCATGGAGATAACATGATATGATAGAAAAAGAATAAAGATTAAAATCTTCATCAAATGACTATAATTATAAATATCCATTCATAGTCATGTTTATCCTTGAAATTTTGAGGAATAGTTTACAGAATCAATTAATGATTAAAATCTTTTTTTTTTCTTTTGCAGGCAATGAGGGTTAAGTGACTTGCCCAGGGTCACACAGCTAGTAAGTGTCAAGTGTCTGAGGTCGGATTTGAACTCAGGTCCTCCTGAATCCAGGGCTGGAGCTTTATCCAGTATACCACCTAGCTGCTGATGAATATCTTATTTGAAAAAGAAATAACTCCTTTCACCTAGTAGAAATGGCTAGGTACACAGTGGACAGAGTGCTGTCCCTGGCATCAGGAAGACTCATCTTCCTGAGTTCAAATTGAGGCTTACATACTTATAAACTGTGTGACCCTTTGTGAGTCACTTAATCCTGTTTGCCTCAGTTCATCATCTGTAAAATGACCCGGAGAAGGAAATGGAAATGGCAAACCACTCCAGTATCTTTGCCAAGAAAATCCTAAATGGGGTCATGAAGTGTCAGACATGACTGAATGACAACAATACCCTTTTAGAAGTCAAGAATATTTTCCCCAAATTCCTTTCCCCTGATTACCAAGGAAATATCTAGCTCAGAGGCCTTCTCTTTTAGGTTGGTTCACAAATGATCAATTACAGGGTTGCAAGGTGGTAGATCTATAACTACAGATGAAGAAATATAAATATTTCATCTATCAATAGAAAGTTAAGTTTATTGAGTTGGTCTGTTGGTCTCATAGGAAATCTGTTTTCTTAAGCTGTTTCAGTCCAGTCCAACAAGTACTTATTAAGTGCATGCTGTGTGTAAGACACAATGTTAGGTGATTGGATTGGGGCACCACCTTGCCTTAGGGCTGTGGCCACCACTGCAATATGTAAAATGGTTCTTGGCTTCACACCTG
The DNA here is from genome assembly GCF_019393635.1 of Dromiciops gliroides. NCBI lineage: Eukaryota > Metazoa > Chordata > Mammalia > Microbiotheria > Microbiotheriidae > Dromiciops > Dromiciops gliroides. Next base: position 215,553,169 of record NC_057866.1, on the reverse strand, counting down.
TAACATCTTACTGAAATTTTAATCTATTAGAAGCATACACATCTTAACCTGCTTATATATGCCTTGGGTTTACTATGTGGAACCCTAAACTCTAAAAATATATTTGATAGGAAATGTCTTGAATTATATTAAACAGATTTCCTCCTCTAACCTCCCATTCACTGTGGTGATGGTGATAAGGATATATGTGTGACACAGGCATCTCAATAACTGTACCAAGAAAGCACACACATATTGAGTCAGGCCCCACCTGGCATGACCTACAGTCCAGGAGATGGGGAAAAAATACACTGCAGTACCTGCCTCACAGGATTGTTGTAAAGAAAATGTTGGAAAATGTAAATCATTATTGAAATGTGACTTGTTAATTGTATAATTCTTTCTCATCACAGGTCTTAAAATTGTAACCTTATATTTGGAGAAGAGATTTAAATATGCAAATAGGGAAAGAGTCATTATGGTTAAAAGATTAGTTACCTAATGGTCAATATGGGAATGATGAGGTACTCTCTACTCAGCAAAGCTCTTCCTCATGCACAAGACCTGTCTGTACCTGGGTTCCTACCTGAAACAATTCTCCTTTGGCAGAATTGGCCAGAGTTCCAGCTTCTTTTCATCTGGCATAGCCTTCAAGGGACCAGGGACAAGTAGAGTTAGAGTAATGAGGCTGATGATGATGGTGGCTGTGAAAGTGGCAGTGGTGGCAGTGTTGTTCTTAATGATGATGATAACTCATGTTTCCATAGTGCATTCAGATGTTTAAAGCAATGATGACTTCTGTCCAGCATTCCAGTAATGGGGTATATAGAAATTGAAAACCTCTGGAAAATGGGTTTCTGCCATGTGGTCCTGCCCTGAGGGGGGCGGGGTGGGCGGGGGAATGGAGTTGGGATGAAACACTAAGAAGGGAAGTAAGGAGAGACCTTATAATTTATTTAGGAGTATCTGGTTATTGGGACAGCTAGATGGCTCAGTGGATAGAGAACAGGGCCTGGGGTCAGGATGACCTGAGTTCAAATTTGGCCTCAAATACTCATTAGCTGTTTGACCCAGGTTAAGTCACTTTACCTCTTAACCACTTAACCTCTGAAGGAAATCACAAATTGTTCCAGTATCTTTTCTAAGAAAACCCCATGAACATTACCTTCCCCAGGGTCACAACAAATCTGACACAACTGAAAAACAACATAGGCCAAAGATGTTGGGCTAAGACAAAACTGATGAACAAAGGCCAGGAAGAAGCCAATCGAAGTTATAGTCCTGGGCAGAAGAAGTTTTCTGTCACATCCTAGCTTCCTTTTTTTTTTTAAGTTTTGAGGGTTTTTTTTTTCTTCCCCAAGTCTGGAACACTTTACCAATAGAGGAGAAGAAGCCATCACCATGGTCTTTGGCTCCTAGTATGCCCTAGAAAACTTTCAACTTCTAGGGCAGAAACTATCACTACTAGACATCTTTTACTTCTTTTCTCTTTGTTTTAAATACTTTCACTTACAGTCTTCCTCTCCTTTCCTCCCCCACAATCTTCCCCTGTCAACAAAGAAAAACAAAACAAAACAAAACAGTAACGAGAGGCAGTGATTTAAATATTTTTGTAAGAACTTTTCTTTCAAGAATGCTGTGATGTAGCTAATTGCAAAACTTTTTATTCCTGTTTATTCGGATGAGGACACTGAGACCTAAAGAAACTAATAACTTTCTCAGAAGTACACTTCCAGTAGGTGCCAAATCCAGGACTGCATCTCCTTTTTTGACAAAGCCCAGTGTTCTCTTCATTGCATCATGTCACCTTTCAGCCTGAAAGCCTTCCTGCTGATTCCCAATGTTACCCCACTTTGCTTCTTTGTGAAAACCGGACCTGTTTCATAAATATTGACTGAATGGATGGTTGGGCCATCTTGATGTGGTGGGTGTTTTGGAAAAAGCAATTTTGGATCATAGGCTCATATTTCATATGGATCAACTCAGGGGAGGCGGCATAGCTGAATTTTTCACTCCTAGGGCCCTTATTTTCTCAACCAGACTTCTTTTGTAGTTGGCACAGGATCATTATGGTGGACACCAATTGATTTGAATTAGCTGGCAATAGTTAACTGTCTTTAGGTGAATGGGTATGGGTTCAAACCCATAGATATCTGGAGAGGCAGTGTCTCTAAGAGGAGCATATGGGGTGTCTCTAGTTGCCCTTCTGGAGATTCTCAGACCTGAAAGAAAAACTATGTAGGTTACTTTTTCCTGGAGCTACTGTGTTTGTCTTTACAGATAAAGGGAGGCTGAATGGTTATTTTTGTTCCTAGGTAAGAACTAATACCTGATTCAAATCCACTGACACAGAGTGTTTCATTTGGCAGAAGGAAATAGAAGGGAAGAGACATTTATATAGTGCCTACTATGTATCTGGCACAGTGCTAAGTGCTTCACAAATATTATCTCATTTGATCCTACCAACAACCCTGTGAGGTAGATGCTGTTTTCATCCCCATTTTATTTGAAGAAACTGAGGCAAACAAAGGTGAGGTGATTTACCCTGGTTCACAGCTAAGAATTGAGGCTGAATTTGAACTCAGGTCCTTGTGACTCTTGGCCTTGTACTCTATCCACTGTGCCACTTATTATCCATGCTCTGAGATCATCTCAGATATCTTTTCATTTTCTATTAGCTGGTCTGCTGGGTTTCAACTTTGCTTTCAAGGTATATGCCCTCAGGATAAACCCATCATAATGAAATTCATCATTATGAAAATTGCTTCTGCTTTGGTTCTCACACCTCTTAAAAATAACAAAAATGTACCCTTGACAAACTTTTAAATTCAATCTACATCATTACCATTCTCTTCTTTACTTTCCTAATACTAAACAATCTATAGAACTATAAACCCAGCCCTGATTTGTAGCATTTGCTGGTTTCCAAGATATAAATGCTGACACTGACAATTTAACAACCAGCTTCAGCAGTTGAACCTGGCTCTAATATATCTTGGATCATCTCCAGTTTTTTCTGTATATACCTTGTTTGTACATTGTTGTTTGCATGCTATCTCTCCTATTACAACTGAATACCTTGAGAGCAGAGACTTTTTTTTTTTTGGTATCTCTGTGAATTAGCCCAATTCTTGGCACAGAGAAGGCATATGTTTTTTGACTACTTAGATTATATCAAACTCAAACTGGAAAAGTTGGCTCAGAAGGGCCAGGTTCTGGTATAATTTTTTCTGGCTGAGAAAAAAATGGAGGTAGGAGGGGGGAATATCTTAACCTATAGACAGTAGTAGGGACATCGGCATCAGTATCAGTGAAGACTCCATCATAGGTAGCAAGCACACTGTGGCTTTTTGGAATTGATAAGGTCTCTTGCACTGTTACCTTCACAGTATCTGTGTTTAATCCCCAAACTGCCTTCTGGCCCAGAAATACAATTGTTACAAGGGCCCAAGAATGGAAGGGTAGAAGAGAGATCCTAGGCTAGCACCTGTCTTGATGAAACCATAACTAGGAAAAGGAAATTTCTTTGGAGTGGATATTTTCTGCCCTAGATGGTTTGGAGGAGAGGAAGGAGGGCAGCTCTTGGAATTTCACTGTCTATGGTAGCCGTGACCTGGCTGCTCAGTTCATTGAGGACTACTGGTCAGAATGGAAGTCAGTAACTGACTTGAACACTTCAGCTGGTCACAGCTGATTGCAGCTAGATGGAGTATCTGGAGCCAAGGGATTGACATTGATGATAGGCTATCTAGAAAGAGATGCCTCAGGTAGCAACTGTGCAGCCTGCTTCCACCTGGGATTGTTGAGCCTTTAAAGATAATAAAAGGCTCTGGGGAGAGTCCTGATCTATGAGTCTTTTTGTACTTCAGTAAAAGCAACTAACTGACCCTACATCAGACTAGGAAAACTAATATTCAGTTAATTGATGGAGCAAACTTTTACCATTTGGCTATGAATGTCTTGAAAATATGAAGTATCTTTTTTTTCAGGTCCTTGGAAGTAATATTGTCTCTGTTAAGTCAACAGATGCAGATTCCAAAGAATTACTAGATGTGTAATCATTTAAACGTTAGTGGTTTATGCATGCCCTAGAATTTCTGTCATTAGCTTGATTCCCATAGCCTTCCCATAGCAGTCCCAAGTTAGTGTTTCTTTGTTTTGGCAGGCCTCACATGCCTCTACACTGGCATTTGAGGGTTTTTTACAATACTGTATTTATTTCTCTTCTCTTTTCAAACATCATTCATTTCTACAGCACTTTAGAGCTATAAATACTTTTGACAGCCTTTTGCACTGATTCCTCCCTTCAGTCCTGTGAGGTCAGTCAAATAAATTATTATCCCATTTTCACAGTTATGTGAATCTGGGTCAATTATTAAGTGGCAGACCTGAAACTCGACATCTAGTCTTTTGATTCTCAAAATTCTTTACATTATGCCATTCTTTTTTTTTTCTTTTTTCCAGAACTGTATTTGCCAGCAAAATAGATAATGATAAAAACTGACATTTATAAAGTTCTTTGTATTTGTAAACTGGGGTTTCTTCATTGAGGAATAAATCTCCATATATGAGGAGAGTTTTAGGCAAATGGATTTGAGCCTATCCTTTGGCCACATAATAAGAGGGACTCAATCGAAAAGTCCCTGATGTTGGGAAAGATTAAAAGCAAAAGGAAAAGGGAATGGCGGAGGATGAGATGGATAGATAGTGTCATGGAAACAATGAGCATGAACTTGGGTAGACTTTAAGAAATAATGGAGGATAGAAAGTCCTGATGTGCTATGATCCATGGGGTCACAAAGAGTCAGACACAACTGAATTGCTGAACAACAACAACAACAAAATTGCACTTCCAAGATATCACTTGAACCTCATAATAACCCAGCTGAGATATGTAGTGTAGATGTTGTTACCCTCATTTTATGGAAGGAGAAACTGAGGATCAAGGAGATTAAGTGACTTGTTCATGGATGTTTAAGTAGGTTTGAGATGTTGGATTTGAATCTATGTCTCTCCTGATTCCACGTGTAGTAATCATTCCTTTATATCACCCTTTGCCAGAAAATTCCTTTAAAAATGTCAGAAATTAGTATTCTAGGTTAAACATAACCCATTAACGTTTGTCACATCCTTTCCCAACAAGTATTAATGTTTTCCTGATTTTACAGATAGGGAAATTGAGGCTGAGACTCAAAGATTCAAGGTTATTTAGGTCCTAAATAGTAAAGCCAGGTGTCCTCATATGCTTAGGATTGGCTTAGTTATGATACAGACTCAAAAGTGTGCTTCAGCCAGCTCCAAATGGCTCCAGAGAACAAATTATTGAATTTTCTTTATATCTTGAAAATCAGGAAATACTACAAATTGGAGCTTGATTAATTGTTATTGTCTAGACTTAACAAAACATGAATAATGCAGATTAAAATCAAATGTATGTCCAGAAAACTTTTTTTAAAATTTCATAAAATCAATTGTTAAATGTTTATCAGCATCCCCAGCATATGGTCAATAGGATGATGAGCATTAACACATCAGTTGGAAGGGGGAAGCACTGTTGAGTGGCTGCCATTTCAGCCATTCCTCTAGGTAGTAACTAACTTCAAGTTACATTGAGTATAGAGGCAGCTTGGTACAATAGAAATAAAGCTACATTTGGAGGCATAGAATGTGGGTTTGAATCCCAGATTTTTCACACTTTTGGGCTATAATTTCCTCAACTGAATTTTGATAATTTCAAAAGTCCTTTCCTGTTCCATAAGAATGATTCTTTAAACTTCTTGGTACAAGAAAATTCTGGTTAGGTAGGGAGAAAAATTTAGAACTCAAAATCTTAGAAAAATGAATGTTGGCAATTATTTTTGAATGTAATGGGAAAAATATACTAAGAAAAAGAAAAGAATACATTAAAAAAACCACAAAAGAAAAGTCATGAAGGAGTGGTTCCTATCAGATCATAGATCACAGTAGCGTAGTGGTTTTCTATCCAAAGAATACAAGAATAGGGAAAGACCTCCTTGTTTCAGAATTTTGGTTCCCAGCAAGAAATGTGGCTTGAGGAGAAGGGTGACTTTCTTTAATTGCATAAGATTGCCCTCTATTCAAAAGGAACTTCTTCCTTGTCCTAATAGAGTGTTGTAGAGAAGACCAAATATTACTTTTCCTCAGGATTGGAGTTGTGGAACAATCCTTCATCCTAGTGAGAAGAAATGCAGATTAGGCACATGGGACCCAATTTAATCAGGAATAGTTGAGGGCTCCAAAACACAGGGTTTTTTGGTTTTGTTTTATTGTTTGTTTTTGTTTGTTTGTTTGTTTTGTTTGTTTTGTTTTTATGTTTTATTATCTTTAGGATTTAGCTTCCAGGTGCTCTATGTGTCAGTGCCTACAATATCCTTAGCACTGGCCTTCAACAGATTTGTGGTACAAGTAAACTCAATAATTCAATATTCCATTTCAGATGTTATTATTATCCTCATTTCACAGTTGAGGGAACTAAGGTAGACAGAGGTTAAATGGCTTGGCCAGGGTCACAGAATAAGTGTCTGAGGTTTTATTTGAACTCATATCTTCCTTGCCCAGGCCTAGTGCTCTACTGATGATCCAGCTGGAGGACTATGGTTATGCAGTAGCCACTAGGACAAGAGTGGGATGAAAGGTTGTTTTCTCCTAAGGTGCAGATAGAATTTTCCTTGGTTCTACAACTAGTTACTTATCTACTCTCCTACCTAAGCATTAGGTGAAAGTAGACCCTTTCAAAGTACTTCTTGGGAACTGAATGCAAACAAAGCATGTGCATGCCTGCCCAAGGGGGTGCTGCTTGTTAATTAGTTTGGCAGATGGTAGTGTTCAAGGAAAACAGATTCCAGAGCCCCAGGAAATTATTTTCACAGCCTTGAGGGGGGAAAAAAAAAGAAAGAAAAGAAAACCCAAGAGGCTGTAATTCAACATGGAATCATTCTGAGTCTCCATTAAAGGCTAAGGTGGTCAGCTGCCAAGTGTCACTGGTGGGAGGGCATGGGGGTGCCATGTGATGACCGTTAATCTAACTGAGTTGGCATCTGTTGTAGCTGTTGGTAGGCACAAATATTCTGCAGAGTTCTCTCTCAAATCCTCAGGCATACAGAGGTCTTTAAGACAAACTCCAGAGCTAGGAGCCTCAGTGGCTGCTTGCTGCTTCATCTGCTTCTGCTGGCTGAGACAACTCTCCAGCTGATTATAGACAGATACACTGTGATGAAATATAGTTCTCAAAATGGGATGTTTCTTGCTTGGCTTTCCCAGAAGCAGCTGTCCTGTTTCCTTTAATAACATAATAAGTTTGAAAGTGTGGCTTAAGCCCCCAGGGTATGTAATTAAGGAGGACTGCCCACACAGACCAAATGCCTCAGAGGTATGTGAGGATTCTACATAATTATACATCTCCAGTGCTGGTTGGGAGAACTGTGTTTGTCCATAACAATTCTAGGTCAATGCTCCAGGCTGTGGAGAGAAAGATCTGTTAGTTTGGATGTGGAGAACACTTTCTGGAAAATGGAATGAAATTATCCCTTCCTTCTCCCAAAATGATTATATAGTGGTGTTTTAACTTCCTCCAGAAGCAAAAGTCAGAGAATTTAGGTTCAAATCTCAGTCCCTTCCCTTTCTAACTCTGTGATGTTGTTTGTTCAGCCATGTACAACTCTTCATGATCCCATTTGTTTTTTGTTTTTTTTTTTTTGACAAAAATACTAGGGTAGTTTGCCATTTTCTTCTTTAGCTCATTTTACAAATGAGGAAACTGAGGTAGACAGGATTAAGTAACTTGCCCAGCGTCATACAGTAAGTATCTGAGGCTCTATTTGAACTAAGGTCTTTCTGACTTCAGGCTGGATTCTCTATACACTGTGCTGCCTAGCTCTCCCATAATTCGAGTAGCTATGATTATTATTTTTTTTTTCAGGACAATGAGGATTAAGTGACTTGCACAGGGTCACACAGCTAGTAAGTGTCCAGTGTCTGAGGCTGGATTTGAACTCAGGTCATCCTGAATCCAGGGCCTGTGTTTTATCCACCGTGCCACCTAGCTGCCTCTGCTATGATTATTATTGCTCATGGTTCTGTCTTAGGCTTCCTCACCTCCCCCTCTCCCTCTGGTTCCCCCTCCCCCCTTCCCATTCCCCTTCCCTTCCCCTTTCCCCTTTCCCTTCCCCTTTCCATACTATGTCACTTTGTGATCTCATTAGCTCTCATGGGTTCAATTATCATCTATATACACAGATAATTTCCAAATTTATATATCTAACTCTAGTCTCTCTCCTGAGCTTCAGTCCTGAGCATTATTTTGTACATCTCAAACTGAATATCATGAAGGAATCTGAAACTCAACATGATAATAATGTTATCTTTCTACTTATAGTATCTCATGTTTGAAATTTCTTATTATTTCAAATTCTCCCAATTATCCATATCAACCTTGGTATCATCTTCAATTCTTCACTCTCACTCATCTTACATATTCAATACTTTGTCAAGACTTATTATTTCTACTTTCACAACATCATTCATATTCATCCCCTTCTATCTTCTCATTTAGCAATCACCCTAGTTCAGGCCCTCCTTCATCACTTCTCAATTATACTATGGTAATAACCTTCTAATTAGCCTTTCTACCTCAAGTTCCTTCCCTCTCTAAATCTACTCAGCTGCTAAAATGTTTTCTTTAGAGTGTGGGTGTAGCCATGTCATCTGCTCCCTACCCACTGCCAAGTCCTTCCTCAGTTTCAAAATCTCTGAACCTCTGAAGGCTAGTGCGCTATAAGACTGACTTCAAAACATTGATATCCAGGGGCAGCTAGATGGTGCAGTGGATAGAGCACTGGCCCTGGATTCAGGAGTACCTGAGTTCAAATCCGGCCTCACAACTTAACACTTACTAGCTGTGTGACCCTGGGCAAGTCGCTTAACCCCAATTGCCCCTCAAAAAACAAAAACAAAAACAAAAACAACAACAAAAAAAAAAACATTGATATCCAAGGAGCTGAGGGGAACAGGTGGGGCAGTTTCCAGAGACAGCTCAAAGCTAAGGAAATCTTCCAAAAATTAAGGAAGAATGAAGGTTGTTAATTGTGAAAATACAAGTTACTTCTTTAAGTCTTTCTCAAATTTCTTTATTCAATGCCCAATATAATAGCTAATGCTATCTGTTATTGCTAACTTATATGGTCATGTTTCTGCTGCCTCCTGCTTACTTCTGGGTACCTCCACCTAAGGAATAGAATTCAAACTGTGCTATTGTGGCCAGTCTAGGTCCTTCACAATCTGTCACCACCTTACTTTTCTAGCCTGATTTCATATTACAAACTTCATACAGTCTCCATTACAACTAGTCTGAATAGACTATTTGTGCCTTTCCTGTGGTAGAGCCTTCTGAGTTCATAATGGTCAGGTCAGCCACAGGCAGACACATTGTACATTGACCCTACCATTGTAATGGCATTTTGGTTCTCTTCTAGTGCAGAGGCCTACAATGAATAAGTCTGAACTTCTTAACAACTCTTTGTGCAACCCATACTCTTCCCACTTCTATGGCTTAGCTCCCATCTTATGCCCAGATCACCTTTTCTTCGCTTCTCTACTGAATTCCTATTCATTCTTTACAGTTAAATCCCAATAACATGTATTCCAGCCTGCCTTCTCTGATGCTCACAATCAGTAACTTCTCTCCTACTTCACATAACACATTGTTTGCACTTCACTAATCAGAACTCCTCATGTACTATTTAATATTATGGCTATCAATACTTTTGTGCTCTATATTCCATGAAGGTGGGACTTATGTAAAATTTAAATCTCCTCCTTCCCCTAGCAGTTAGCACATTCATTTTCCCTCCCTCTCTCTCTCTCTCTCTCTCTCTCTCTCTCTCTCTCTCTCTCTCTCTCTCTCTCTCTCTCTTGGGTGGAGCAGTGAGGGTTAAGTGACTTGCCCTGGGTCACATAGCTAGCAAGTGTCTGAGGCCGGATTTGAACTCAGGTCCCCCTGAATCCAGGGCCAGAGCTTTGTCCACTGTACCACATGTAGTTGTCCCCAGCATGTTAATTTTCATAGATAACGTACTTACTAAATGTTTCTTTTGCATTGAAATAAAATAAACTTGTTTATTACAATGTGTCTGCTATCAGAGATTGTTTCTATTCATCAAACTGTCTAAACTCGTGGTATTAAATAGAAATGGCCCACTAAGTATATAATATGATCCATACAGGCTACTCATTGACTTAGAACATTATATATTTACATTATCTATGTTCTTTTGTATTTTTATTTCTTTTAGATAAATGATTCCCAATAAAATTTTATCTAGTTTGGGCAGCATTCAGGAGTGTTGCCAGGCCAAAGGGTCATTGATTGATATTTCTGGAATAAACCACAGGAAGCTGGGTAGCAGGGCCTCTAGTATTTTTGACCCTGCATCAGAAAAGGGCGACTTTTTATGTGGCTGAAAATTATTTAGACTACATAGGAACCTGAGCTTTTGTCCGGAGAAAGCTGTCTTTGTTATAGTTAGCTGCCACTTGTGTGTGTGTGTATGTGTGCATGTGCATGTGTGTAGATGTGTATAGGAGGAAAGAAGGAAAGCAAGCAGAAGGATTGGGAGATGAAGGAGAAAAGGCAGAAAATAGGGAGTAGAAAGGGGGAAGAAGAAAGGGAGGAAGAGAGAGAGAAGGGAAAGAGGAAGAAGGAGATGGGAAAGGGAAGTACAAGAATTGGTAGGAAAGGGGAAGGAAAGGGGTAGGAAAGCTAGGAAAGGGGTAGAGGAGGAGAAAAAAGGGATAAAAGGAAAGGGTGGGACAGATTGGAAAAGGAAGGAGAGTGAGAGAAAGATAGAGAAGAGAGGAGGAAGTAAGAGAGAAAAAAAAGAAGAGCCACTTCTACTTTAGCCAGAAGATAATGAAAGCTCTCTGGAGCTGAGAATAATATAGTCAAATGTCCCCCAACTATGCTTCCTCATTGGATAATATGCTAAGGTGACAAATCAACCCATAAAACTCAGAGCAGCATTTATGGGAAAGAAAAAAAAGTTACATGTTCCTGTAGGAGGAAAACATTAATGAAACCTTGCAAAATAAATGAAATAAAGAACTACATCTTCTGATAGTATTTATAATTTTGGAAACACCCGAGTGCCATATTGTTCTTTCCCTCTCTTTGAGTGATGATGAGTTTCAGCTTTTCCTCCTCTTTTCCTCATATTAATTTCAGATATTTTGTCACTGGGTAGCTAGAGAATGATACTGATAATATTCCAGGATGTTGCAATATACACCAAACAACTTTAATATAGAATGGAAAGGAAATGTAGCTGTGAATGATCTGTAAACCCAGCCTGTTTCTCTTTTATTTAACAATGCTGCCTGTATTAAGATTTTGTTTTACTCAGTTCTTTGATGTTCAACATCTTTAATTTCATAGATTTCTTTTTTCCTGCCGAAATCAATATAACATTATCACATAACTTCCCTAACCATCCATCCTGTGTTGTGTGAAAAGAGCATAGAAGAGGGTTGATTTAAATCAAGCAACCTGATTTAATATTCACCACCGCCTCCTCTCTAGCTAGAATACTTCTATGCATTTGGACTCAGACTATAAAGGCACATACTATCTGAACTAGAAAGGACCTATGGGACAGTCTAAACTAACTGCCTGCCTCATTTTACAAGAAAATAAAATGAATCCCAGAGAAGTGAAGTGAATGGTCCAATGTAATAAGCTATAGTAACTAAGTGACAGACCCAAGGCTCAAATACAGCTTTCCCATCTCAATCCAATATTGTTTCTTTTTATGTTTCCCCTTTCTTTGGTGGGGTATTACTATCACTCTCTCCCTTCTGTAACTCTCCAAGCCCCCAAATAAAATGTGTCCCTTGTAACAAATAGAATCAAGAAAAACAAATCCACACTTTGTCCAAATCTGAAAATGTGTGCCACTGCACTTTTAGGCTGTTTCTCTGCCAGGAAGTGATAAACATTATTCACCATCAAGATTCTTTACATTGATCTTAGTTCTTATCTATTTCACAGTTGCTTTTATTATATTGTAGTCACTGTATATTTATTTTCCTCCTAGTTAATATATTACATTGACTTGAATCTGTAATTAATTCAAAGAAATATCCTCACCAGATAAAGGCATTAGGGAATAGAGTATCTTTGTTGTTCAGTCTTTTTAGTCATGTCTAACTCTTCATGAGACCATTTCAGGCTTTCTTGGCAAATATACGGGAGTGGTGTGTCATTTTTTCTCCAGCTCAATTTACACATGAGAGGCAAACAAGGTTAAGTGACTTGCCCAGGGTCAAATAGCTAGTAAGTGTCTGTGGACAGATTTGAACTCATAAAGATGTCTTTGTGATTCCAAGTCCTGTGTTTTATCCACTATGCCACCTAGCCACCCTATAGAGGATCTATGCCCCATAAATTTCTTGTTAGTTATATTAATTACAATTGGTGGGAAAGAATATTTATTATTTTAATTGGAATTTCTTTTTCCATCTTTTGAGGATGGCTTTTTTGAGTATTCTCAACAAATAATAACAATCTATAATAATACAAAAAAGCTAATGATTTATATGCATTTATCTAACATTTTGCTACTTTGTTAAATGTAATTTTGTCATATTTCAAAATTTGAAACTCTAGGATTCCATGGAAACCATCATGTAATTTTGAAAAAAGCAATATTTTTGTTTTGTCCTTTCTGTGCTTATTTACTCAATTTCTTTTTCTTTTTCTTTTTGGTCTTATTGCTATAGCTAGCATTTCTGGACCTATATAAAATAATAATGGAAAAAAAGTGGACATACTTGCTTTTTCTCTGATCTTACTGGAAGCATCTTTCTTTAACATTCTCCAATATCTTTCCATTATACATAATGTTAACTCTTGGACTTTAATAAATAATATTTACCACATTAAGAAAAAGTATATTTTTTTCAAAAAGCTTTTTAATACACATATTTTACGCAAAAATTCTGCATCTATTGAAACCTGATTTTTTGGTAAATAATATGATCGATTATGTTTATAGTTTTCTCTACATTGTACCAACACCTCATTCCTATTATATTAACCTCATCATAGGATATAATCTTCTATCCTGTATTTTTAAAATGTCATGAATATTTCATTCAATATTTTGCATCATATCCATTGAAGTTATTTGCCTGTTTATTAAGTGCTTATCACTGTGTTAAGTGCCAGGAATAAAAATACAAGCAAAAGGAAAAACAGTTCTTGCCTTAGGGAAGCTCACATATAAAAGAGTTTCTTCTCAGTCTCTTGGTGTTTCACTGAAAGTTCTGGCCTTGGTCAATCTGTCTCCTCTCTTCACAGTCCCAATTAAAAGTTTGTTCTCCCCATACAGTAGTGCTGATAGGTCCCAATCTGATGGTTGAGATCACAATGACCTAAGGTGTCTATCAAGGACCCCCTATCCCCACCATTTCTAGGGAACAAACTAGTTCTGAGATGGTCCCAGAAGGTAGAATTAGGAGGAATGGATAAAGCAATGGAAGGAAATATTTCTTAAAAATTTTAGCTATGTGGTGGAATAGGGTGATATAGGAAGTTGTCGGTGTCCTCTCAATGGAAGTCTTTATGTGAAGTCTAGACAATCACTTGTGAGATATTTTGTTGCCATAAATATCATTTTGGGGGTGTAGATTGTACTTAGTGGCTGTTGAAGTCCCTTCCAACCTCCACTACTATGATGCTGAGTTTTGCTCACCCCCTCATTTTACAGTATAGGAAATAGAGATTCACGAATATCTGTTAACTTTCCCATTACATGGAAAAATAGGGTCTCAGTTCCATGCATTCTAATTTATAATGCAATGTTCTTTGTGGGATCTTACACTATCTCCTACCAGTTAATTTGAAAGTTCTGCCATTAAATTATACTACCAAATTGTCTTGCTACATCATTAAGAAATAGGTATTAGAATCTTTTTTTCGCTCTTACTAAGACATTTTATAATTCCATAGGCTCGTAATAAAACTAATACCTTGAAATGGTAAAATCTTTTACTTGTAGTGTGGCTTCTCAAATACATTATAGGCAATTTTTTCCTCTTTAAATGGAAATGATACTCTTTCTAATTGAAATGACATCTAATTTACTGATGAACTCTTTTTTCACAACACTTTGCTTGTGTCAGAATGCAGTGAATGCATTCAGTTGTGCTTGGTTATTTGCACCAATATTTTTTTCTCAGTGTATTTTGACTATAGTAGTCTGTATATTATGAAATATATGAAGAGATGATGCTCACAGCTTGTGGGTTTATTAATTTTATTACTTATATGGTCTTTTCTGGGTCTTAAAGTATAGATTTGACAGCAAGCTATTTAAGATTTTGGGGGTTGTAAGGAGAACTGTATTCTTGTCCTAGATTTATTATTAAGTAAATATGTGACTTGGAGCAATTTAGATAATGTTTTTACTTTAGCCTCCTCAATAATAAAATGGGGATAATGAAAGATGCCTATCAGGGTTGCTGGGGGTAAGAGATGAATTTAAATAGTATACGTGAAGGCATGCTATTTTTATTTTTAATTGTTAATGATGCTTTTGCTTTTTTATTGCCTTTGCTTCGAAATAAGACTTCCCATATCCCTTCCTCAGAATCATCCATTATATTAAAATATATGAAGGTGTAAGGGGCTAAAAATCTAGCTAGTCTCTCTAAATTATCCAATGAGTGGTCACCAATAAATTATAAGCTTTAGCAAGAGTTAGACCTTTAAGCATTTATTAAGGAGAATAAGAATTTGGTAAAGAGAGAAAGACATAGATTCATCTATCTATTAAAGGGAGAGCACATTTCTACATCCCTTTTCCACGCAAGTCCTGAGGAAAGACAGTGAGAGTGCCAGCCTCACCCCCTCTTCCTCCCACAATCAAATGTCACTTCCTGACACCAAAGAAATGCTGCATGGCCTTGCCCTCAGAGGCCTTCTCCTCATGATGTAGCTTTCCTACAGTAAGTCTCCAGCAGGCGGTGTCATTCCAATCATTACAGTCTCCCCTTTGTTTCTTCAAGAAACATGGGGTGTCTCCTTGATGAAACAGTCAAAAACAGTCAAAAAGAAGAAATTAGAGACTAATCAATTTCTTGGCATTTTAAAAAAAGTTAAAAAAAACAGAAGCACAATCAATTCTATCCAGGGTATACTTGTATTTGCTCTGGTCCATGCTTTGTGGGGAGAAGGGAGACACTGCCTCTAATCATTTCCTACCAGACCAGTGCACCAGATTCGAGACTTGGAGCCTAAGAGCATTTGAGGACTTTCTAGCCAAACCTTTCCCATCAAAGCTCCTCACAGATGCCAGATCCCAAATGGAGATACATCATGGGGGTCTGACAATGCTAGCAAACAATGTGTTCATAACAATGTAGAAAAGGGAGAGAGAAAAGTTTTGCCCAGAGGGGCGGTCCCTCATGAACTGATGCTTTGACACTAGCCTGCAGAGGGAGGGCCTCTCCAGAGAGTACATGTTATAGATGCTGTATGTAATAACAGAAGGAAAAAAACAACAACAAAACAAAACTATTCATTGAAAGTCTCTAAGCTCTTCTCTTCTTGGAGTGGTAAGATATCATCAGGAGAACTGGACTCTGGTATGCACTCATCAGGAAAGCTGGACTCTGGTCTGGAAAGCTGGATTCACTTCTTTAGCTGTTGAACTGCTGGATTTTTACTAAACCTTAGCATAGCATTGTCAATTATCAAATTAAACAGTGAAGGGGCAGCTAGATGGTGCAGTGGATAGAGCAACAGCCCTGAAGTCAGGAGGAACTGAGTTCAAATCTGGCCTGAGACACTTAACACTTACTAGTTGTGTGACCCTAGGCAAGTTACTTAACTCCAACTGCCTCACCAAAAAACCCCACAAAAAATAAAAACAAAAACAAAATTTAGGGGCAGCTAGGTGGCAAAGTGGATAAAGCACTGGCCCTGGATTGAGGAGAACCTGAATTCAAATCCAGCCTCCGACACTTGACACTTAACTAGCTGTGTGACCCTGGGCAAGTAACTTAACCCTCATTGCTCCACCAAAAAAAAATTAAACAATGAGAGTTCTTTTTTTTTTAATTAATAAAGTATTTTATTTTTTTTCCCGTTACATGTAAAGCTAGTTCTCAACTTTTGTTTATACAGGCTTTCCAATTTCAGATTTTTCTCCCTCCTTCCCCTCCCTGCCCCTTCCCCTAGACAGCAAGTAATCTGATATAGGTTATATATATTCTGCATTAGTCATGTTATGAGAGAAAAATCAGAGCAATGATGAAAAACCTCAAAATAGAAAAAACTACAGCACCAAAAACAAAAGAAATAGTATGGTTCATTCAGCATCTGTACTCCACAGTTCTTTTTTTTCCTTGGATTTGGAGATCCTCTTCTATCATGAGTCCCCTGGAACTCTTCTGTACCACTGCATTGGTGAGAAGAATATAGTCCATCAGAGTAGAACAATACTCAATGTTGATGATACTGTGTACAATGTTCTTCTGGTTCTGCTCATCTCACTAATCATCAGCCCATGCAAGACCTTCCAGGTTTCTCTGAACTCCTCCTGCTCATCATTTCTTACAGAACAATAGTATTCCACTGTATTCATATACCACAACTTGTCCAGCCATTCCCCAATTGATGGGCACCCCCTCAACTTCCAATTCCTTGCCACCACATAAAGAGCAGCTATAAATATTTTTGTACATGTGGGTCCCTTTCCCCTTTCCATGATTTCTTTGGGAAAAAGACCCAAAAGTGGTATTGCTGGGTCAAAGGGTATGCACAGCTTTATTGCCCTTTGAGCATAATTCCAAATTGCTCTCCAGAATGGCTGGATCAGTTCACAGCTCCACCAACAATGCTCCAACAATGTTCCAATTTTCCCACAGCTTCTCCAACATTTGTTATTTTCCATTTTTGTCATTTTAGCCAATCTGATAGGTGTCAGGTGGTACCTCAGAGTTGTTTTAATTTGCATCTCTCTAATCATTAGAGATTTAGAGCATTTTTTCATATGGGAAAAGATAGGTTTGGTTTCTTCATCAGGAAACTGCCTTTGACCATTTCTCAATTGGGGAATGACTGGGATTTTTATAAATTTGATTTAGTTCCCTATATATTTTAGAGATGAGGCCTTTATCAGAAGTACTGGCCATAAAAATTGTTTCCAAGCTTTCTGCCTCCCTTGTAATTTTGGATGCTTTGCTTCTGTTTGTGCAATTTTTTTTTAATTTAATGTAATCAAAATCATCCATTTTGCATTTTCTAATATACTCTATCTCTTGTTTGGTCATAAACTGTTTTCCTTTCCAAAGATCTGATAGGTAGACTATTCCTTTCTCTCCTAATTTACCTATGGTAACAGTGAGAGTTCTAAAAGCTGTGTCTAAGGGAATTCAGAATCTTAGTTGTTATACATGAAACATATAATAAAACAAAAATTGAAACATTCTCTAAAATATAATATTACTATAAAGGAAAGAAAAAAGGCAGTCCAGCAAACTAATGAAAAACAATGCAATGTGATGATACATGCAATATTTTAAATCCATAATTACCCATCTCTAAAAAAAAAGGCGGGGACAGGCACATTTGTCTCTCTTCTTCATTGTCATTGCTTTAATTGTACAACACTCAGGTCCATTATATTTTGTTTTGATTTTACTTATTGTAGTCATTGGGTGTATATTGTCTTTTGTTTACTTCACTTTTGCAGAGGTTCATATATGTCTACCAATTCTTCTCTGTCTTCATATTGTCTATGTATTAAAGCATAGTGATATTCCATTACATCTATTTACTACATTCTGTTTAGCCATCTCAAATTGATCCTATTTATGTTGTTTCTACAAAAATTAATTCTCTGAAATTTGCTTGTGCATAACACATTTCTTTTTATCTTTGACCTCCTTTAGTGTATTCTTAGCAGTGGAACAAGCACTTTAAAAAGTGAAAGGTATTAAATTAGTCCAAAGGATTACTATTCTTAGTTAAGAATGTTGGGAAACAGGAGTGGACTGAGCTATAAGCAGGCATATTAATAAACATAGACCCTGAGCCTGGAAAATAAAGTGTTCAGGGTCACTGAGTGAGGAAAGGAAATGTGAATGCATTCAAGGTGAGAAAACCTTGATCGCAGGTCTGTTATATGTTCAGAAGGATCAATTATCAGATTTTATCAATTGCAGAATTCAAGTGAGCCATTTTGATTCTTCTGATCCTCAGTTTTTTCATCTACAATATGGGAATATTAATACTTACCCTTGTATCCAGGTTCTTGTGAGATCCTGTTTTTTTTTTTTATATCACTTGATACCATTCCACTAAATCTATAAGTGTAATCATATAGTCTAATACGGAAATATGGATGCAGTTACAAGACATCTTCTCAGATATTTTGTATTCATCATGTGCCTCCCCATGTGCAAGAAGATGTCTTGAAACTGCCTCCAGAAGAACTTCCAATTTGTGTTGTTTTCAGAATGAAATTCTTTTATGTGTATTTTGCCAAATATAGCTGCTTCTGGAATCCTTTATAGTTAGCAGATTTCTGGCCAATTTTTCTTTATTCTTATTTTCCTATCCACTTCTTTTTGGTGTTTTTTTTTAGTTGATAAAGTTCATTGCTTCCATTATTTCCAATAATATTACATGAATGATCTTGTACTCTAAACCAAGTTGTTCTTGTCTGTCATACTTTTCTTGTGCCAAAAAAATTTCCAGTTTTTCCAGTAAGGAAATTTTTATACTCTTTTAGTTTAAGTACTGTGGTTACTGTTTAACATTAGCTAAATTTTTTCTTTAAAATGGTGATTTATAATTTCTCAATTCTTAGTCAATAGTTTATTTTTTTGGTGGTATGTTATAGAATTTATGATTGCATGAAGTGTCTTCTCATTTTGTTTCATTTAGCATTGATTTTGATCATTTCCTTTCTAGTTGATAATCTTACCAAAAACACCCAGATAAATAATAATTCATTTCCTATCAAATATAGTCAGTTTTACTTTATTTTTTGTAAATTTGTTTAATGCTTTCCATATTTATAGCTTTCAGATTCCCTTATTGAATAAAATACTAATTATATGTATATATAAATCTATATATACATATGTCTGTCTGTCTATCTATCTATCTATCTATCTATCTAT
This sequence comes from Dromiciops gliroides, assembly GCF_019393635.1. Taxonomy (NCBI): domain Eukaryota; kingdom Metazoa; phylum Chordata; class Mammalia; order Microbiotheria; family Microbiotheriidae; genus Dromiciops; species Dromiciops gliroides. The sequence goes on along the minus strand of NC_057866.1, from coordinate 215,533,984 downwards.
CTATCTATCTATCTATCTATCTATCTATCTATCTATCTATCTGTCTGTCTGCCTGTCTGTCTATCTGTCTATCTATCTATCTATATGTTTTAGCCTTTGGAGTAATCTGTAGACCTTTAGTCTTTTTTCAGTTTTTTTTTAATCTTAAATCTGATTTCCAATCTTATTTTTCCTTGTCCTCTTCTGTGCTTATTTTTTCTTGGAAGTTAACTAGTTGCTATATATTGACTTGGACTGGAGGGTCCTATCAACTTCTTAGGAATATTTCTATGCTGAATCTTGTGCAAGAATCTTGAGAGCATAAATCTTAACTATTTTCAAAGTGTTGCTTTTAAACAACATTCCAAGGCAAAATTACTAATTTTCTCATGAAGTAGTATTTCTTATTATCTTAGGAAAATCAATGAAACCAATTTCTCCAGTTGTTCCCCTCCTCCAAAGATAGCTTGGGAGTCATATTCTGATTTAATTTTATCGAAAACTCTCACATATATTTCTGATTTAATTTGTGCCAAGAAAGTTAATTATCAACACAGTTTGATTTGCTCACTGGTACATTGCCTTTTTTTTGGTTGTTGGTTTAAGTGATGTTAAGTTGTGGGCTTCCATTGCCAAATAATTATCACCCATCATGCCCTCTCTTTGGATAGTGGAAAGAAACAGACTATCAACAGGCCCTTATTGAAGCCTTTTCAACTTGATAAGACTGGTCAGATTTTATATGCCATTAGAATAGACCAAGGTGAAAACCACATTACAAAGAGCCATTGCCGGAAGATTTCTGTGTATAAGAATGGCTATAATAAACAACAAATAAATCCATCTGGCAGTTTTTTTTTAATCTCTAATGAAATATGAATAAGGATAGATTTGTTTTTTAGGAGGTAATTCTTCAAAGACAAGGGTTCAATTTGTTATAACTATAGTGCACCTTTACAAATAATTAAAGACAAGAGATTTATTTGGCAATAGGAAGTATATAATGGTGATATAAAGTTATTTATTTTTCCTCTTCAACTTAAAATATTTTCCATAAGAGAGTAAGATGGATCTTGGTGTAAATTCAGATAATTTAGGAATGTTTAACTGCTAGTAGGAGAAAGGAAGCTTAATTGATCTTGTGATTAATTCCACTTCCACAAATTATATGTATATTCTAAATATATGCCTTTGTTGGCAACCAAAAAAAGTTATTCCTGTGATTATAAATGGTGTGAAAATCTGAGTTGGGGGAGTATGTAGTAATTTTTAATGACTCACACTGACTGAGGTGGTAGGGCAGTAGAGATATTATGAAGTCATATCTGGAAAGCTAGTGGGCAGAAAATGTTTTTCTCCTTAAGATATGGTAAGAAAGATTTTATAAAAAATCATTTAGGTGTATAGATTTGTGGAGCTAGATATTAAACTTCTGTTTTAAGAGTTTCTGGGCATAGAAGCCAAGAAATGACAATATATTGCACTTAAGGTTCAGGTGGCTAGGGAAAAGTTTTCTTTGACTTGAACCAGGTATTTGGATGTAGAGTGCAACTAGACTAGTTTTTGTACTATAATAGTTGTTCTGGTAATATCTAAGGACTAGTTTAGAGATATTAAATAACTTGTTCAAAGTTACTTAATAGATTCAAAGTTACTTCAAAGCCAATATACTTTTCCTTGTACCACACTGGCTCTTGAGGGTTCTGTGAAGAAAGGATGTTGTTATAATAAATATCCTCAGTATCTGTGTGTGTGTTTGCAAGATGTAGATACATGGGTTATGTATGTATGTGAAAACATAATGTGTATATGAGTATATAAACATACTATATATACACATAATTTTATATAATATATATGTGTATATTATATTTACACATAACTGCATATGTATATATACACATATAAACATACACTATATATATGCTGCATGTATATATATCCATATCCATATATATATATATATGTCCTTTAAAATATTTTAACATGCTTTCTCTTTAAAATATATTTTAAGTCATTTCAAGAGGAAAAAAGTAAATGAGTTGGGTAATGGCAATCCATTTGTATACATTTGGAAAGTTAAAATTGATCTTCTAGTGAAGTAGATTTCTAGACTTTAAGTGATTGACTAAATGTGTGCTGAGTTAATGATTCAGACAATTTTGTGTATAAAAAAAGAAAATAAAAAGAAGATTGTAGCATACCGTTCCAAATTTGCAGTCTCAACAGAGGATATTCTCCTTAATTAAGTGGTTGGAGTGACAAGAGGCAAATGCAACATGTCTCTTATTTCCACTTGCCTTAAGTGTTTTTCCCCAACCTCATAAAACTCTAATGGAAAACTGATCATCTCTGTACCAATTAACATTTTCATATTATGATAAAAGCAACATCATTTCAAGTACAAATATTGTGTTTTCTATATACTAGGTTCAGGGACTCTAAAAAATTATATAGTTTCTTCATTTAATTGTGAAATAGCAAAGTTTTGTTGGAAATGTATTTTCACATTTGCACTATGAGTTACTTAAAAATTTACTTATTTATAATGTATTTGAGTTACTTGAATTACTTTTTGGACCAAATTAAGCATTATAGTTTTATGCATACATTTGTTTTTGTAATTGTGCATACTTATCTAACTTTACTTTTTGCTTATTTGCTGAAGTTTTATGGAAAAGCATGAGAAGATTTATCTTATAGACAGTTCTGTTTATTAAGAAACTATATGTTGGGGGAAGCTAGGTGGCAGAGTGGATAAAGCATCGGCCCTGGATTCAGGAATACCTGAGTTCAAATCCAACTTGATATTACTAGCTGTGTGACCCTGGGCAAGTCACTTAACTCCCATTGCCCCGCAAAAAAAAAAGGCTACAAAAGAAACTATATGTTGTTGTTTTTTTTAAAGGCACTGGACTGCAGGATGAATGTGGAGGAGAGGAGAGGATTTGCTGGTAGAACAAAGAAGGATTTGGTGTACATATATTCTTCAGTTCTGAGTTTTGTCTATTAGTTGTTGGCAAAATCCTAAAATTGTGAATGGCTAGTGGTTAATCTTGTACTGATTTTATTAACTCACTATACTTAACAATATATGCAAAACAAAGCAGATCTCTTAATTATTCAGGTACCTGCAGATCCCAAACACCTACTGGGGTAAGAGAACAAAAAGTCTGCTTTTTCTTTGAAGGTTCAAAACCACTTTCAACATTATCACTTTTATACTGAAAGATTAAAATGTCCATCCTTTGCAATATGATTTCTGACTCCAGCATAATCAGTTATCTCCTGATCACCAAATCTAATGATCTTTTAAAAATAAAATCTTCATTCCTCTTGGCCACTTTGTAGTATTTGACATCATTGACATGCATCTCCTCCTCGATCATGTGTTTTCTCTGGATTTTTTTTTTTTACTGGTTTTCCTCCTATGTCTCTGATTGTTCCTTCTCAGTCTGTTTTCATGGTAGTGGATAAAGATACCTGACTTTATAGTCAGAGAATCTGAATTCAAATACTGCTTCTGCAGTTATCCTAGGTGATCTTGGAGAATTCATTTAAACTTCATGGGCCCCAGTTTTCTTATTTATAATATGAAGGTATTAGAAGAACCTTTGAGGTCCTTAGTAGTTCTAGACATATGATCCATTGAGGCTTTTCATTTGTATCATATTTCTTTTATATGAGTATACTTCAAAGCTCTGTGCTGCGTCATCTTGCTTTTTCTCTTCCACTATGTATGCTATTTTACTTGTTAGCATCTTTAGCCCCCATGAATTTAATAATAACCTCTATGTAGATGATGCCCCTTTCAAAGCTTCCAACTGATTATCCTATAAACATCTTAAAACTCAACAAGCATACAATAGAAATTACCATCTTCCCCGCATCAATCCTCTCCTTTAGGTGTAGAGGGTTGGGAGGCTACATTTCTTCAACATTCCCTAATTCTTCCCATGGCACTGTCATATAGTCAGAACTAGTTTGTTTGCTATGGCCCCAGACCCTGGGGTGCTTACCTGGCCTAAAGACTAAGTATTTTCTCCCTTTTTCTAGATGCATGCTATGGCATAGTCAGAGTTAAATTCTCAGGTTCTCTGCTTCTTATTCCCTACTAGGCAATTGGGGACAGCTAGGTAGTACAGTGGATAGATTAGTGGCCTTGAAGTTGGAAGGACCTGAATTCAAATCTCACCTCAAACACTAGCTGTATGAACCTTGGTAAGTCACTTAATCCCATTTGCCTTAAAAAATCGGAGCCATCTCCAGTCATGCTGATGTATATCTTGTCACTCGACCAAGATGGCTCTGGAGAAGAGAGAGAGGCTGGTGAATTTGCACAGTCCCAGCTCACTGAAATCCAATTCATTGCAAGTCAACATCACCCCAATGTCACGGTCCCCTTTGAGAATGAAGGACAAACAAGAACAACTAGGCAATTGAGAGAATACTCTCATTTCAGTGGAGCATACTGCTACACTGCCTTCCCTCGGCAGTGTTTGAGCGGTTTGTTGTTAGTGCCATGTCAGGTCTTTGCCTAAAAACCCTATGTAAGTTTGAGCCTTGAGTATCTTTCATCTTTGGATCATAGTCTCAGGCTGCTTTACATGCTGATTGTATGGGGTCCCACTTTTTCTGTTCCCCATTGGCATCTGTTTTCTTCTAGCTGCCATTGCAGCATTGCAGTGTTCTCCCAGGTTTGCAAACTGAGTTCCCTCCTCAACTTCCCACTCTTCCTCATCCCTCACAAATAGTGTGATATAAAGTGTAACCACAGTATCAACAATATTGTGTATGGATCAACTGTGATAGACTTGACTCTTCTCAGCAGTACAATGGTCCAAGATAGTTCCAAAGGACTCATGATGGAAAATGTTTTCCAAATCCAGAAAAAAAATAATTATGGAATCTAGATGCAGATTAAATCATACTATTTCTACTTTTTTTGTTTTTCTTTTTGATGTTTTTCCCTTTTGCTCTGATTCTTCTTTCACAACATGACTAATTTAGAAACACGTTTAATGTGATTATACATATATAACCTATATCAGATTGCTTGCTAACTTGGGGAGGGGGGAGGGAGTGGAGGGAGGGTGAAACATTTGAAACTAGAAATATTATAAAACTAAATGCTGAAAACTATCTCTACATGCAACTAGAAAAAATAATAAAATATTTTTATGATTTAAAACAATAGTAAACTCAGGGCCTATAAATATATCAGGGCTATACGTCATCACCTAAAATGATTCCATCTAATTCAAGTACTACTAATTTAAATCAGTCTCCATCTAGAAAATGGATGCATCTTTTAAATGGGGACAACAGACAACTACCTAGGTTTATGTCCTTTTATATGGATAAATAAGTAGAATGTGGAAAGGTGTGTAAACTAGATGAAACTGCAGGAACCCCGGGTAGCCATGAGATTTCCCTTCAATATAGCATATATCATATACAAATATTTAGATCTTATGCAAAAATGGCATTCTTTCCCAAAAGGTAGTCTTGTTCCCTTCAGTGAACAACTCACAAATGCATTATTACTTCAAATAGGACAAAGCAATACATAGAGGATTAGAAGCAATTGGTGCTAGAGAGCTTTAGCAGATCCTTTGCAACATCCTGTGTCTCAGTTCTTAGGGTAAGAGGAGAGGGGAGTCATTGATCAAAGCAACTTTTGATCAGTGACTGGGGAGTCAGTTCATCTAACACTTAGCCCAGGTCATGATAGACATGATTGGTTACATTTTAGCCTGTGTTTTTTTGGGTGGATTTCATCCCACAATACTGTTTTCTTCTTGCTTGTAGTGCTGGATGCTCTCAGAGTAAAGAAGTCAACTCTAGAAATTCCAACACCATTCTGTTAATGTATATAATCAGGTAAGTAACCATGTACTATGGAAATCCTGTGACTGTGAATTACTTTGCTGGGTTTGGATGTTCAAGACCTTGCAACAGAAAAACACAATGTGGAGTCTGGAAACCTGAAACCTGGTACATAGTAGGCACTTAACAAATGCTAGTTGGCTTGACTTGACTTGAAATCCTTAAGGAATGTTTTAAATTATCTTTGCCCCACTGTCTTCATGTCCATGAAGGGAAACTTTCAATTGCAGAGACTACTAACTTTTCTTTGAGCCAATTTAATCACTGTATAGGAAGGGTGCTAAAGATTTCCATCCTTGTTCCCATTTCTTTACTCTGATAGCGTATAGAGCAGGTAGAAAGCATAACTTCACTCAGTAAGTCTTCCTATGTCACCAGGGCTGATTTTCTTACTCCTTTTCACATTGAACCATGTAGTTGTTGTGGACAATTTCTCCATACAAATAATATAGTGCTTTTCAGAGTAGAAGTCAGGGTAGGATTTTCAGCACTTCTACATAACTGTTCACAGTTGGCTCAGGATCCTAAGCAGATGAGCCTGCTGGACCTTGCTTAGTTTCAGCATGTGAGCAGATCTTATTGGAATGCTTGAGGAGGAGGGATATCCAACTGAGATGATGTTAGAAGAGCTGGCAGGAACATTCCCAGGGCTTCCTGGGAAAGAATGCTTTGAGAATAAAGAAAACAGCAACATGGAGAATGTCTATAGTAAAGCCCCCTCAAGACATTTTAGATCTTGCATGAATAATTCACTACATCTGATAAAAGGTGAATCTGGGCTCTTGTTTCAGATGAGATGAGACTGAAGTTGTTTGTAGTTGAGACCATTCTCACTTTGCTGTTCCCATTTATAAAGCTAGGAGACTAGCTAAGGATAAAGAGAATTCTGCCTTGCTTGAAAGCTTTGGGACAAAATAGAAAGTGCTGCCTTCTTTAATGGTAAACAAATAATGTTTTCTGAACCTTAGGTGCACTGTATCTCTGGCCAAGAGCTCATCATTCCTATCTTTAAGTTATGTTCCAGAAATCTATATCTCCTTCTTAGACACTTAGGTCTTAATCTTCTAAACCCTTAGATCTTAGTCAAGTGTTCACTTCGAAATTAAATCTTCCTATTTCTTCTGAATCCCTTTTTGACAGTTGGGAGTGAAGTTATAAGAACATATTCTTAAAGGTTTTTCTCAGACCTTCATAATCTTCAGAAATGCTATCATCCTTCTAGTGTCCATAAATGAATGACTAGAATTGTATTTTATTTCAGGTTTTTCAGTGCTCTGGAGGCTCTTGATCTTGTACTTATTCTATGTCCCAGAAAGATAGTTGACCTCTTTATGCTTATGTGAGATTGATATAGAAGTACCTCAATATCTCTCATCAGTGAGCCACCAAATTTTACTTCCTGTTTCTTATTCCTCTATCCAATATGGGATGGCATCTTAGCTGATGGCAGCTCTATATCAAGATTTAGTATTCTGTAGAGTAAAGGTGATAAACATGTTATGGTGTATGTGGCTGACAAAACTCCTGAGTGAGGCCTGGACCATATTAAAATGTAATTGGGGAGGGTTTAACAAAATGATTATTGTTATTATTGATAATAACAATAGGATGATGATTATAAAATTTATTGGGTTGTACAGTGGATAAAGTACCAGGCCTGGAGGAAGGAAGATTCATCTTTCTGAGTTCAACTCTGGTTCAGACACTTACTAGCAAGTTAACCCTGTTTGCTCAGTGTTATGGGCCCAGAGCACCCCCGAAGATCTCTGGAGGTACATTAAGGAACCTTCTCCTTGAGAAGCTAAACCAAAGGACAGACACACCTAAAGAGATAAGTGGAACCAGATCAGACTGAGCTAGCTTCGGGACCTCTACCCTTCATTCTAGTCTCCCCCAACCCTGGGGAGATAAGATTAGATGTGGCCTTTGTGTCCTGAGGAGATGGCTTGAGATATCTGCTGCCATCCCTCACCTAATTCCCCCAGCCATCACCAGTGGGGGATGGTCCTCCCTCACTAAAGGAAATTTCTTCAGTCAGATGATCACCCCCATCAGTCCTCTATAAAAGTACCTGTCTGTCTCCTGCTCGAGGAGATTGGTATCTCCGAGCCACCTCTGTGCCATGCCTTTCTCCCCATGAGAAGTCCAAGGATTTCTCTCATGGTTTCCCTTCCCTTCCCTTCCCTTCCTCAGCCCTGAAATAAACTACTGTCTTATTCTAACTGCTCTTGTGTGCAAGAGGGTGTAATTATTTAAAGAGGAATTCCTAAGGAACCCAACCCCCTACCCCTACCCCTACCCCCAACCCCTATCCCTATCCCTAACCCCCTACCCCATTTTCCCCATGACATCAGTTTCCTCATATATAAAATGAGCTGGAGAAAGAAATGGCAAACCACTCCAATATCTCTGCCAAGAAAGCCTCAAATGGGGTCTCAAAGAGTTGGGCATGATCGAACAACAATAATTAATAATATTAATTTGTAGCATTCTTATATAACACATGGCTAGCAGGGATTTATTTCTATTGGAGTTTGACGCAACTTCTCTGAAGAACAAGATCAGTTTAGGTTCCATAATTCCCTTTGAAAGGAATTTTATATTTATTATATAGTTCTATGTATAATGATTCTTTGTCCATTATTTTGTAATGACACATTCTTCTACTTTCCAACTTCTTGGCATATGTAAGAATTCTCTGCTCCTTTTTCTGGTATATTTCCTCCATGAAGCAAGTCTTCTGTTATTTCAAGTAATCCTTCACTTTCCATCAAAATATAGAGAATAGAAATGCATTTTTCAGTCCTTTTACTTTTTTGGCATAAAATGGAGACCAATTTAGCCTTTGTTAACATATAGATGATTCATGATTGTTGTAGAAACACAGCCATAGTACATGCTATTCAGGTCACTGAATATTCTCTTTTACATGCTTCTGTAAAGCAAGACCCATAATGGTTCTTTGTTTTCTTTTTGGTAGCTATTTTAACTACCTTTTGTGACTTTTTGTTGTGGACCATTAATGAGATCCCTCTACCTTGTTTTTTATTGCTATTATTGTTGCTGATATTCCAGATAAATACTGAGATTTTAGGCTTTGCATAGCAACTTGAAGGTCAGATTTTTTTTTTAATCAGAGAAAAGCAGAGAAGACTTAAATACACAAAACCAAAGCATACAGGAAAATCATTCCTTCAGTAAGAGCTACATACCTTTAATCATGGTGTCTCTGATTTCCAGATATTTTACTTTATTTCCTTGAATTCTAAGTTCTTCATTTTTTAAGGTCATTGTGAGTTGAATTGGATTTCTGTTCACTGTGAGAAGTATGAATTGAATTCAATTATATTTATCATATATCTATTGTGTGACTATTACCATACCAAATTCTGAGGAAGATGCATTTTTAAGTAAAGAATTTATAACCTAGTATGAATACTTTTCATATTTGTGTTTCTCTTTTATCACTTTTTTATTCTGATGATGTGATATTCAGAAAGTGTACTTCATAGTCAATTTATCTGTGCTTTCAAATTGCACTTTTAACACTTATGCCTAGATGACTTTGGGCAGTCTATGCAATTTCTCCTTGCCTCAGTTTACTCATCTATAAAATGAAAAGGGTGAGCCTAATGACCTCTGAGGTCTGTTCCAGATCTACATCTATGATCCTGTGAGAAACTCATTTTTTATATGCGTTAAGTAGAAGTTTACCACAATAAAAATATTTAATAATGACTTGTCTTTCTCTTTAGTGAATGTTCCAAATAGTAGAGACTATGATAATTTTGGAATGAATAACAATATTAATTACTCACATTTATACTGTCCTTATATATATATATATATATTTTTTTTTAGTGAGGCAATTGGGGTTAAGTGACTTGCCCAGGGTCACACAGCTAGTTAAGTGTTAAGTGTCTGAGGCCGGATTTGAACTCAGGTACTCCTGATTCCAGGGCCGGTGCTCTATCCACTGCGCCATCTAGCTGCCCCTGTCCTTATATTTTTAAAATTCAGTTTTATTACCCCAACATAAGAGGTAGGTACAATAATATTTTTTCCTATTTTAATGATGAGGAACCTCAGGCCCAGAGAAGTGCAACAATTTATCCAAAGTTATATAACAATTAAGTGGCAGAGCCAGATTTTAGCCCCGGTCTTCTGATTTCAAAAGCTTTATCTGTTTGATGGCTACTGCAGTGCACTAAGGAATGTAGTAGATTTTTATTGTCTGTATCAAATTGACTTCAAATGATTGTCCTTAGTACTTGTCATGCATGAATTGCCTTTTCACCCTATGTTTCAAATTTAGTTGTTTTTCTTTCTGAGAATTTATACAAGGACTGTTGGTTTGATCTATGTTCATTCAAAAGACATCAACATAACCTGTTCACATAGGAAAAAAAAACAAAGCAAAAATGTTTTTCAATACCTTTTACCTATATTTTGATGTTTAATTAGATAGAGAACTATTGAGGCAGGTAGGTGACATAATGTGTAGAGAATATGGGGCTTGAAAAGAACTGAATTAAAATCCAGCTTTGTGACCCTGGATAAACCACTTAATTTCTGCCAAACTCAGTTTCCTCAGCTATAAGATGAATCATAGCAGTGTTATAGAGAGGATCAAATGATATATCTATAAAGTAAGTAAAGTGTTTAGCATAGTGTCTGACACAGTAGGCCCTATGTAGTTCCTTATTTTCTTCTTCCCTTCCTCTCCCCTCCCCTCCCTCCCTCCCTCCCTTCCATCCATATATAAATCTCATATAGACATTGCAGCTACATAATAAACTGGACCACTAATTGAATAAGAAAAAGAGAGTAGAATGGATTACATTTGGGAAACTTCACAATACTTTTTTCTAAGGTACTTGATGTCACAAAAATCTCACATTTTTACTATCAATATTTATGGTGATGTTATATGGCTGTAAATGAGTGACAAAATTATGATTTCAGAAGATTCACAACTGGAAATGATTTAAATGACAATAAAAACACATGGTGGCTATAATGTATATGCTGCTGGTAATCATTTGTATGTGAGAATTGCCATAATAGGTATTGTCAAGGGTGTGTACAATGTGGTAAAAAATGAAAGTTTTAACTTTCTTTTTAAGAGTTGAACACATACTACTGAAATGGTTTTTGAAGGACCGCCAGTTTTTGAAGGACCCCCCCTTTCAGGGAGGAGACCGTGACAAACAGCCATGCGCCTGCTGCTGCCTGGGAGAGCGTGGCCAAGCATGTGAGACTTCCGGGGCACCAGCTTAAAAAACTGGGTAGAGAATGGAGGTGGTCTCTCTCTCTCTCTCTCTCTCTCTCTCTCTCTCTCTCTCTCTCTCTCTCGGCTCACACAAGCTGGCTCAGGTTTGATGGCGCGTTCAGGTGATCGGCTCTGGTTCTCGGTGGCAGCACACGCTTGATTCTGGTTCTCAGCCTGAGAGGCAGTTTTGGGATTCGGTGAGTTTTTATAAAAGAATATAGACTAAGCTTAGATCTAAGACTATCCATTTGTATTTCTACTTTCCTATTTCCCTAATCAGTATCACCTGTTTGTTGGCTAATTAATTCCCAAACAATAAAAGCTAATCCCTCTCTGATTAAAGCTCAGAGGCTTCCTTTCTTACTGGTCTGGGAGATATATAAGGGAAGTTTAATGATCTTATATCCAATTTTAAATCTCACAACAACTAGAAAAGGAAGCGAATAAGTAATATACTAAAAATTAGGAGTAACAAATGGGAAGCACTTAGATAACAAATGTACCTGTACCTGTAGGATGTGAAAAGCTTTGATATATTTTTGGAAAGACATGGTTGAGAATTGTCCAGGATGGCAGGCATGGCTGGATTGTGATCTAGGTCAAGGGCCAAATCTAGCCCCCATCTGTCCTTTCATCCTGTCATTAAGCTAAGAATGTTTTATATATACACACATATATACATAGACATACATATATACAGAAAGTTTTATTATATTTAAAAATGTAAAGAAAGATTTTTTTTTTTACCTCTCAGGCCATATAAGAGCAGTTGGTAGCTGGATTTGGTTGGGCTTTAGTTTACTGACTCCTGATCAATCTCTCTATCTCTCTATCATCTGTCTATCTTTATATATCTATATATGTTAATGATGTTATATATTAATAAAATTTTATTACAATAAGTTAAATTTAACTTCAACATTTATTAAGAACCTTCCATATGAAAAGAACCAAAACAAAACAAAAGAACCTTCCATATGTCAAAAATTGACTACATACTGGGAATACAGATGGAAAATAGCATAATCTCTTCCTTCCCTTTTGGAGTTAATGTTCTGCAGAGAAGAAACAACATGTACACAGAGAAGTAAATATAAAATTACATGAGCTAATACAAAGTATTGGTATTTTTATGTGGTAAAAAACGGAAGTTTTAGCTGAATCATTTGAGAGTTGAGTGCATGCTACTGAAGTGGCTTTTGAAGGACCTCTCTTTTGGGGTGGAGACTGGTCGATGCCAGCTTAAAACTGAGGGTGGAACGGAAGTTCAGTCTCTCTGGCTTTTCAGCTTAGCCCTGGTGGTGCACTTGTTTGGTGTTCAGTGCTGGTTCTCGGCCTGGCAGGCAGTTTGGGATTCGGTGAGTTTTATAAAGGAATATAGACTAAGCTTAGATTTAAGATTATTCATTTGTATTTCTACTTTCCTATTTCCCTACTTGGTATCACCTTTTGTTGTCTAATTAATTTCCAAACAATAATAACTAATCCCTTCGTGGTTGCCATCTGTTAAAGGGAGAGCCCATTTCTGGCTCCCTTCTCCACCAGAGTCCTCAGGAAAGAGAGAGAGTCAGAGCACCAGGCTCCTCCTTCTTCCTCCCACAAGCAAACGTCACTTCCTGACACCAAATAAAAGACACATGGTCTGGCCCTCAGAGACCTTCACCTCATGGCAGAGCTTTTCTACAGTGAGTCTCCTGCAGGTGGCATCATTCCAATCATTACAGGTATAAAGTATTAACACCCTGGGGACCGAAAGTGGGGGAGGTGGGGTGGAACATGTCAAAAAATTCTTGGTGTTGGAGTTGATGTGATTTGTCCTATGAAAAGAACTAAGGATTCTAAGCAGCAAGAGTGAGGAGGGAAGCCATTCTGGGCATCTAGGCATGCAGGACAGCTTATGCAATGATATAGAAAAGGAAAACAGAATACTGTTTACGTAGAAGAGCAAGCCGGCTAGTTTGGCTTCAATGTAAAGTGTGTAAAGGGGTAAGAGGAGAAATCAGTGTAGGAAGATTCATTGGAGCCCTATCACAAAGGGTTTTGGATGCCAAACAGAAAAAGGAAGAAAGAAAAAAGAAAGAAAAATGTATTTTATCTTCAAAGTAATGGTCAACCATTGAAGGCATCTTGAGCACAATCCTGAATTTTCCCCTTCTGCCTTTTTGAAGGATAGGATTACATTGCTACTTTTGTTTTCTAACACCTCTACAATTTCTTGATTACCTTGTTAACCCACATAACCTTTCTGTGAGTTAGAAGTAAAGTCTTGTCAAGCCTATGAAAATAATAACAGCAATAACAACTCACACATATGCCTATGGCTTATAAATGAGAGGATGCATGAGAAACTCTGCCAAACTTTGCAAACCATAAGTCTTATATGTTCCTTTGCTTCTTTGGTGGACATGTAATCTCATTGAAGTGGCCATTCCTTCCAATCTTTTCACACAAGATTGCTTCATCTTGTACACCTTTTGTCCATTCCTTCCCATAAATCCTATGAAGGAGGAGATCCACCCAGTGATAGGCAGCACCTCCCTTTAGGGCTTTTGATGTGATATGGACACCAGTAGAACATATATGCTTTTTACTAGCTAGCTCTTGCATTTGTTTGCCTTCTTTTCTGGTTATATATCGCTTTATGGTATTATTCATACCACTACATCTACACAACTTTTAGGTAGTAATATAGTGGAGCCTATTTACACTTTCAATGTACCATCCTACTGCACTTTGAGTGGCTTGAAATTTGCTTTTTTCTGAGAATGTGATATTTCATTACTCAAGTGCACAGAGAATCAGAGGGAGAATACTGTTGTTTAAAATGGGTCTTTATTAAAGGGAGATATTTGGGATCATTAAAAGATCTAAAGAATTTCCAAAATCAACCTGACATTCTCTTCTGCTATTCAGTTTTAAGTCCAGCTAATTGTTCTATATATGCACACACATAATGAGGCAGCATGTACAAGGGAAAATGTATAATGGCTTTGCAGTAAGAGGATCTTAGTTCAGATTTGGACTCTGGTTATTTACCCTCTATGTGACTTTGGGCAACTCTCTAAACTACAGTTTCCTCAGTTATAAAATAGGAGGTTGGATTAGACTGCTTCCAAGTCCTTTTCAGCTCAAAATCAATACTAATAGCAATAATAATAAGCATCATCATTACCACCATCATCATCATTTTACGGATGAACACATTTTGTTTAAGTCATATGATTAATATGACATAAAGCCAGTAATTATAAAGGTCTCCCAATTTCAAGTCCTGTCCTCTTTGAATTACAGAGGTTAAATGGATTGTTGTCATTTAACAAGTCAGGTAAGAATAGAATAGTTAGTATTTTAGAATAGTCCAGTTCTCCATTTTCTGGAAGAAAGCATTGTAATCCTTGCTCTTTTTCAGAAGTGAACCATAGGAACTTCTATTTCCATAGTTATACTAAAACTGGTTGGAATTTGAAGGTCAAATAAATCAAGCCTGATGCTATTTTTAAGGTATTTTGGGGTAGAGATTAGCATGTGGTTCTATAAAATGGTGTTTCCATTCCTGTCTGAATGGACCAGGGTTGTCATAAAAAATACTGTTGTGAATTATTGCCTTTTCATATGACCCAAGATTCTGCCTGAGGGATGCTTGTCAACCCAGATCCTAGTTGCTGTACTTGGTTGGTAACTCTACTCTGTAATTTGGGGAGTTAAAAAAAAAAACAACCACCCATAACTCAATAGTTACCACATGGCAGAACTTTAGCAATGTGGGATTGAAACTTGCATTGTATTAAATCAACACATGGAAAAAGTCAAATAACATCCTCAATGTGCTCCATCTGTTCAGTCATATTCAGTGAAATGCTTCTAAAGCATGATTCTATTCAACTTGAGTTCATTTCATCTAGTAAAATGCATTATAGTCCCTTTGAAATGCTTTCCACACTTGATTTCCAAGCTCACATTCACCTTTAAGTCCTATAATAGATATATAATTTGTTAACTTGTATAGAATTATGCAACTGGTCAGAGAACTATGATTTACTTGTCAGCAGGCTCCATGATAGATACCACATTGCACTAGTGGAGATGAATCCGTAGCAGTCCTTAACTGTATTTCAATCTCACTAGCATTTATTAAGTGCCTTCTATGTGCAGGTATGATGTAGTGCGTAGAGAGTTAATATGGCACTCAGAAAAGAGAGGTAGCACACATAGTAAATCTCAGTGTTCTAAGCAATGCTCTAAGATTCTGTATCTAAACAATTCATGATCTACATTGGAAGAGGGAGTTGTTTGACCAGGAGCTCCCTACCCTAGTGAAATCATATATCTGAACTCCATAAAAGAGCAGGCCAATGTGTTGGTACTGGGGATATGCAAGTGAAAATGAAATACTCTATCTTCAAGGAGGTTATCATGTACTAGGAGATAAAACATGCTAATGCTCAAAGTGCTTAAGTGTAAATGTGGTCTTATCTATTTGGATGATCCCTTCCATGGTGAAGATCATAGCCTATACATATGTGAGCTTGTCCAGAAGTCTACAAAATATGATGGAGATCTTTCTTTCTCTTGACATGGAAAGACTATATATATGCCAGTAATTCCTCTCACCATATGATCAGCCTATTTTCTACAAACCCATCTATTAACAATATGTTAAACATATATTAATGAAATGTTAAAAGCTAAATACATACAAGACTCTTTGAGGATGAAGAGAACATGATCTCCAATTTTCTCTTGATTCAGAAAAAAACATTTGCAAAAGAGAAGATAGCAGAGCTGATCTTTAAATGAAGCTAAGGATTGTAGTAAAGATGAATAGGGAGGGTCTTCTAGGCATGGGGTATAAGTCTGTACCCAAAGCACAAAGTAGAAGATGGAAAGGTAAATTCAGAGTAAATACCAAGAAGGCCATTTTAGTAAGATAGGAAGGATTTAACAAAGCTTCCAGAGAAGTGAAAATGTGATTTTGTAAAAATTTGACTCCTTAATGCATATAAAATAAATGTCCTCAAAATTAATTAACTACCCCATTTTGTAAAGGTTAAGTATTCTGCCCTATAGTGTGCTACAACAATGATGCTAAATAAGATTTTGAGGAAATATGTCAACTAACCTAGAGCCTGTTCTGAAACAAGAAAGTAATTCCCAAATTTACTTACTAGTTAATACCTATTGTTTAAAGACTCTGTGTGTGTGTGTGTGTGTGTGTGTGTGTGTGGTGTGATTAAAGGGAACAGTTTTGTTTCTCACTAAAGCCTGGAGATTATAATACAGTTGAATGACATCTGCCTTTAGTCCCTTAGATATCTCTTAAGCCAGAATAGCAGCAAAGCTATTCTTCAGTATCTACCTTGATGGGAATGACAAGTCTTCCACCTGTCCTTCAGAACAAGTCACTGTGGCCAATGGAAATAAATCATCTTATGTCAATGAGCAGAAGAGCTATTTATATTGAAATTTGGTACTTATCATCCATCAAGCACCACTGAATTCATGCTGTCCTTAATCTATCTAAATCAGATCCCAGGTCTTGAGGGGCTTTTGACCTTTGAGCTCTTGGGACAGTTGAGGAATTTGAATTAGTTTTATCTACAATAAGTAACATACCATAAGTAAAAGTCTACATGGTTTAATAAACAAGAATACATGGCAAAATCTATCAACTCTAGCTATTCCTTGTAGAAAACATATGACAAAACCTTATTTTTTCTCTATTTTATAAAAGAAAAATTTTTTAGGGGGCAACTAGGTGGTGCAGTGGATAAAGCACCAGCCCTGGATTCAGGAAAACCTGAATTCAAATCTGGCCTCAGACACTTGACACTTAGTAGCTGTGTGACCTTGGGAAAGTCACTTAACCATCATTGCCCTGCAAAAAAGAAAATAAAATAAAAAGAGAAAAATTTTAGGAAAATTTCCTCAATTCTGTGATGCACCATGCACCTCATGACATATATTTGTCATTTTGTCAGTGTATAGAGCTCAAGTCATGCGTACTCCATCTAGCATTGTAGCTCACAATGGTTCTGTGGTTTTTTGAATCATATATTTAAAACTAGAAGAGACTTTAGAAGACAACTCATCGATCCTTATTCCTTGTACTGATGAGCAACTAGGCCCAGAGGTCAACTGATTTGTCCAAGGATATATAAGTATTAAGTAGCAAAGCTCAATTTCGCTACTAAAGTCCTCAAACAGCACACAGAGATTAAGTGCTTTATCCTGGGTCATTCATTACAACTAGTAAGATTCAGAGCAAAGATTTGAGCCCAGTGTACATGAATCCAAGCATAATATACTGCCCCTTATGCCTGGCAGCCTACACACTTCAAGAAATACCTGGGCTAAATTAACTTTTATGATTGATAAGAAAGATTCAATTCTTCTCTCTGAAAAAAAAGGAAAAAAAGTGAGATATTTTTAATAATGAGAGAATCCTGCTTATTTTTCTATCACTCTCTTTTCTGGGGTTCTCCTGGCTTATGTATAATACTTTAATTTTTCTCAGAGTCAAGTCTTTTCACATAGCAGCAGATCAAGCAAAGCTTCAGAGAGCTACTAGATACAACTAGCTGTAAATGGTCATGCTTTTCAAATATTTTGCTCTTCTTTCAAACTTTGTTCTAAAACTAATCCCAATATGGTAGGAAGAACAAAGTAGAATGAGCGACTTCCCACAGCTGCTACAAGGCTTCTACACAAATCAGTGGCTTGTGCCCCTTCGTGGTACAAGCTTTCTCCACAAATGCTCTTGCTGTTTTCCTGATTGTTTTTTCTCTGTGGGGCAAACATTATGAAGAGATTATTGTATTATTTATTCATTTAGATATGCTTGGAGGATGATGCAGGAAAGGTTACCAGTCCTTACACCCAATGCTTCTGACAGTATTTTGCATCATCACATGCATTTTTATCACTTGCCACTTGTAGAGAAGAAATAAAATGAACACTGCTCCCTCTCCACAGCCAAAGTTCTAAAGTTTAGTCTAATTTGGTCCAACATCAATTTGCACATAATAGGTAAGTGAGGGAAATGATAGACTGGTCATACTTTGCTCTGGTTAGAAAATAAGTGGGGTATTATGACCAATTCTGTGGAATATGTGCCACATATTTTAGGCAGTCTACTTGACAAATTAGAGTGTGCCCAGAGTGCAGTGGCTAGCATGATGAGAGGATTTGATTATGGGAAGATGAAATGAAGAAAATTTGGGTATTTTGCCTGAATTTTTTTTGTTTTACTATGCATATTTGTTACACAGGTTTTGTTTTTCTCTGTCCTCCTATTTAAATGATAGGGGGCAGACAATAAATTGTTATTAATTAAAAATAAATGAAAATATGCTACAAAATGACTTAGTAAAGTTCTAGCAATAAGGAGAGCTATTATTTGTTAAAAATGTTATGCACAGCATTAAACAACAATAATTTTTAAAACACTTACTGTATGGGGGGCAGCTAGGTGGCGCAGTGGATCTCTATCCAGCCCTGGAGTCAGGAGGACCGGAGCTCACATCCGGCCTCAGACACTTAACCCTTACTAGCTGTGTGACCCTGGGCAAGTCACTTAACCCCAATTGCCTCACTAAAAACAAAAACAAAAACAAAAAACACTTACTGTATGCCAGACATTGTACCCATTGCCAGGGATATAGAGAAATGGGAACAACAAGCAAAAATAGTACCTGATCTCAAGGAAGTTACATTCTAATGAAGGAGATAATGTGTGTATACACATACATACATGTATACAGACATACACACTATATATATATATATATATATATATATATATATATATATATACACATTTATATATGCACACATATACATACATATATACAAATATACATACATCCATACATGCATATACAAACATCACGTAAGCCTACAACCTAATAGGGTCAGAGTTTAAAGGGACACAAAAGGACATTCGATCTAAACTTTGCCTGAGAATTTGTCTTTTTGACTACCATTACAAGCTTGTGGATGGAGAATGTTTTGCCTTCTAAGGCAACTCATTCTACTTTTCAACAGTATTAGTTGTTAGACAATTCTCATGCATATTGAGTCCCAAATCTGGCTCTCTGAAACTTCCATCCATTGCTTCTTATTCTTCCTACTGGTGGCAAGCAGCAGAAGTCAAAACCTCCCACCTTACCCCCCCCCCCCCCACCATGTCAGAGAACTCCAAATTGTTCAAGAAATCTACAGTCTCAAGTAATAAAGGAATGAGGCTCCATGAAAAAACAAAAAACAAACAAAAAACCCCAGCAACAACAAAAACTCCACCAGTGGAAGGTGGTGACATCTAAGGTAGGGGAAATGGATTCTTACATAAGTAAAGAACCTATAACACAAGTGATATATGCTATTTAAATGGAAAACCAATTGTAGCAAAATAGAAGATAAAAAAGATACTTATTATGCTTCATGTGTGTCATTTTATCTTCCATCTCCATGATTTTGCACCAACTGCCATCATGCCAAAGCAAAAATTTCCTCATCTTCTTAGAAAACCCAGCCCCCTTCAGTCCAGTTTAAGTACCACCTTTCCTTGTTCCCTCAGATACTAGTATTTCTCTAACTCCCAAATTACCTTACATTTGCTTGCATGTATTTGATCTCTTCTTTAATGTGTCATGTTGCCATACCCCTATTCAACCCATTCCTAACTTTATCAATTGTAAACTCCTTTAAAATAAGGATTGTTTTATTTTGTCTTGGTATCTCTAGTTCTCATCAGTAGGTGCTTAATGAATGCTTATTGATGGAATGGAAAGAAAGCCAGGAAAATAAATATGCTCATCAAGATACTTGAAAAATACAATGGAGTGACAGGAATAATTAATAAATAAATCAATTAACCAAGAGATATTTATTAAGTGCCTATTATGTGCCACACCCTATGATAGGTCCTTAAGAAACATTGACAGGGGCAGCTAGATGGCGCAGTGGTAAAGCACCGGCCCTGGATTCAGGAGGACCTGAGTTCAAATCCGGCCTCAGACACTTGACACTTACTAGCTGTGTGACCCTGGGCAAGTCACTTAACCCTCATTGCCCTGCAAAAACAACAAAAAAAAACAACAGAAAAAACCAAAAAAAAACCCAAAAAAAAAGAAACAATGACAAATAGTCATTGGTCTCAAGGACCTTATTAGGGGAGATAACATATACATAAATAGGCATATATAAAGAAGACACAATTGCGGGAGGGGGAGCTTAAATAGAGGAAGCACACTATGAATGCTTCAGTAAATGAAATAGCATTTGTTAAGTGTTTATTCTATAGAGCCAAGCATGGCACCCAGCAGTAAGGATATAAGTACAATACAGCCACCTAGACTGTCCCTCCCTTCAAGAGATTATATTCTCAATGGGGTAAGAAAGCTCATATAGGCGAGTGGTGCAAGGAAGGAGTGTTTCAGGAAGGTAAGTCAGAGGGATGGTGATTAGAGTGCTAGGACAACTGATTGATTTATCTTTTCTGAAATGGTAGTGTTGATATGATAACTGTTCTCCTAGGTAGAGTAGATAAAGGTTAGGGGAGTGGGAAGTCATTTATGTAGTGCCTTAAAGTTTGCCAACATTTTTTACATCCATCTTCTCATTTGCATCTCATAAGAACTCTATGAGGTAGCTAGGTATTGTTATGGACCCACTTTATAGTTGAAAAATTTGAGACTCAGAGAATTTGTTATTTTCTCTAATTGATACTTCTGGTAGGATGTGGAATTCAGTCCCAGAACCTTCTGCACTTCTGACCCCAAGTCTAATTGTCCCTCTTTCCATTATACCTTATGCCTCTCCATTTGGAGATTATGTAAATGCATGGAAGCAATGCTGTGTATCTCTCAAGTTCACAAAACTTAGAGGAGAGGTGTGGCAAAAAAACCCCTCAGAGTAAGGTCATTTCCAATACATTGTTAATGATTCTTTGTGTGACTGGCTCCTCTTTTGAAGATTATTATAATTTTGGATAATTACATTCACATAGAAATGATTTTAGTGAAAAGTACCTTAAAGCAACAGATAGTGGGACTGCTATGCTTTATCCAACAGACCGAAGCCAGGATAGAGAAGAGAATGATAAAATATTACATTCTCCAGCTCTTAGCTAATACCCTCCAAAGTACCACAGGAAGAATACAATGCCATTATATCATTGCATTTCTCCCCATGAAAAGAAGTGACATTTTTGACAGTTGCATTTAAGAAATCATAACAGTGGAAGAAAAGAGCTGGGATACAGCATCTGGTTTATGGTAAGGTCCCACTTTTCTGCCAAATTGTATAACTAGGTTGACTGAAGTACTACAGGGTCATGCATTGTCTAGGGTCAACTAGTTTCTTAATGGCTCAGTTGCCATCTGATGGAGAGATCCTCATAACTTTCAGTCCTGAATTTTAATCATGGTTTGTATATCACAAAACATCCCCAAAACGTTTTTTTGAGAGAAATCCTTTAGTGAAAGTGTTGAAGTTAGATTCCTCCTGGGATTTTCAGAGACCATTCCTATGGGATGTTTATTCATACTATTGTTATAAGGATTTCCCTATCTTACAGTGTTATAAGCATGTTGGGAACTTCTGCCTTCTTATAATAAGAATTAATAGTATATGCTAGAAAGTAGATATAGTAATTATTTTGTTCTGGAGAATTTAAGGAAAAAAGAAAGAAGAGAACAGAGCCTAGAATAGAATGATAGAGTCCCTAGACAGAAGAGAACTCTGAACATTTTGTCCTTACCTTGCATTAGGAAATATCACTAAAAGTCAGACAATCCTAAAGATTTTTTCCTATATATTCCTGAGAGATTGAGTAACAGACTAGGTAAACTGTATATAGTTCTAAGAAGAGCCATGAGGAAGGACAATAAACTTGAAGATGAGTGAGGGAGGCAGGAGAGAGAGAGAGAGAGAGAGAGAGAGAGAGAGAGAGAGAGAGACAGAGACAGAGAGAGAGAGAGACATGGGGGAGGGGAGCAGAGAAGAGACAGAGATAAAGACAGAGGCAAAGACACAGACACAGAAACAGAGACACACGAAGAGATACAAAGACAGAGACAGACACACAGAGATGAAAAGAGAGAGCAGACACACACACACACACACACAAGGGTACTGTTTTCTCCTTTCAACCAAGCAACTGGCAAAATTGATATTTTCAACCAGCATCCACCAAAGAAGTCTTTATATTTCGCATTGTAATATAGATGGGGAATTTACACAGCTCTTTTGGGTGACGAGTTACTTATTTAAAATTTCTCACTTTGCTTTCCCATTTTTTTTAGTAAAGCTTCCTTTTTATATATTTTCTAGGTTTGAGGCATATGAATCAAGAAAAGAGAGGAAAGAGTACCACAGCAAATGCACTAATGGTAACTGGCCCTTCTTGTGATGAGACTATGTAACACAGAGGTTATGAGGTTACCTTCTAGAAGGCAAGTTTTCCAAGCTGTCTTGCCAGCCAGCATGACTCTTTGTTTGCAACTGATAATTTCCAATATTAGTCTAGAAGACTAGTAAGATCTGAGGCCCCATTGAGGCAGCTTGATATTGTTTGTTTGCAGACATTGATTTCACCTTTAAAAATGCCCTCTGTGGATCAGAACCACATTCTATCTATGAACGGTATATTAACTTCTAACATTTTTGATGGCCAGCCATGAAAATTTGAAAACCTATTGCAAACTTCACTGAGGCTCTTCACTTTTAATGATGCGTGTAAGAAAATGTGAACTTTTCTCATCTTTTCCTCATCTCCATTCCCATTAAGTGCTATCAACTCTGATAGAAGAAGCCATCCCTTCTTCTTCCCCAAACCTACTACTTATTAAGCTGTTTTCAGAATGTATCCCCATTCTGTCTCTTTTCCTTTTCTTTCTATTTTCGGTTCTCTTTGAAATATATGTATACTTAGATATATTCTCCTAGTAATGCTTTATGGCTTGTGAGTTAGATTATTTTGCAATCTCAAAAGAATGACAATTTATGTAAAGGACAATAGAATGATGCATGGTTGGCTTAAATAGGCTACACTAACATCATATAGGACACATATACCTTGAAAAGGAAGTGAGCATTCATGAAACAAGAAAGACAGATAATAGGTTGACTTGGGGAAATTCAGAAGGCAAAAGTAACTCCAGAAGTATCAAGGGAATACATTGACTAATACTCTATATCGTATTCATAGAAAGACATTGGCAAGAATCATAGGATCAGGGGTAGCTAGGTGGTGTAGTGGATAAAGCACCAACCCTGGATTCAGGAAATCCTGAGTTCAAATCCAGCCTCAGACATTTGACACTTACTAGCTGTGTGATCCTGGGCAAGTCACTAAAACCCAGTTGCCTCACGGGGAAAAAAAAAAAAGAATCATAGATGAGATTTGTGAGATCGTAATCTGCTTTGGTAGAAAGAATGCCCAGAGATTGGAACAATGAAATCATTAAATTGTTACAGTTCACACTATAGTTTGGTGCTCATCGAAAGAAGGACCAGAGGCATCATAGATCATAGGATCATCAGACTTGAGCTGGAAAGAAACTTAGATTCCATTTAATCGCAAACCTGCTTTCTTTAGATGAGGAAATCAAGGCCAAAGGGAGTTAAATGACTTTCCCCGTGTTACAAAGATAGGATGTATTGGAGTAGGGATTCGAATCCAGATTTTTTGACTCCAGAAGTAATATTCTTTTTTACTCAACCACATGCCTTCAAGGTTATGAAAACTGTTGACCATTTACTGTTCAACAACTCACAATGAATATCCACTAACGTTAATATATGCATTGAATGAAAGAAACACCAATAACAAGGTTATGGATATTTTGAAGCACTGTAGTATGTTCATACCAGTTAGTTATCTTGTATATTCACAACCTGCTGTGCCCTTTACAATATGATTTCCTCTTTGAGAGACAGTTTTGTGAAGACAGGACCCATACTCTTTGAATGTGTCAGCAGAGCACCTCCTACACTCATTCATTCCATGAACATTTATTTAGGGTTCTATTATGGTTCTACTATGTTAGATACTAAGTATCCTATGATTAAAAATAACAATACAACAACAACAAAAACTTAACTCCTGCATTCAATGAATACATAATGATGTACAATAAATATGTGATACATTAACAAGTAAATGAATAGATGACTGAATGAAAGAATGAAGGAAGAGAAAAGAAGGAATATGGGAAAAGGAAAGGAAGAAAAAGGAAGAAGGAAAGAGTAAAGGAGTGAGAGAGAAAGAGGAGAGAAGGATGGAAGGAAAGAAGAACAAAGAAAGGAAGTATAAAGAAAAATGAAGGAAGAGAAAGAGAGAAAGAAAGAAAGGAAGAAGGAGAAAGGAAAAAAGGAAAGACAGTGGCATGAGTGGTTCTTTAGGGATAATGCTGTTTTTGTTTATTTTTTTCTGGGTCCAAATAATAAGGATAGATCCCAATTAGTTTATATGACATTACTTCATAATTATAATGGACATTTTTGGGTCATTTCTATGACTACTTTAAAACTGAATTCTTTTTTTTTCTCATACCATCAATTTTCTAAACAAAGGCTCCAAACCCACTGATTCCTTTGGTTGCATTCCCTGCAGATTCAGACATTCTTTGAAGAGCATTTGAAATTGATCTGACTGGTTTTGTTAAGCAAAGGATTGCTAAAACCAAACTATGACCTATTTTTTTTTACATCAGTTTATAAAATCAGTATAATTTTGCGTGATTTGGTAGCTTGTTCCTTCAAAGCAAACTGACAATTCTGCATAACCTACAATCATAAGTAACAACCTAACACTCCATAGGGTATATGCAACAGACAGGACAATGTAGTAACATGTCATATGCTCTATGGAGCATTTATCTTCTATCTCAAATGACTTATTATTTCCTTGGTGGTCTTAGAAAAAGCAGGAATTCACAGATAGTGTTGGGTCCATTTGTAATAAATGTGGCCACCAATGGCAAATTTCAGAAGATTCAATATATGCAATTCTCATTCTAGGTTACATCTGTGATTATTTTGGAGGCTTCTGAAAAATCTTTATATTTTAAGTTTTTCAATTTCCAGCAAATGATCATCATAATGTTATAAACAATCCATTCACTTATGTAATTTTAATATAATACTTTAGTATTTACATAATGGTGCAGGGCCAATGTTTCATTTATGCTACTTTATTTTTGTACTAGAAATATGTGAAATGGGCAAGAAAACCTTTTTTTGTTTGTTTGTTTTATTTTACAGGCAAAACCAGTAATAATGATTAGGGAAATTAAGTGATTTTGTGATGTTTTCATCAATATTTTTCTCAATGGTCTAGATTCCAAGTTTGTCCTACGTTTTTGCTAATCTTGGATGATATGAAAAAGCAAGAGATAGTAAAACACTGGGTGACAAAACTGGGTTCCAAAAAAGATCTTGGAAGGCTAAGAGGATGGATAAACTCTAATTAGATAAAAGATAATAGAAATAAGTATAAAGTCCTATGCTAGGGTTAAAAAAGAAACTCAACTGTTAAATTACAGAAAGGGGAGTACTGACTAGACAATTCTTGGAGAAAAGACTTGGAGTCTCTTGGAAAGCAAGTTCAAAATTATTACAGGTCAATATTATGACTAGGAAAATAAAAAAAAAGTGAATGCAATTGTAGACTTCACTGAAAGAAGTATAATGTTCAGACGATTCTTGTTTCTTTGTAGATTGTTAATGTAGCACTGAATGTTAACTGGTTTCTAAGATCCTTTAACTTAATCAGTGATAAATCTTAGAACCAGAACCATACATAATCCTCTGAAATTTGCAATTTGTCCTTCTCCTCCTATGCCTCATGCCTTCTTTTCCTGATCCCATCTGTGAGAGCCCAGTAGGGGAAGATATAAGTAGCTGCCCTTCTCCTCTCCATCTTCCTTGTTTTTGCCCACAAACCAGGCCCAGATGCCATCTAGCAGGCCCAAAAGGATCAAATAGCATTTGAGACCCTTCCTATCTCCCACTCCCTCCTTCACCCAAATCTTCTTGACAGTGCTTCTTTTCCCTTTCTCCATTCTAAGATTTAGATGCTAACCTCTCACTCCCATCCTTGTTGGGGGAAACCCAGGTAACCTGTACTCTTCCAACCCTTCCCAATGGCACTGAACTAAGCCCCACTGGACTCCTTACTGCCTCTCTTCCCTTGCCAGGTAGGAATAGCCACTTACCTTGGATAAACAGGTTGTCATTAACTACAATCTTTCTGATAAGATGACGACAATCAAACTTAGGAAGCTAGATTGCACAGTGGATAGAGCATTGTACCTTGAGTCAGGAAGACCTGAATTAACTCATTAGCTATGTGACCCTGGTCAAGGCATAACCTATGACTGATGCAGTTTCCTCATTTGTAAAATGTGGATAATAATAATAGATACTTTTCAGGGTTGTTTTAAAGATAAAATGAGATTCATAAAGCACTTCATGAACCTTAAAACATTATATAAAATACTTGCTGTTTTTATTATTTATTATTACTATTACTATTAATTACCATCTGCCCTGCCACTATATCTTCACAACCTTCAGATATTTTCATCTGATTCTCCAAAGCATCTGACTCTCCAATGCACCCTAAGAATAAATGAGCCTTTCTACCCACCTTTTAACTAATGTGTTCTCCTTGTGTATTTTAGCACATGCTGATTTCTAGGTCACTCTTCTTAAAATTCTCAGGGGCTTTAATTACTGGTTTTCCTTTTCCTTTCCACCCCTTCCACTCCCATAAATATTGGAAACTTCTAAAAAGCTGACTCTAGCAATCTATCCCCACAATTCCTCAACTTTTACAACTTTAATAACCTCCTCCTCTACCTTCAATTACCTACACTATCAATGACATAGGAACAATTTGGGTTTTACTATCTTGTAGCTTATAACATTTTGAAACTTGGAATTCTATTCCAAATTGGAATTCATAATATGCTAACTTTCCTACTCTATTTCATATAATAAATCTGATGTTCATACTTATTATGAACTAGGATTATTTGATCCATTCTTATTCCCTATCACTCTGGTTCCACTTATCTTGATACCCAGTCATGACATCACAGTAAATCATTTAAATATTTCACCAGTTATTTCCCTAGAATTCCTTGTTGCCCTAAGTTCCTATTCTTATCAGCTTTAGTATCCACCATGAGAATTCCTAAGTCCTCTTCCAATATTCTCACTTCCCACTCATTTGTCAGCCCCTTTTTTATATTTTCTTTCCCCACCACTTGACAAAAACTACTCTTTTAAAGATCACAAATGATATCTTTATTGCTAAATGGAATGGCCTTTTCTGAATCCTCATCCCTTTTGATCTCTCTGCAGTATTTGATCCTCATGATTACCCAATTTTTTGAGGTTACACTTTCTGTCCCATATATCTATGAGACCAGTTGGTTGTGAACTCCTTTCAACTTGTTTGACAAATATTCTTTGGTCTCCTTTGCAGAATCATCATTTATGTATCAATCATGGTGTATGGTTATAATATACCAAAAATTCTGTGTCTTAGACTCTATCATTCTTTCTTTTCATGATCTCATTAACTTCCATGGCATTAAGCTATTACCTACATGTAGATGACTCCCATAATCTCATATATATATATATATATATGCACACACACACACACACACATATGTATGTATGTATATATATATTTGCAGGGCAATGAGGGTTAAGTGACTTGCCCAGGGTCACACAGCTAGTAAGTGTCAAGTATCTGAGACCAGATGTGAACTCAGGTCCTCCTGAATCCAGAACCAATGCTTTATCCACTGCACCACCTAGCTGCCACCCATAATCATATCTTAAGCCTTCTTCTTTCTTGGGTTCAAGTTCCACATCACTAGCTTCTTGCAAGCCATAATTAAGTATAATCTATACACATCAACCTCCACATATTTAGAACCAAATTCTTCATCCTTCCTTTAAAAAACTTTTCCTAACTTCCTTATTTCTGTCTAGGATATCATAATTATTCTAGGTACTCAGGTTCAAAATCAAAGAGTCATCGTTGACCTTTTATTCTCACTTATTATCCATATCAATTTAGTTACCAAATGCCATGAATTCATCCTCTTCAACAACTTTTATTTCTATTCCTGTTACTTAGCCCATACCATCCACAATTATTCTACTTCAGGTTTTCATCGTCTCTCAATTAGACTATTGCCAGAGTTTTCTATTTAGATTTTCTATAACTAATGCCTTCATCATCAAGTAACATTTTCTACTCATCTACCCAAGAATCCCTGATGAAGAAGTGTCCCTGACTCTGTGTATACTCTAGGATGAAATACAAAATCCTCTATTTTCCATTTAAAACCATTCATAATCTGGCTCCTTATCTTTTCAGATGGATTACACATTATTCATCCTTACTCATCCAAACTGGACTATATGTTCATGGTATATGTCATTCTCTCTCCTGTATCTATGCTTTTGAAGAGGCCACATCACTTTCCTGGAAGTACCCTGTTCATCAATTTTGCCTCACAGAAACCCTAACTTCCTTCAAATCTCAGCTCCAATGCAACTTTTTGCATTCAACAGTTCTTTCCTCTTCTTCCAGTTGTCAATGTTCTACCAAATCACTTAGCATTATTTGTTATACAGCTTGTCAAAAATGTTCCAAAAATTTTAGTGCAGGGGACAGCTAGGTGGTGCAGTGAATAAAGCAATGGCCCTGGATTCAGGAAGACCTGAGTTCAAATTTGGCCTCAGGCACTTGACACTTACTAGCTGTGTGACCCTGCACATGTAACTTAACCGTCATTGCCCTGCAAAAAGAAAAGTCAGTGCAGTTTGACCCTTTATGGATTTTTAATTTTTTAAAAATAATATTTACTTCTCTGTGAACTCAAATTGTGAAGACAAACTTATTTGTGAAGTAGAACATAAACTCCATTGAGTTTATGGACACAGATTCATTTTTTGGTTTTGTATACCAAGTATGTAGCACATTTAGAGGTAATTAGTAGCTTAGACAAGGGGCAAAACCAAAATGGAGGAGGAGATATAGCCATCCAGCTGAACTCTATCAACATTCTCTTCCATATACTTTTAAAATAAGATTCAAATTAAATTTTGGAGTTGGAGAACCAATAAAAGGTCAGGGTGAGACATCTTTCTAGTCTAAGACAATTTAAAACAGAGCAGGACAGGTCTGTGACACCATGGAAGATGCCAGCCTAGAATGCGCACACTCCAGCACCAGTGGTGGTACTTGGAGGAAGCTTCAAAAGGTGGAAGAAGCAACAGTAATTTGAACATTCTCAGCCCAGAGATTGTACAAGGTTTGTACAGTTGGCACTGATCAGCAATTCTATTGCCCATATGCAGTTTTAAGTTACACTTCCTGGGCGGAGAGGAGTACTTATGGTTTGTAGGTCACAAAGGAACAGTGGACCTGTTGACAATTCCAGGGCAAAGAGGAGCACTAATGCTTTCAGCTTCAGAGGATCAGGGATCCTTCCTTGGTAAAGATGAGAAATCAGATGAGGAGATCAGTGACCACGCCGCTCCCTAGATCACACCATTTAGGGAACTCATAGATACACATGATTAGCTCACAAAACAGCAGAACAAAAAGTCTGAAATTTGAGACAGTGATTTCCCACTACTATGTGAGCAGGGCCCAGCTTTAACATAATGGTGAAAGTCAAGATATAGACTGGAAAAATGAGCAAAAAACAAAATAATAATTTGACCATAAAATGCTATCACAGTGGCAGGGAAGACCAAGATATAAATTGGGAGAAGACAAAAATGTCAAAACAGCTACAACTGAAGCCTCAAAGATAAATAGTAATTGGACCCAAGCAAAACAAGAATTCTTAGAAGAGTGAAAACAAGACAAAGGAGTGGTAGAAGAAAAATTGGGAAAATAAATAATAGTGATGCAAGAAAATTATGAAAAAGGGGAAGCTAGGTTGCACAGTGGATAAAGCATTGGCCCTGGATTCAGGAGAACCTGAGTTAAAATCAGATCTCAGACACTTGACATTTACTAGCTGTGTGAAGCTGGGCAAGTCACTTAACCCTCATTGCCTCACAAAGAAAACTTATGAAAAGAAATAAACATCCTGTAAAAGAGGCATAAAAATACAGAAGAAAAAAAAACTTAAGAAACAGAATTGGCCTAAATGTAAATAATGCACACAAATTCACTGAAGAATTTTTTTTACAAAAAGCAGGATTAGTCAAATGGAAAAAGAGGAACAAATGTACACTCAAATAAAAAAAATTCTTAAAAATTAGAATTGGGACACTAGTAATGTAGTGTTTGATAAACCCGAAGACTCCAGCTTCTGGGATAGGAACTCAGTATTTGACAAAAACTGCTGGGAAAACTGGAAGATAGTATGGCAGAAATTAGGCATAGACCAACATCTTACACCTTATACTAAAATAAGGTCAAAATGGATACATGATTTAGACATAAGAGGTGATACCATAGGTAAATTAGGAGAGAAAGGAATAGTGTACCTATCAGATCGTTGGAAAGGAAAACAGTTTTTGACCAAACAAGAGATAGAGTATATTATAAAATGCAAAATGGATGATTTTGATTATATTAAATTAAAAAATTTTTGTACAAACAGAAGCAATGCATCCAAAATTGGAAGGGAGGCAGAAAGCTGGGAAATAATTTTTGAGGCCAGTGCTTCTGATAAAGGCCTCATCTCTAAAATATATAGGGAATTAAATCAAATTTATAAGAATCCAAGTCATTCCCCAATTGAGAAACGGTCAAAGGATATGAACAGGCAGTTTTCTGATGAAGAAACCAAAGCTATCTATTCCCATATGAAAAAATGCTCTAAATCTCTAGTGATTAGAGAGATGCAAATTAAAACAACTCTGAGGTACCACCTGACACCTATCAGATTGGTTAAAATGACAAAAAAGGAAGATAATAAATGTTGGAGAGGCTGTGGGAAAATTGGAACACTAATGCATTGTTGGTGGAGCTGTGAGCTGATCCAACCATTCTGGAGAGCAATTTGGAATTATGCCCAAAGGGCTATAAAGCTGTGCATACCCTTTGACCCAGGAATCCCACTTTTAGGTCTTCTGCCCAAAGAAATCATGGAAGGGGGAAAGGGACCCACATGTACAAAAATATTTATAGCTGCTCTTTACGTGGTAGCAAGGAATTGGAAGTTGAGGGGGTGCCCATCAATTGGGGAATGGCTGGACAAGTTGTGGTATATGAATACAATGGAATACTATTGTGCTGTAAGAAATGATGAGCAGGAGTTCAGAGAAACCTGGAGGGTCTTGGGTGAGCTGATGATGAGTGAGATGAGCAGAACCAGAAGAACATTGTACACAGTATCATCAACATTGAGTGTTGACCTACTGTGATGGACTATATTCTTCTCGCCAATGCAATGGTACAGAAGAGTTCCAGGGAACTCATGATAGAAGAGGATCTCCAAATCCAAGAAAAAAAAGGAAAGAAAGAACTGTGGAGTATAGATGCTGATTGAACCATATTATTTCTTTTATTTTGGGTGCTGTTGTTTTTTTTTTCTATTTTGAGGTTTTGCATCACTGCTCTGATTCTTTCTCTTGTAACAGGATTAATGGAGAAATAGGATTAATGTTATTATGTGTATATATATATGTGTGTGTATATATATATATATGTATATGTATATGTATAGAGATATATAGATATAACCTATATCAGATTACCTGCTGTCTAGGGGAGGGGGGAGGGAGGGGAGGGAGGGAGAAAAATCTGAAATTGTAAAGCATGTATAAACAAAAGTTGAGAACTATCTTTACATGTAACGGAAAAAATAAAATACCTCATACATTAAAAAAATATTAGAATTGGGTAAGAGGAAAGTAAAGATTTCATGACATGGCAAAACTACTTTTAAAAAGTTAAAAGAATGGAAAAAATAGAATAAAACATGAAATAGATATGGGGGCAGAGCCAAGATGGCAGAGGAAAGACATTAAATGCACAGAGCTCCTGATACAATTACCCCAAAAATAGCAATAAAAGAACCCCATGAGCAGAAAAACCTACAAAAATACAGGCTGAGATTATTTTCCAGCCATAGACAGATTAAAGGAGGTCATGCTGTGCTGCAAGTAAATTCCAACCCTGTGATCTCAACAACAGAGAACCCATGCTGGCTACACCACAGGAACTTAACCCTGAGCCTCTGAATCAGCTGTAGCACCAGCATCTTCTGAAACTGAGCTTATGGTCAGGTGAGAGGGCTGAATGGCTGGCCCAGGGGTAAAGTGCAGGGGTGTCAGTGGGACCTAGGGAGAAATTCAGCTGTCCAAACCCAGTGGGAAACCAGGAAGAAATCCTGAGCAGCAGAAGGCCCAGTGGGGGAGGGGCACAGGATCATTGAAGCTAAGAAACACACCACAGAAAGCTTTGTTGGTTTGTTATTTAGGAAGTTGGCTTGAGGTTATCTTTGGACCAGAGAAAAGGCCAGTGGAGAGAAAAAGCTGCCCTCCCTCAAACCAAAACCCCTGGTACCTTCTGAAGCTGGGGACAGTAGTGTAGCCTAGAAGCAGGGCCCCTCAGTGGGGAGTTAAATGTCAAGTAAAAGACAGCAAGATGAGCAAGCAAAGGAAGTTGAAAAAATAGAGGGCAATGTGAAATATCTCCTTGGAAAAACAGCTGACATGGAAAATCAATCCAGGAGAGATTATTTGAAAATCATTAGACTATCAGAAAACCAGGACCAAAATAAGAGCCTAGACAGCATCTTCCAAGAAATTGTCAGGGAAAATTTCCCTCATATTCCAGAAGCAGAAGGTAAAATAGATATTGAAAGAATCAACTAGTCATTTCCTGAAAGAGATCCCAAAAGGAAAACCTCCAGGAATATTTTAGCCAAATTCCAGAGCTCCCAGTTCAAGGAAAAAATATTTCTAGCAGCTAGAAAAAAGGGATTCAAATAAGGTGGAGATCCAATAAGGATAAAACAAGATCTAGCAGCATCTACATTAAAGGACTGGAGGGCATGGAATATGATATTCCAGAGGGCAAAGGAACTGGGACTACAGCAAGGAATCATGTACCCAGCAAAACTGCATAGAATCTTTCAGAGGAAAAAATGGTACTTCAATGAAAAAGAGGACTTTCAAGCATTTGTGATGAAACAACCTGAGCTGAATAGAAAATGTGACTTTTGAATACAAGACCCTAGAGAAGCATAAAAAGGTAAGCAGGAAAAAGAAACCGTGGGGGACATTAAAAGGTTAAAGTGTTTACATTCTTACATGAGAAGATAATACTTCCAACTCATAAGAACTTTCTTAGTAAGGAATACAGAGAGGACACAGATCTGAGCTTAATATGAAGGGATGATGTCTGTAAAGAATTCATTTTTTATCCTTGTTCTTTGTGGGGCAAACAGGGTGGGGTGTCTTATGTCTGGGGCCGGATTTGGGCGCAGGGCCTCCTGGGTCCAGGGCTGGTGCTTTGTCCACTGTGTCTCCTAGCTAAACCATGATGATATCTTTAAAATAGGATTGAGTGGTGGGAGGAATAGATTGCTCAGTGGGAAGGGGAGAGGTGGACTGTAGAGAGGTAGCTCACATACAGGAAACAAGAAAAAAGCTTATGGAGGGCAGGGGAATAGGGGGAAGGAGTGGAGCACTGAGTGAACCTTACTATCATCAGAATTGCCTCAAAGAGGGAATAATGTACATACTCAAGTGGGTATTGTAATATATTTTTGCCCTGTGGAAAAGTGGGTTGGGAGGAAGATAAGGGGGGAGGGGAGAGGGGAAAGAGGGAAGGGAAGTTTTGGGGAGGGAGTTGTAAAAAGAAAAACACTTTCCAGGAAGGTGAAGATGTTCTGCATAACAGCACATGCATGACATATATTGAATTCCTTGATTTCATAGGGAGATTTGAGGAGGGAGGGAGGAAGTAAAATTTAAGAAAACAGAATTAGCTTAAAGACCTTTACCTTGTCAGAGTGGGTTCAAGGAGGGAATAACATGCACACCCAATTGGGAGGAGTAATCTATTTAACCCTAAAGGAAAATAGGAGGGGAAGAGGATAAGGAGAGAAGGGTGCATGAAGGGAGGGTAAAGCAGGGGAGGGGGCAGTCAGTAGCAAAGCACTTTTGAGGAAGATTAGGGCAAAATAAAATAAAACAGATTAAATACCATTGGAAGGGAATAGGATGGAAGGAAATAGTTATTATGATTGACTAAAATGGCAAAAGGTATAGTACCTACTCTGCTGGGCTATTGTGAAGAAAATTCTTTATCAAATTTAAGGTACTATATACAAGTTATGATGACCAGGATGCCATCAGAAAAACCTGGAAAGACCCACATGAACTCATCAGAATGAAATGTACTGTATATAAAATAACAGCAATAGTGGAAGATTATCTGCTGTGAAGCACGTGGTTATTTTCAGCAAGACAATGATCCAATATAACTCTGAAGGACTTATGAAAATTGCAATACACATACAGAGAAAGAACTGATGGTATCTGAAAACAGAATGAAACACATTTTTTTGGACAACTCCTTAATTTGAAGGCTTGTTTTTATCTGTTTTCTCTCACAACCTAGCTAATGTGGAGATGTTTTCCATGAGTACTAATGTATAACTTAGATTAAATTGCTTGAGTTCTTGGGGTTGGGGGTGGGAAGGGAGGGAGGAAGAAAAATTGAATCACAAAGTTTTAAAACATTGATGTCAAAATTTGCTTTTACATGTAATTTGGAAAAGAAAATTCTAAACAATTGGAAAAAAAAAAACATGATATAGCTCATCAGATGAAAAACTTCTGATCAAAAATAGATTGAGAAGAGATAAGTAAAAAATTATTGCACCACCTGAAAGCCATAATCTAAAATTACCCTATACATTATATGTCAATAAATTATCAAGGAACATGCCATTATTTCTTAGTTTCAGTTGGTAAAATTAAAATTGGAAAACATCCACTCATCACCTCCTGAAAGTGATCCTTAAATCAAGATTTCCAGATATATTTCAGCCAATAAAATTGAGTTCTCCAATAAAGGAAAAATTATCTTGCAAGTGTCCAGAAAGAAACAATTTAAATATCATGGAAACATACACAAGATCAGACAATATTTACTAGCTTCTACATTAAAGGAAACTAGGGCTTTGAAAATAATATTCTGGGAGTCCTGAGGATACCATGAACAACCGGGTTGTTCAAGAAGTATAACCAGCCCTGTCCTTGGAGGCCAAGACCAAGACCCAAGAAAAAGACCATCTACATTTCCTGGTCGAGGATTGGCTTGTGGGAGCCCTCATAGGGATGAAAGTATCGAGGATTTGAGCAATGGAGATGCTTTCGGGAACTCTGATTAAAATAGATCTATTCAATCAAGAGGAAAATGGTGAAAAGCCTGAAAAAGCAGAGGTCCTAGTTTTCAGAAGTCATCATTATAGAATAAGAGCAAAAGTACTGGTTGAATGTATCATCAGATGGTATCCACCAGCCTCTCCTGATGCTATAGATGAAGCACAGAAAGCAGTTGCCCAGATGTCCATTCAGGAAGAGAAGTAATATGCAGCCCAGCTGGTTTTTGTTAATTTTATACAAATACATCATCAAGCATTCCTGATGAAAAGACCAGACAAGAATAGGAAATTTGACATTCACACGGAAGACTCAATAATAGTCTAAAAAGGTAACCATGAAAGAGAAATAATGATACAAAATAAAGTTAAATTATTTACATTCCTATCTTGGGAGATAATACATGTGGTTCCTAAGAATTTTGTCACTATTAAGGGCAGTTAGAAGCTATCTATATAGACAGAGGGCATGGGTGTGAAGCAATTATATTGAGATGATCTCAAAAAAGAAATAAAGGTGTGAGAAAAAGAGATGCATTGACAGAAGGTGTCAGGGAGAGATAGAATAGGGAAAATGTAAAAGAGGCATACAAGGAAGATTTTTCAAAAGTGGAATGGAAAATGGGGGTGGGTCTGGTAGGCATTGCTTGAACCTGATTCTCACAAGAATTGGGGCTAGAAGGAAGAAAAAAATATATGTATTTATTTAAGTATAGAAATCTATCTAATCTTGCCCAACAGGAAAACTGGAGGAGAAGGACGTAATAGAAAGGGGAAGATAATATAATGGAGGGCAGAGTAAAGGAGCTAGTAGTCAGAATCAAAACAGAATTTTGAGGAGGGACAAGATAAAAAGAGAAAGACAGATAAACAGAAGAAAATAAGATGGAGGGAAACACAGTTGGTGATCATAACTGTGAATGTGAATGAGATGAGCTCACCTATAAAACAGAAATGGATAGCAGAATGGATTAGAAACCAGAATCCAGCAATTTGTTGTTTACAGGAGACACCCTTGAAGCAGGAAGACAGAGAGAGGTAAAATAAGGAGATGGAGCAGAATCTATTATGCTTCAACTGAGTAAAGAAACCCAGGGCTAGCAATCATGACTTCAGACAAAGCAAAAGGAAAAATAGACCTATTTAAAAGAGATAATCATGAAAACTACATTTTGCTAAAATGTACTACAGACAATGAATGTAGCAATATGAAAACTATACCAAGTTTCTCTGATAAAGGTTTAATTTCTCAAATATACTTTCACTGAACCAAATTCACAAAAATAAGAGCCATTCCTGATAAGTGGTTGAAAGATATATTAAGCTAGAAATAATGAGGGGAATGGTTTCAGAAAAAAACATGGAATGACCTATATGAACTGATGCAGAGGGAAGTGAGCAGAATCAGGAGATAATTGTATATAGCCACAGCAATATTGTAATAACGGTTGGTTGGTTGTCCTTCATGTTTGAAGAGGACCAAAATGACATCACTAATGTTGGGATCAATGTACAGTGTTTCCAACTGTGGATGATGAAACCAATATAAGCTCAGAAGACGCTACCACAATTCAGTCACAAAGAGTCCATATGGGGGCAGCTAGGTGGCGCAGTGGATAGAGCACCGGCCCTGGAGTCAGGAGTACCTGAGTTCAAATCCGGCCTCAGACACTTAACACTGACTAGCTGTGTGACCCTGGGCAAGTCACTTAACCCCAATTGCCTCACTAAAAAAAAAAAAAAAAAAAAAAAAAAGAGTCCATATGAACATTTGGATCATAGATGTCTCTAAATTTGTACACCCCACATTTCCTTTGAGCTACTATAATTCTGCTTTGCTCATAGAGAACCTTCTCTGATTCAGGTATGCCATTCTGGGCATTCCTTTGCCAGTATCTCCCATGTCTCACAACTGATTCCAAAGTTCTTCAACGAGACCTTGAAAGTGTCCTTATATTGCTTCTTCTAATCTCCATGTTAATCCTTGCTTTGTATGAGTTCTCTGTAAAATAGTCTTTTAGGCAAACATACATTTTGCATTCAAACAGCATGTTCAGTCCATCTGAGTTGTGAAATCTGAAGTCAAGTCTGAATGTTTGGAATTTCAGCTAGAGAAAAGATCTCAGGGTCTGGGACATTATCAATTCAGGTGATCTTCAGAACCTTTCTAAGGAAATTCAAATGGAAATGATTCAATTTCCTGGCATGGTTACTGGATGGTATTGTCCAGTTTTCAGAAGCATACAGCAATGAGTCAGCACATTGGCTTTGTAGACATTGAGTGTGGTAGGTATTCTAATACCTCTTCTCTCTCAAACTTTCCTTTGGAGCCTCCCAAAAACTGAGCTAGCTCTGGAAATGTGTGTATTAACATAATCATCTATATGTATATCCCTCTAAAGCATACTCCCAAGTTAATTAAACTTTCCCATAGCATTCAAAATTTCTCCATTTGCTGCAACCATTGATGGTTCCATGTATGTATGGTGGTACAGTGTTGGCTGGTAGAGAACCTGTTTTCTTGATATTAATTGTCAAGCCAAAGTTAGCACAAGTAGCAAAGAACTGATTCATACTTTGTTACATCTCAGCTTCAGAGGTTGCATTGAGTGCATAATCATCTGCAAACAAAAAATCATGCCCCAATTCTCTTTTCAATTTAGTCGTGGCTAGTCAATGAAGATCAACTGCAAAAGACTTAGATGCTCCGATCAAAATGGCCCAAGGGGGCAGCTAGATGGTGGATAGAACACCAGCTCTGGAGTCAGGAATACCTGGGTTCAAATCCAGCCTCAGACACTTAACACTTACTAGCTGTGTGACCCTGGGCAAGTCACTTAACCCCAAATTGCCTTACTAAAAAAAAATAATGGCCCAAGAAAATTTCAAAGGACTCATAATGAAAATACTATCCACCTCCCAAGAAAGAAATGATGAAATCTAATTACAAACCGAAGTAGTTTTCTCATTTTCTTTATTTTTCTTGCCTTTTTTATGACATGGCTAATATGAAATATGTTTTGCATGACTTCACATGCATAATCGATATCACATTTATTGTTTTCTCAATGGGAGAGGGGCAGGAAGGAGGGAGAGAATTTGGAAGAAAAATTAAAAAAAAAGAATTAAAAATAAATAACAATTTTTTAAGTGTTTACTCATTGGCTGGTTGAATGGAGAATAGTTTGGAAAAGGAAGAGCCTGGAAGGAAGGATACTATCTAGGAGGTCATTGTAAGAGTTCAGATAAAATTTCATTAGTTATTGAACTACTCTCATGACCATGTAAATGTCAAGAAGGTAATGAATGCCAAAACGTTGGAGAGGTAGAAGGGACAAGACTTCCAACTGTCAATGGGGAATGAGGCTGAGTGAATAATGAAGAAAGATTTAGGAATTTTGAACCTGGTTGATTGGAAGGATGGTTGTATTCTAAATGCCAAGTGGGAATTTTAGAGGAAAGGAGGATTTAAGAAGGAGGATGGGGGCAGCTAGGTGGCGCAGTGGATAAAGCACCAGCCCTGGATTCAGGAGTACCTGAGTTCAAATCTGGCCTCAGACACTTGACACTTACAAGCTGTGTGACTCTGGGCAAGTCACTTAACCCACATTGCCCTGCAAAAAAAAAAAAAAAAAAGGAGGATGAGTTTTATATTGGACATGATACATTTGAGAAATCTTTGGTACACCAGGTAGAGATTATATCAGATAATTGTCAATATAGAACAAGACTTCAGGAGATTTATGAGAGTTTTACAAATAGATTTAGCACCATTTGCATAGATAATATAATTGAATACAGGGGATGTGATTCAATTACTTAAAAAGAGAGAGAAGAGATGATTGTCCAGGATAAATCCTTGAGATACATTGGTCCTTTTTACAAAAATACATGTATCTCACTGACCTAAACATTGCTTAATTCTTTCCCTTTATATATATACATGTATACAACTCACATACATACACACATGTATATACACTCATTTGCATATATACATATACACATGTGTATCTATACATACACACATGTATATCTATAATACATATACACATATGTATGCATACATACATATACACATATGCATATATATACATAAGCTTTAACAGAATTCAATATTAATATTATGCAATGTATCCTAAACAATTAGGAACCTAACTAATGATTTCAGTGGTAATTTTACAGAGAATTCCTAGGTGAGGAAGGCCATTTTGCTAATACCTTCTCTGCAATGTATAGTGTTAGAGATCTGATTAGACCATTGGCTAACCCAGGGTCACACAACAAGTGCAGCTCAAAGATCATACTTGAATTCAGATATTCTGGGTTCTGAGACCAGCCCTCTATTCACTATGTTAAGCTGTCTTTCACATAACATTAGCTTAACATACATCTTAAACATTATATTGAAACATAATGTAGTTATCTTAAGTTCTCCATTTCCCAGGCTAACAATTACATGAAAGAAAATATTTCCTAAGCTTAACCTTCTCTAAATCCTTTCCAAACAAACATAAACAATAGTTTGACTCATCATAGATATGCCTTTAGTTTCTTAATTCAATCCCTAAATGATTTCAAAATTATATCACCTATGTCATGAACTTTTTGTGTGAATTGGTTTAGGCCTAGCTTCTAATTTTGAATTTATTTTATCAAATGATATATTAGTTTCAAGATTATTTGCATACCTTGCGAATACTAGTACAAGTCAGACTGAGTGTTCTCCCTCAATCCTTTAAAAATATATTTTATTGATCTTTTGTTCTTACATTATTTATCTTTACCTCCTTTATCCTGCTCTTTTCTCCCTTCCAGGGAGCCATTTCTCATCCCTGAGCCTCCTTACCTACAGTTTCACTCTAGTTCTATGAGTGGCACATACCATTTTTATGTCTTATATGTCCTTCATGATATCTTTTATATCACTTCTCATTTTTTTGTTTGTTTTTGTTTGTTTTTTCTTTTTTTTTTTTGTGACACAATTGGGGTTAAGTGACTTGCTCAGGGTCACACAGCTAATAAGTGTTAAGTGTCTGAGGCCAGATTTGAACTCAGGTCCTCCTGACTCCAGGGCTGGTGCTCTATCCACTTTGCCACCTAGCTGCTCTTTCACTTCTTACTTGTAAGCAAACATTGGAAATAGATTGCAGTTTAGTTAACACACCATGTTGTTTTATTTTCCATTCCTCTTTGGGTTACTTGAGGGGATGAATCTCCTGAAATAATGCTGTTCTGTGATTCACAGCCATATAACATCACTAAAAGAATATCGAAGCATAGATTAGATTGGTATCATTGAAAACATTGTGTGTTTCCTCAAATGTGATTCGTCTTTCTCCTCCTATTCATTTTAGGATGACCTCATTTTTTTCTGATTCTTCATACAATTGGTCATTCATAGGATAAATGTGGCACTAAAAGAGAATTTGGAGACCACTCAGTTGTGCCAGACTCATATAGCTAGTAAGTGTCAGAGGAAGAATCTGGATTTAAATCCTCTAGACTTCAAGTTCATTTTACCATATAGTTATGCTGAATCCTTTGGATTGACTGCATCTTAAGTAAAAGGACTTCATACTACCTTTGGTCTGATATTATCCATAGAAAATAGCTCTACTCAAGTTTACTCTGGATAACCTTGCTACCTAGAGTATTTTATTTGGACTTCATTCAGTATAGCTCCCATGACAATGATCCTCTAAATATGAGATTTCTGTAAAATGACTTAATGCTGAGCTTACTACTGGAAGAAGTAAATTATAGCAACCTTAAGTGTTCTCATAAATAAAACTAGAAAATGCAAGAAAATTTTAGTTAAATGGAAGGATTCATCTTGGAAAGGCAAATAAAGAGATTAGAGGAACTGTTTTTATTGTGTACCCAAAGGCAACATGACAAATTTCATGAGACATTTGGATATCTTATATTTTGGTAATCATGCTAATTATTTGTAAAAAAAAAAAAAGACCCAATGAGAATATTTTCAATTTTTGTATCAACATTTGTTATAGAGAAAAAAGGTAGAAATTCCATGAAGCATGTATAACATCTTCCAAATTAAATCAACACATAGTTTAATACATTGCCAAGGTTGGAATTGGTTAACATGGCAAGAAATAAATTGCAAATAGGGAAGGGAAGGGATAGGGGAAGATAAGAGGCCAAAGACTAGTGGACTATACAAAAGACAAAAATCAAAATATCATGAATATTTTCTGTGAGAAGAGAATTAGTGGTTATTTGTCATGGAAATCATCATATAACATTATAAAAATTGTATTGAGATTATTTCAATAGTTAAGAAATATTTTATTCCTAATACAGGATATTCTTGAATTAGTTGTATGTAGTCAGATCATCAAGCTGTTAGATCAAAGATTTAAAATTATCACAAAAATAGACTAAAGAATAAATCAAGAACAAAGATATGATATACAATTGAAGCAACATGATCTTGATCTAGACAAACACATTGGAACAGGGGTCATAGACACAAAGAAAAATAATTTTGTACAAAAGCTTGACTGATATGAATTTATTGCCATAATAAAGAGACCAAGAAGTTAGTCAGAAAACACCACTTATTTCCTAAACTGAAAGAGGCTACAGACAAAAGCAAAAGAATTTGACTTATGATATATTTACAGTAGAGATATTAAATAATATAAATAACAAAAATATATTATGAAAAAGTAAAATCTTACAGAAGAGAAAGATGAAAGATTATGAATGGGAGCAGTTTAATTAAATCTAATGAAAACCAATTTAATTAAAGTTGGTAAAAGACATACCTACACACATAGACACACACATATGTATATATACATATACATACATACATACATATGTGTGTGTAGTTGAAAATGGAAAGGAACTAAATGGAAGAACAATGGAAAAATACATAAAACTATTTAATATCAGATATTTTTCAATATCAATTCCAATAGATCCACCACACTTTGACTCTCACATTATAGTCCCGATTGTTCTTATAGAGAAGGTAGAAAGGTCACCAAAATGTAACCCAACAAAATCAGGAAAAGTATATGAATGAGAAGAAAAGTAAATAGAGAAGAGAAGCAGCTAGGTGGCTTAGTGTATAGAGTGTCAGAACTGAAGTCAGGAAGACTCATCTTCTAGATTTCAAATCTGGCCTTGGACACTTACCAGCAATGTTACTCTGAGGAAGTCACTTAACCTTCTTTGCTTCAGTTCCTCATCTGTAAAATGAGTTAGAGGAGACAATGGCAAACCATTCCAGTATCTTTGCCAAGAAATTCCTAAATGGGGTCACAAAGAGTCAGACATGACTGAAAAATGACTACACAAAAACACATAAAGAAAATCTATTCTAGAAGTAACATAATTGTGAAGGAATTAAGGGATAGACTCACACTATATATGAGGAAAAGATGCTACCAAAGTTATAGAAAAAGTATTTAGTCTAATACCAAAAAAAGGTGACTGGGAGAACACCATCAACTTCTTGTTCTTGTTCTTGTTCTTGTTCTTCTTGTTCTTCTTCTTTTTCTTTCTTGCTCTTTCTTGTTCTTTCTTCTTCTTTTTCCCACTGAAGGCTAAGTGACTTGCCCAGGGTCACACAGCTAGTAAGTGTCAAGTGTCTGAATCCAGGGCTGGTGCTTTATCCACTGTACCACCTAGCTTCCCAACACCATCAACTTCTAAGATAGATAGATAGAAATATATAGCTATATATACGTATATGTGTATAATATAAATACATATATGTATATTTTTATATATATACATATTTATCATCTTTTACTCTTTTAAAAAGGGGAATTTTTTTACATATTCCTCAAGGACATCCTTGTTGAGGGTATTTAGAGGGAATAGGCAGACTTTGCAAGCATTTTCCACAATAGATAATATTTTTGGCTGAAAGGTATAAAGGATACAAAATTCCATTCTGTTTATTATTTTCTGATTAAAAGCAATTATTCCATTGTTCAAAAATGCTGCCTTCAGTGCTCTGCTTAAATAAAATGTTTCCTATTCATATATAGAAATGATTTGAGAATCTTTGAAATTATAACAATTTAAATCTATTCAGGGATTATTTGAACATATTTGACAAAACATAAAACATGGAGACATAAGATCACCTAAGAAATCTTCTATGATGGAAGAGATTCAGACTAGAGTTCAAAAGGAAGATGGATTCCCTATGGATAGTGAGGTCCTCCAAATGCTCTTATCTGTATGTGACATCATATTCATTGTATAAAGTTCTAGAACAGTGTAGAATTTCCTGGAGAGATTCAGGAAAACTTAAGTGGATATAGCTTAAATATCCACACTGGAAAAGCCAAGTTGATGAAGAATGCCCTTATTATGACATATCTATCAATATGTAAATCTGGGATTGACAGTATAAATGATATTAATCATGTTAGACACAATTAAATGGGAGAAGAGTGGACTAAATTAATTTTAGTAAATTATAAAGCTCATTTATATACCCCACACTTCTCTAGAAAATAAAGGCTTCTAAGTTTTAATGTTATGTCAATGCTGTTTTTTGGCTGTGAACCATAAAATCTTATAGTTTCTAAAGAACTAAAAAGTACTACCACAGAGAGAAAGTCACATAATGGGTGATAATGGAATAAAACATATTATAAATAAGCTACTTTGAGACAGAACTTGAATAAAACTTATTTTCATGGGAAAGTACAAAAATAATCAAGAGTGGTAGACAGCCTAAATGATCCATGGGTAACCTCAATGTCAGGAGAAAGGGAAACTACACAATGGGGCCTTCCTGAAATAAATATATAGAACCATGGATGACCTTGTATAGATAGGTAGTAGACGATATAATTAGAAAAAATACCAAAAAAAGAAAGAAAGGAAGGAAGGAAGGAAGGA
Organism: Dromiciops gliroides; assembly: GCF_019393635.1. NCBI lineage: Eukaryota > Metazoa > Chordata > Mammalia > Microbiotheria > Microbiotheriidae > Dromiciops > Dromiciops gliroides. Next base: position 215,489,557 of record NC_057866.1, on the reverse strand, counting down.
AGGAAGGAAGGAAGGAAGGAAGGAAGGAAGGAAGGAAGGAAGGAAGGAAGAAAGAAAAAATACCTAAATTTATGAGATCACAAATCAATTTGGCCTTGTGAATATTTTCATCTTTATTTTTCCGTATAATTTAATGTTTATTTTACCCTTTGCTTTAGTTAGTCAAAAATCTTAATGCATTCACATCATGATTTTCTTTTTGGAATGTGAGTTCTGTGCTGGATTTTGTATGTCTTTTCATTAAGTGCTTATTATGAAACAGGTGGTTTTTAGCACAGTTCCTGGAAGAAAATAAACTTCTAATATCTGTCAACTTGATTTCTTTCCCCATAATATTACTAAGGTTTTTTTATTTAAAAAAAGTTATTTAATACTGACCATTATTCTTTCTCTTGAGCTACATCAGTAATAATTGCTTTTTACCTATATTAAGTCAAAGATGTTTAGTTGATCTTGTTAAATTCTTCCTAAAATTTCCATACTTCATGAATAATAATAGGTAAATATGACAGCCAGCATTTATATGGCATGTTAACATTTGTAAGATGCTCTACAAATAATATGGCATTTGATCCTGGGAGGTAGGCATTATTATTACATTTATAATATAGTTGAGGAAACTGAGGAATATAGAGGATAAGTGACTAGGATCATATATCTAACAAGTTTCTGAGGAAGGTTTTATAATTATGTCTTTTTGACTATGCTACCTAGTTGACATTATCCTATAGAACAAAAGAACAAATGGTGGTCCTAAATTCAAATATATATGTATATATATATATAAATGATATATTAATACATCTATATATTAATATAAATACAACTCTGTATGTATATATACACATATGCATATATGCATACATATAAAGTTTACTTATGTTTGTTATGATCACAACAAACCAAATTTATCAAATGTCCTATGAATTAATATTCTTTATCACCTTTGGATACATTATGAATCTAACTCACCAACTTCATTTGCCTTTCTGAGAACATGGGATTTCTCCTTTCATACTGCAACTTCCTTATGATTTATGGTTTCATTTGTCCTGAAACTATCAATATTGATGGAGTTCAATTCCTCTATCAGAACATCAAACTGCTGGCCATTGACAAAAGATATCTCATTAAGAGCTAAATTAATGTCACAGCTGGTATAAGATCTTTAAGCTTCTTAATTACCTCTATTCTTTTATAAACAACTCTACTATCATCACTGATGTGTAAAGTACTTATGATAATAAAATAACATAAAAACACTCAATTTATGAATCACCATGACCAAATGGTTCATCAGTTTCCTATTGATGACTCATTTGGCTTAGCTAGTCTGACAATAGTTGGATGTGTGACCTTTCACTAGGATCATGCAAAAAGTCTTTACATTTTAGAAGAACCTTCTGGAGCTTGCACTCTTTGGACTAATCTACAAGCATAGGGTGTCTGTTCCATATGATGGTGAGACAGCTAGCTAGCTAGGTAGAGAAGTAGAAAGACAGAGAGACATAGAGAAACAGAGAAACAGAGAGACAGAGGCATGGGAGAGAGAGAGAGAGAGAGAGAGAGAGAGAGAGAGAGAGAGAGAGAGAGAGAGAGAGAGAGAGAGAGAGAGAGAGAGAGAGCAAGTGCACTCAACTTCCTCAATATCTTGCATAGAATCTTGTCTTTCTCTGGATACCCAAGTTCAAATGGTCAGTACATATTTTGTACTGCCATAGTCTTTTAAGGGAAAGAGACAATGATTTGCATACCCTGACTAGGCTGCTAGGGCATTTTCTAGTGTTTGAATGAGATTTGTCATCAAGAATCATGAAAGGTCAGATCTCAAAGGAGCTGGGTTTGATTGCCTGTTATCCTTGTCAGGGGAAAGTCCAACCATAAAGAAGAAAGTGATAGACAAGTTGGGCGCGTGCATGCTGACATTTTGTACTTTTGCCAATTATAAGAGAGGGAATGAAATGAAATAGGGAACACAAAGCTGACCCCATTTGTGTCTAGCTTCATATTTATTTATATCTACCTTCTGTATATCTATGAATATTGCTATCTAGAGAGTGGGGGAAAAGTACGATTACAGAACAGGTTGAGCCCTGGGATGACCTTTTTTGATAGCTCTGAAGAGAAGATAAAGGTCATGATGGAAGTGAGGCATCAAGATTTTCATTAGTCCATAATCAGAATTTTATTTCAACTGAACTCTTCATGCTAGCACCCAAGGGTGCAGTAAAACAGAGATCTAATGAAAACAGAATGATGAAATATAATCTTAAAGAAAAAAATAGAATGGTTTAGTGGCTAACTTTCAAAAGAGGCAGATGTTTTGTTATTTTAAGGAACAAAATTCTATAACCAAGCAGCTTCTTTTGCAATTGAATCAAATCTGCAAAATAAATTTCTCAAAATAAATCTTTGAAGAGGGTACTTGTAAAGCCTATAAAGGTCACATAAATAGAATGAAAAAAATGGAGGATGGAAAATCTTGTGTCAGAAGCAATGTCTGAAAAACACATAATCATTTTGCTAGTCGGTGATATCATTTTCTTTTCTATGTGGGTGAGGTAATTAATCCAGTGATTAAGTGACAAACTCTATGTAGTCCTTTATAGGCATCATAGCTAGAATAGAAAATTAAAACCGATTATTATAATGCTAATTAAAAGATGAGAAAGAGGTTACTGCTGAACTATCTTCCTATGAAATGTTTTTCTCAGTACAAATTTATTGGTTGACTTTATAGTTGTGGTGATATTTAAGTTGCTAATACAAGAGTTAAAAAGAAGTAGATTTTTGCAGAATTAATTATGTAGACACTGGCATCCCTCAAATACAGACTCTTAAAAAACTATTCCACATTTAAGACATGTTGGAAGACCCTCAAAACTGCATGCTTCATGAGACCTCCCTTAGTTCTTTCAACTTTTAATACCAAAAGACACATTAGCTCAAAGCAGAAGAGAACAAATCAAAACCATGTAATCAAATAACATAGAAAAAGGATGAAAAGAAGGTTTTTCTCCTATGCAATCAAAAGTATATTATCCTATGGGTTACCTCACCATCTGCAATGGAAAGATGATAGGGCACATGCAAGAAACATATGTGAACAGATAATGTGCATGAAAGGGCAAATGCCTGAGAATCCTGTGGCCAGGGAACTCTGAAGGAAGGAAATAAATATTTATTAAGTAACTGCTGGTTCTGTCCTAAGTGCTTTACAAATACAATCTCATTTAATTCTCAAAACAACCCTGAGAGGCAGGTGTTATTATGATCTCCAATTTACAACTAAGGAAATTGAGGCACACAGAGCTTTAGTGACTTGCCCAGGCTCAGACAGCTAGTAAGATAGGAAAATTGGATTTGAACTCAGTTCTACCTAACTCCAAGTCAATTTTCCTATGTACCATGCCACCTACCTGTCTCTAATGACACATGTATGTAGGAAACAGGAAGATGGGGTACATGTACCTAGGTCTAATCATGCTTTTAAAATGTTTTAGAACTACTCTTTTCCTCTAGTAATAGCATCAAACTACTTGCTATGCTGATCTGAGCTCCTCAGTTGCTCTGTTTGTCTGTAGCACTCCTGTTTTCTTGCTCTCTCTTTGTTGGGTTTATCCCTTATAAGGAGCTCTCCGTTGGACACCTCTGTAAAAGGTTTCTGTTTTCATATGCTGGACTGCAGCATGACTTCTTCTGTGCAGGAGAAGAGTTTTACCAGCACTTTATTTTATAGACCTAAGGTTATATTTAGCTCTTTTGCGATGTAGATGCCACACAGCTGCATCCAGGCAGCTTGCTAGAGAAGCTCTTTGGAATTTGTAAGCATCCCTTGATCTCATTTACTCCTGCTGGTCTTCTGCTTAGGGTTCCTTGGGTTAAAGTTTTATCTGTGTTATAGTATCAAATTCCTTTTAAATCATATCATATTTTTGGATCACAAGTCAGAGTCCACTTCAAAACATTCTGAGCTCATCAGTTAGCAAAACTGCAAAGAAGCTGAGTAGTGCTGGGGTGAGCAGATTCTTTTCAACCCTTGTAATGCCCTCTGATGGCCATATAATTCAATTTAGCAACAAGACTGAAAGATGGCCAGGTGGGGCTGAAGGAATGGCCAATTTTTTCCTTTCTTCCCATCAACAAGAAAAATGATTGTACTCTGTATATAATTATCATCCTCTACAATAAAAGAGAATTCTGCTAATGCTATTTACTATGTCAGTGATTCAAGGGCCAGGGGGCATAATTGGTAAGTATAATTAAAATGGTGGTGACTCTCAGAGGAAACAAAAGGGACATGGAAGATGAGGGAAAGCTTCAACTGAAAGAGAATACACTATCTCTCTATTTTTCTATTCACCTACTAGATGATATATGCTTATACTTCTCAGTCTACCATCTGCAAGTGACCCAAGAAGATGGACTTTGTTGCTACTGGTGGAATCAGAGGTAATTTTGTCACTGTTGTCACTCTTGATATCCTAGTCCTGAATCTATAACTAGCTATACCTCTGGGTCTTTTAAAGGGATAAAGGTGGAAGGACTTCTTGCCACATGACCTGCTCAACTACCATGACCACCTGTAAAGTATTAATTATTATACTTTCTGACATGTATGCTGATGTCGTTACTGTCTGGGAGAGCCATCCCTACTCATTCCTCTATCATCACATGACCATGTGAATTGTCACTAGTGCCATTGAGTGAAGAAATAGCTCTAATTTTGCTCATGTTTCTGTTAGCCCATCACAACCTAGAGAATTCAGTTGGATTGAGAATGGTAGCATCATCACTATCAATCAATCATCAATCAATTAATTAACCACATAGCAATTATTAAGCATTTATTACATGTCAGATATCATGACTGGCTCTGGGGATACAAATGCAAAAGTAAAGCAATCCCTTGCCTCAAGGAGCTTATGATTTAGTGTGAATAGATACAGATACGAAAACATACATGCATACATACTTGCACAGTATGTTCATTGGTACACACAAAACAAATCCAAGTAAAATTTGGGGAAAAGGCACTCACAGCTGCAGTTCTAGGAAAGGTTTTGTGCAGAAGGTGGTGATTGAGTTAGGTCTTAAACAAAACCAATAATTCAAAGGTGAGGAATAAGAAAATTCCCAGAATGAGAGTTGGTCAATAGTCAAAATGTATAAAGACTAGAGATGAAGAAATGAGCATTAGGAGGTCAGTATAGATAGACTCTTGAGTGTGTAGAAGATAATACTCTAAGCAGTAAGATAATACTAATAACAATAAGACTCGAAAAATAGAATAGTGCCCTGTTGTGAAGAAATTTAAATACTAAACAAAGGAAGTAATATTTGCTCACAAAGGTCACAGGGAGCTTTTGAGTTATTGAGTGAGGAATAATGAGATCTTCTCTTTAGAAAAATCCCTTTGGAAGCTGAGTGGAAGATGGATTGAAATTGGGAGAGAAATTCCTAAGCAGTAGTTTCCTGGTTCAAGAGGAACTGTACTATTAGTACTAATCAAAGTCCAAGTTTGATTATAGTAGAGGGGGAGTGTTGAGGGTGGTGACCACACACTTTTTGTAACTAGATCACATGATCATTTTAGCTGCCATTATTTCAGAAAGGATTGCCATAATCTCTCTACCTAGCAAATGTTTCTCATAAAAATTGTTATGGAATAGGGATCAAAGACTGAGGTGGCTCTTTCTGCATTCTTGCCTAGCCTCCTTTTCTTGACTTCTGTTACCTTTGGCTGTTCCAACCAAATGAACATCCTGATCAACTGGTGCTTCTGTCCTAGGGTTAGTGAGCTTGATTTTTTTTTTTACTCAACTAATCTCTTTACTGCTATACATACCAAAGCTTTAGATATGGAGAGTTGCTTAAAGGCAATCTAGTACAATCCTCTCATTTCTTAAATGAGGAAAGCTACAGACCTGGTCTCCATATTCATTTGTCGTGATCTTTCTACAACTTTTGAAATGATTAATTCTCCCCTTTTTGTCGACTTTCTCTCTGTTCCTGACTTCTGTGACTAATGACTCCTGGTTCCCCTCATAGCCATTTAACTCCTTCTTAGTTCCTTTTATTGGATTGGAATCTATCTCTGACACCTTGAGTTTAATGAGCTACCAAGACTCTTTTAAGCACCCTTTTCTGATCTTTCTCTCCTATGGTTATTTCGATTGTTCTTTTGATAACTGACATTTTTTTATGGAGCTGAATCCTAAATCTATGCATTTAACACTAATCTTTCTTCTAAATTCCAATGTTCCCTTCCATCTGCTCACTAGAGATTTCTTTTTTGATATTTCATTCACATCTAAAGTTCAACATTTTCCTAATGGAGCTCTCTTTCTTTCCTACCTAAACTCACTCTAAATTCCACATCTCTGTTGTGAGCACCACAATCCTTCCAGTTAACCAGGCCTATATCCTAGGAATGATCTTTTACTTTCCTCTCTTCTGTGGTAGCCAATCAGTTGCTGAGTCTGATTGAATGCACCTCTACATCGATCACATCTGTCCTCTTCTATCCCCTCACATCATTACTACCCTACTTTGGTCCTTTGTCCCCTTTTTTTCCTGAGCTACTGCTACAGCTTTCCAATAGGCTTCAGTCTCTTTTCTCTTCAATTCATCTTTCACATAGTTGCCAAGCTAATCTTCTTATGGTACAAAGCTGACCATATCACTGACCTGTGCAAAAATGTTCAGTGGCTTTCTATTACTGCTGGAATAAAACACAAATTCCTGAGTCTGCCATTTAAGAGTTTATACAGTCTGGATCCAACTTACATTCTGAGTCTTTTTCACATTACTGCCCTTCACACTCTCTATTTTTCAGCCAGACGAGTCTACTTAGTCTAGTTTTCTTGAGGTCTAAATTTCATCTTCTGCCTTTCCATTTGCCCACACTGTGCACTTTGTAGAATACACTCCCTATGATAATTTATTAAGTAGGGAACCCTTGGTGATAAAACTCATTCTACTAATGCACAAACTCCTCTATAACTTACAGTCATAGACAGTATTTTTTTTTTTGAGCCCCTGAGATGATAAGTGAGTTGCTAGGTTCATGCAGATAGCATGTTCCAAATGAGAGTCTGGATAGCGTTTCTACTCTATCATACCACAGAGTACTCTATTTTATTTATTAAACTTCATGCCAATTATTTTATGCTTGTGTATCAAGTCCTTCTTTATTAATATCTTTAATTATGCCTTGTTCTATCTCCATGAACTCCTACTTGAGAAGTACTTTACCTATTTTACCTAGTGAGAGCTGTAGGTGACATTTGGTATGGAACGTGTGTACTTTGATCTTTCTATCTGCTTTCCATCTATTATGTCTGAAACAAATATGTTGTGATCTGTTTTTAAGCAAACAGTATCAAGAAAGAGCTTGCTATACTGGAGAATGTGTAAGGCAGAGATACACGATTCCCTCTTTATAATGAGATGCAGATTTCTCATTAAAAGGCAAATTATCCATTTTAAAAGGTTGAATAAGATGGTACTTTAAAAAGAATTCCAGCTGGTTAATTTAGAACACTGAAAAAATGTCCAATAGAAAAATTCACCCTGGCTATGGGCCCATAGCATTTTCATCTCATGTGAATTGCATAGATTTTCATCACTTTAAGCTGTTGCCTTTGACTATTTTATGCATGTGAAATAGGCAGATGGGTGCAGATAGCTAGGTTGGATTCAATCCTATGGCTTCCCTTAGAGACATGATCGATTTCTGTTGTATGATTACCACATTTGGCTTTATGCTTGCTGACATGTTTTATGTGAATGATTGGCTAATCCTCCATAGAGAACCTCTATTAATTCTTTACCATTATGGGGAAGTAACCCTGAGTCCTCAGATGCTAGAACAGGGCAGGCAAACCTCTGGCACACTCTAATGAAATAGATGGGCTTTGACTAGGGACTGATGTAAGGTGATGAATCTGCTCCTTTATGTCCATTGAAATAGTTGAGTTAAGGAAGACTGCTGATAAGAAAACCAGTTTACCAAATAATGGATATTTTTTATCCACAGAATATCAGGAAGATCATTTAATAAGGTATGATAGAGTTTCCATTTGCATTGGTAAAAGAAACATTAACATTAATGAAACTTTGTATGCGGGGGAGTATGTGAAATAAAAGAATAGTGTTAATTCAAGTCCACAAGCATTTATTAAGCACTTATTATTTTCCAAGCACTATGACAAGTACTGGGGATACAAAGAATGGTAAAAATAGCACCAGCACTTAAGAAACTTACATTTTAATGGTAGGGATACCATGGGGACCAACGGGTACATGCAAGGTATATAGAAAGTAAATGGAAAGGGAATCTCAGAGGGACAGCATTAGAAAATAAGAAATGAGAAAGGATAAGGAAAAATCTGTAAAAAGTGGGGTCTCAAATAGTTTTGCGAAGATGCTTGAAAAGTTAAGCTGAGGAATTAGAGCATTCCAGGAAAGGGGAACAGCCAGAGCAACAATACCAAGATGGGAAACAGAATGCTGTATGTTCCAATAAGCAAGTAAGCTAGTGGATCTGTATCCTAGAGAGACAATGGAGGGGAGGGAAGTTTAAGAAGATAGGAAAGGGATGAGGAGCCAGGCATTTTGATATTTTGTTTTAATCTTTTGTTATTATTTTTTTCTTCTTATAATCACACCTCTGTCTTTTCCCCCCTTTCTTTTTGGTATGAATTAAACACATTTTGAAAATATAAAAAGGAACCAAAGACATCCCCAAAAGTGAAAAAGACCTATTTGTACAAAAGTTTTTACAGAAGCTCTTTTTTGGTGGCTAAGAATTGGAAATTAAAGAAATGTCCATCAAAATTAGGGAATGGCTAAACAAGTTGTGGTATATGTGAAGTGAGCAAACCAAGAGAAGGTTGTACACAGAGACAGCAATATTGTTTGATGAAGAACTGTGATTGAACTTGACTATTCTCAACAATACAATGATCTAAAACAATCCCAAGGGACTATTGATGAAACATGCTATCCACCTTTGAAGAAAGAACTGATATTGATGGAACACAGACTGAAGAATGCCATTTTTCAGTTTCATTATTTTTCTTTTATTCAAGTTTTCCTATACAAAATGACTAATATGGTAATGTTATATTCCATATATAAATATAAGTATTTTACAGGAGTTTTATTTATATATCTATATCTATATATAAAGGATATATATGTATATATATACCTTATATATAAATATATAGCTCATATATACACACTTATATATATATGTATATATCCATATATACACACACATGTGTGTGTATATGAAACTCAAGTCAAAGGACTAGTGTGTCTTATTCAAAAATTGTCATGAACCTTCTATGTGTATCTCTGTGAAGTTCTTAATTCTAGTATGCTTTAACTGCTCCCAATGACCTACTAAATTTCCCAGAATGCAAAGATCAATTATCTAGGCATTTTTTGATTTTTGATAATGAGCTGAAAGCACTGTTATGGGTTATGAGCATAGAGAAGCATAATATGGAATTCTACCATGAAAGAATTTCTAATCCAGTTGTGGAAACTTTGCTTGGATGGAGTATTGTGGTCTAGGGGAAAAGAGCAATGGAAACAGAATAAAGAGATTTGTATTCACTGAAACACAGAATCTCAGTCTTAAAGGATTTTAGAAGTTATTTAACCTCTACTTGAACAGGAGCCTTACTATGATATCTTTGACCAGTATTCATTTAGTAATCTAATTGAAGGCCTCACATAGGCCACCAAAGCATCCCATTCCACCTTTTTAAAAATTCTATATATTAGAAAAGTTTTCCTTATGATGATATACAATTTATCTTTCTATAATTTCTACCTCCCGAGGAAAAGCAGATAAAGTATTTTCTTTCTCCCAGATGAAAGGCACTTAAGTATTCAAACGTATTTAACAAGTGTCCCTGAAGTCAGAGGTAGAAAGCTTATGTCTTGCAAGAGGCCTACAAAATCCTAGTGTGCTGTCTAAATCAGATTAAAATGTAATTGGGCAAAGATTAACAAAATAAATAGAGGTACCATATGGCAAAGATAATGACAATGTGTACTTTTCTATGTCAATATATTGGCTACTGACATCCATTTTGATTTGAACTTGATACTCCTTCAAAGTGAATATGTTTGTTTGTTTGTTTGTTTTTTAGTGAGGCAATTGGGGTTAAGTGACTTGCCCAGGGTCACACAGCTAGTAAGTGTTATGTGTCTGAGGCCGGATTTGAACTCAGGTACTCCTGACTCCACGGCCGGTGCTCTATCCACTGCGCCACCTAGCTGCCCCCATGAATATGTTTTCTTAAAAAAAGCACAAAGAAATAATTACAAAAAACACCTGATTCTTATATGCTATATTTTCTCTTCATTTCACCATCACAGCTGGCCTTTTCTAGGTACTTTTCATTTTGCCAACACCTTTCCTAAAATCAATGCCAAGGACTAAACTTATATTTCATGTTGGACACAACTCAGTCATTAACTAACTTGACCTCAGTTCTTTACCTCTTTTGACTTTCAGATTCTACAAATGTTAAGGTGATGAGGTCAGTCTCTAAGGACAAAATTATAGTTTAATAAAAGCACACTGGCTCAGGAGTCAGAAGTCCTGTGTTCAAACTCACCTCAGATATATGTTGCCAATGTTACATTGGACAAATCATCTCACTTCTCTGTGTCTCCATTTCTACACTGCAAAATGAGAGGATTCATTTTCGACATATCACTTCCACCTTTAGGCCTATGATCCATCTCTATCTCTGTCTCTGTCTCTTTACATGTATATGTTGATATTAATCTACAAATGTCAGCATATACATAAATGTGGATATATACACACATATACCACATCCATATGCATATATGCATATTATGAACTTAACATCAACTAGCATGCCTTTGCAGATACAAAGATGAACAGAAAAACATTGTCCATGAAATCTACATATCTATTTATACAATTTTCAATCCTTTCATTTTACAAGTTGCTTATAGCACTAATGTTCCATGATAGGGCCTATTCTCTGATATGCCTCACATAATAATGATGAATAATATATAATCAGTTACTTACTTGTATAATAGATCAAAGTAGCTCTTGTAATTCAGAGAAGAGGCATATCATCAATAAGGGCTAGGTGACTCAGGGCAGCTTTATAAAGGGCCAGTTGAGTTGCATCTTGAATAATGATTGGGTTTTGGATAGTTGTGAGGGAGAAGGGCTATTGTGAACGACCTTTTTGTGGCATCATGGTGATTCTGTAGCCCTGAAGGTCATTTCAGCGGAGCTCAAGGTCTGAGAAGTTCTAACAAGTCAAAAAATTTACAAGTATAGTCCAGCAGTGGACGATGTGCTTGCCTTCCTCCTGATAAGCATGCCGAGGTACATCTTTGGAAATCGGGTTACCAGGTGATACCTAATTTAATGAACAAAACTGCTTAGTGAGTCACAGAGCATTCAAAATCTACATTGAAGGAAGGAACACCTGCACTGAAGAAATCACAGGCCATTCAGTAGAGGAGATAAAAAGACATTCTAGGTAAAGGGGCTAAGAGAAGAGATTCTTGAACTTTTGGGGAACCATAAAGTCCTTTGGAAGTTGGGTGAAGCCTGAGAACTCTTTATCATTATAATGCTTGTATCCTAAATCCATAATTGGAGGAAATGTTAAATTTCACTTAAAGGTTAATGGGAAGGGGCAGCTAGGTGGTGCAGTGGATAGAGTACTAGCCTTGGATTCAGGAGGACCTGAGTTCAAATCCAACCTCAGACACTTTACACTTACTAGCTGTGTGACCCTGGGCAAGTCACTTAACCCCAATTGCCTCACCAAAAAAAAAAAAAGTTAATGGGAAAAGAGGCATTTTTTTCTTATCCAACTTCATAGCCCCTGAAATCTATCAATGGAGATCCATACATTTTAGGCTAAAAAAGCCCTGACTTATAGGTAGAAATTAGTAGAATATGTTTATGAGACAGTCAAGAAGTGTGGCTTATTTCAGCAAAACTGAGGAGAGAGCAAGTAACTTGCAATGAGTTCAGATACTTTACTAGTGGATTGACTTTGGGCAGGTCACTTAACCTCTGCCTGTCTTGCTTACTTCATCTGTAAAATGAGGATAAGTGTACTTATATCCCAGTTTTGTTGTGAGGATAAAATGGGACAATATTTATAAAACACTATACAAACCTTAAATTGCTATCAGAGGAGGGAGGGAGGGAGAGAGGGAGAGAGAAGGAACCAGCTCCTGGTCTTAAGGAGCTATTAAGAGAAACAACTTGTACACACATAATAAAATAAATAGAAAATAAATGTTTATTTTGAGGAAAGGTAGTAGCAGCTAATGGAGGAAGAATCAGGTAAAGCCTCCTGTAAACAGTATTTGAAGTGATCTTTGAAGGAATGTAGGATTTTTAAGTGTTAAAGGGTGTATTCCATTCTAACAATTGGTAAGGCCAATAGCCACTGCAAAGGCATAGACATGAAATAGGGGCTTTTTAATGTAGAAAACCCAGTGGGAATAAGATGAATCAAGAAATCTCAAATATTATTTATCTCCTTCTGCCCTTAATCAACTTACATTCTTGTTGGAGAATACATTTAAAGAATCTAAATATAAGTTTATTAAAAAAAAAACACAACTTATGTTTCAATTGAAATTCTGAAAATCAAAAATATTTTGAAGATAAAAAATGTTACCCAAATCAAAAAATCAAAAGGAGCATTCACAAATGAAGGAGAAAAGAGTTTTTCAGATATTATTTTGCCCAGAGTACTGATGATGAAGAATATTTCCATCTACTAACAGAATAAGACACATGTGCCTATTCATAGCATATGTAGGAATTTTTTTGTCCGATTATTTACATTTGTTAGAATGGTTTAATTTTTCTTTTTTCTTAATAAATACTTGTTTTTAATAGTGGGGAAAAGAAGGGAGGAGGGAATATAAATGATTCCAATTGTTAACAAAAAATAGGTATTCAGTATATGAACAAGATCCCCAGAAGTAATATTGGAAGATAAACACATTGATAGTCAGAAAGAGTTCAAAATATGGGTTGAGTCTACAAAGTCTTGAACCTAGATAAAGACATCATACCTACTTCATTATCCTGAACATGAAAAGCAGATTAGCGTTATTTTAAGCTTGACATGTGATATTAACCTATAAGTCTTTTCCCAAATGTACTCTAGGGAGTATGGAATAGTTTATCTGTCAGGTTTATGGACAGAGGGATAATTTCAACCAAAGAAGATATAGAGAGCAATACAGAATGTAAAAGAGATAATTTTGATTATATAAAATTTTTAAAAAAAGGTTTTGTACAAACAAAACTAATGTAACCAAGATTACAAGGAAAACAGAAAACTGGGGAAACAATTAAACCAGTATTTCTGATAAAGGCTTCATTTCTCAAATATATAGAAAACTGAGTCAAATTTATAAACACACAAGTCATTCTCCAAATGATAAATGGTCATACGATATAAAAAGGCAGTTTTCAGACAAGGAAATCAGCTATGTATAGTCATATAAAAATGCTCTCAATCACTATTGACCAGAGAAATGCAAATTAAAACAACTCTGAGGTATCACGTTATATCTATTAGAGTGGTAAATATAACAAAAACAGACAATATTGCACGTTGGAGGCGATGTGTGAAAACTGGGATGCTAGTCCACTGTTGGTGGAGTTGCTAATAGATCCAACCATTCTGGAGTTATGGTATATAAATGTAATGTGATACTATTGTGCTATAAGAGATGATGAGCAGGCAGATCTCAGAAAAACCTAGAAAGGCTTACATGAACTAATGTTGAGTAAAATGAGCAAGAGAACATTGTAAATAGGAACAACAACATTGAATAGTTATCAACTGTGATAGATTTAGCTCTTCCAAGCAATACTATAATCTAAGACAATGCCAAAAAACTCATGATGGAAAATACTCTTCAAATCCAGAAAAAGAACTATGGAGGAGATTCAGATTGAAACATACTATTTTCATTTCTGTTGATTTTTGTTTGTTTGTTTCTTCTTTCTTGTGTTTTTTTCTTTTGTTCTGATTCTTCTCTCACAACATGGCAATTGTGAAAATCTGCTTAACATGATTGTAATGTGTAACCTAGATCAGATTGCTTTCTGGCTTTGGGAGAGGAGGAGGGGAGGGGAGGGACAGAGGGAGGGAGGAAGAAAAATTTCAAACTCACAATCTTAACAAAATGAATGAACATAATATTCCAGGTATTGGTTGGGGAGGACAGAGTCCAGTAGAACTATCATTTTCTTTGTTCTGAATACCATACTAATGTTAAAACATGTCAAGATTGTTTGATGTTTTGGGTTGCTCCATAGCACTATTGACATACTGAGATTTCTGTCTTTTCAAACCTTCAGGCACTTTCTATAAATGCTAAGTGATATTTCCCCCATTTTGCTACTTATACAATTTATTGTTATAGTCTTTGAGTATAGTTCTGTAGTGTGAGTTATTAAAAATAATAATAGCAATAAAACTATTCAGGAGGGGGCCAGCTACATCATGTCCTTAAGTGCAACCCAAACAAGATTAGAATATAATTGAGAAAATTAACAAGATAAATGAAAAAAATAGAATAAAACATAGATAATGTTAATTTTTAGTCTTTTAAATAAATATGCCACCCACAGGAATCCATCTCTATTACAGCTGGACACTATTAGGCTATATTACTGACAGTGAGTGGCACTGAGAAATGTGCACAAATGTTATCAAGTACATGTGTAGTAGAAAAGACTATGGGAGAGCAAACAGTCCCAGTTCTAAAATTATATTCACACAATATCATAAGAACCAGATGGAGGTCTCCCATGTATTAGGTATATCTTTCATGGAGGGTTCATAAGACACAGACAGAATGTGAAAGTAAGTAGTGATTAGGATATGCATTTAGAAAGGGAAATCCTAAATAATGAAGTCATCAACACTGTGTTTGCTCTGCTTGGTTCAGGAGAGATTAACTAGGGTTACTGGGTCAAAGTTAATGGAACACATTCTTGCTTAATATGAATAAGAATTCTCTACTAGTTTCACCTTTGTAGAAATCAGATGAACTGTTCATTTCCTGATTGAAGAGTGTTTTTATACAAATGTTGGAAGATTATATCCAGGGGATGTTGTAGGTGATATTCATATCTCAAAAGATAGGGACCAGAATAGAGAATTCTAAGGTTGTTTCTACCTCAGAAATTCTAAAAGGCTCTGAAATGTATAAATGTAAAGAGACATCAAATTACAAGTCATATAGAAAGGTTGTTTTGGTTTATTTGTATTTCTCTGAGAGAGAGAGAGAGAGAGATTAAGAGAGAGGAGTTGGGCTTAGGTTTATAAATCCTCTTTCTACAGTGTTTGGTTATAACTGGTATGTGGTTTAGTGCCCTATTTGAAATTGTCATGACTATAGAGTATTATATTGGCAAGTCAGTACTCCTAGAAATGATCATACATCACATTCTCTTGTTGGAGAATTCAAGCATATGAGATTCTACAAAAACAAAAAAACAAGGAACAACAACAACAAGAAGATACCACAGTTTCTGTAAAGCCGTTCATCTTTGTTTATAATAATAGATACCTGCCTGTCTGGCTAGTACCAGATTCTAGTTTTCTAATGGAAAGGTCACATTGTGCCTCTCAAGCATGGCAATGCAAATAAGTCAACACCAAAAGATTCCAGATTTCTCACCAGGCAGGGACTCTGTTAAACTAATCACCTACAATAGCAGACCAACAAACCCCAAAGACAGAGTCATTAGGAAACTCAGTAAAATCTGGGAAAATTGGATGGACACTGCCAGAAAGCAGAGAAGGAGGTCAATTTGACACATGATAGGTGAGCCATTTATTCAACTTGGAAAACAAATCAAAGTCTCTGTCCCAGACTAATTAGATCAAACAAGGTGCTATTTGTATTCATTTTTGACAGCTAGGGAAGTTTACAGTAAAGCATCTTTGTCATATATTCTGGGAGACAAGCAGTGGAGGATGCTGAATGTCAGCAAGTGTTAAATCATGCTGATACTGTGTTATAGAGCCAACACTGGGATTTAAAAAAAATGTTATCGCAAACTGAAGAAGCTAATGAAGGTAGGATGTGATTTAAAATAAAATCAGCTGAACTGTTCATTCAACATATTGAGGGTAAAGGAGATGTTGCGTACCCACTGAGAAAGGTGCTGCCATTAATGAAAAAAGAAACAAACATCTTTTTCACATTTTTTTCTTGGGTATACCTTGTCTATAGACTGGAAATTACAAATTTGATTTATTTTTTTCCATTAATAAGTAGAGGGAAAAAAGGTCTAACAGAATATTAAAGTTTTGAATTCAAGGGAAAAATATTGGGGGACAGCTAGGTGACTCAGTGGATAAGGCACCAGCCCTGGAGTCATGAGGACCTGAGTTCAAATCTGAACTCAGACACTTGACACTTACTAGCTTTGTGACCTTGGGCAAGTCATTATCCTACAAAAAACAAACAAAAAAACCCAAAAAAACATAGATATAGTAAAATATAGATATTGCCAAATGATTTTGATCATCAGGACTAAATGTATCTGACAGAAAGATTATATTTATTAAAAAACCCAATCATATAGATTATACATATTTTTTAGGTTTTATTTATATCCTCTAAACTATCAGGAAGCTTATTGCTATGAAATATAGGAAATTTTTTTCTCTTTGGTACTTCTCCCTTGGTAGAGAGCAATAGGGCTTTGAGATTATAGCTATGTAGTGTATGTATAAGTTATGTAAGCAAAAGTGACTTGATAATGCAGTAAAGATGAAGATGCCTGGGGGACTGCAGAGCAAAGATGAGAGGGCAAAATGGTGGTAGGGTCTCCTTGCCAGTTGCTGATTTTGAGTTTATTTTTCTTTTCCATGGAGTGATGAAATAGCTTTGCAAAAGCAGTCTACAGATCCCTACCAGTGAAAAGACAATAAATGAAAAGAAGTAGTCATTGGAGCTTTTGTCTACATAAAACATATTCCTGAGTTACTCTCCATTCTTCTGTGAGAAACTGAGTTCTGGACCTGAAGTTTCAGTGTCCTTCATCTAATGGCAGGCCCTATTTGATGACAAAATTTGAATATGCATTTGTAAGTCTCATATTTAGTATGGTATTTTATGTGCTTGTAGGAGATTGGGTCATGGCTATAAAAAACAACTGAATTTTCCCTTCTGGAACTCTTGGATTTTAAGCATGAATATGTATGAAGTAGAAGAAAACCAGGAGGTAGGCAAATCTGTGGATGCATGGTCATCTAGTAAATGCCCTTTTATAGGTAATAAATAATTGTATACAGTTAACCATGTTGATCAGTTTTAATGAGGATACATAATTGGTTGTTGTCCCTTATTCTTGAAGAGGACCAAAACTATATCACTATGTTGGAGTTAAGGTAGAAAGTATCTGATTGTGACTGATCAGACCATTACAAGCTTGGAAGATTCAATTTAGTCTTAATATTTGCAAGTATTTGCAATTATTTTGGCCCAGATGAGTAAATGCAGAGTTGTATAGCAAATTTCTGTCCATTCCTTTTTTTTTGGGGGGGGGGCAATGGGGGTTAAATGACTTGGGATTTGAACTCAGGTTCTCCTGAATCCAGGACTGGTGCTTTATCCACTACACCACCTAGCTGCTCTCAGTAAGTTAGTTTTGATTGCAAAAGCTATGCACCCTTCACAGCATTCCCCCTTCACTGTGGCCACTCCAGAAAAACATGTAACCAATCCATCTTCAGTAAGCTAGCCTTCATTTGCTAGCCTTGTTTCAATCAGGGCTGCTATTTGGATGTGTTAACTACTGAGTTCTCTCATGAGAGCTCTTCGTTTCTCAGGTCTACTTGATTTTGTATTGCCCATATAAGCACATGTTGGTGAGTAGAATCATCTTTGCAAAAGCTTTTGGGTTTTTTTGTACAGTATTTTCATGTTTTGACTGAAGGGTAATAATCCTGCCTGTCATGGCAGTCAGGCCAGGTTTAGGTGAAACAGGCAATTTTTAGGGCATCTTTTCTAGCCATTCCTAACACCAGGAGGTGATCAGTGCAGTCCTTTAAAAAGCCTGCTAAGATACTCTGGAACCTGTCAAATCCCATCGCTGCTTTAGTCAGGTGAAAAGATAACCCCATGTCCTGGGTTGCCTGTGTGCAGGGTTGTGACTAGACCTCCCAGTGTATCTGTACCTGCTGCTTCGTCGCTTACCTGTTGCCACAGGACTTTTAGGTAGGTAAAAATGATATGGGTGAAGTTTTTTCATGAAGAGAAAAATTGGATTTAAATGAGGCGGAGTTGTGCAAAGTTGTAAGCCTCACTCTCCCAGACTCATCAGAGTCCAGTGGCAAGATAAAGTCAAGATGTCTGGTCATGGATTGGGATGTAGTGGATGATGTTGGTGACTTTGCTGGCAAACCAGGCTTTAAGAACACCATAGCACCTGCATCAGCTGTCTTAATGGTTATTGGGGGGAAAATTATTCTCATCCACGCTTTCTGCTGGGTAAATCTTTACATGTTTGGGGTAGACATCCCCCTAAATCACTGAAGGGTTTGAAAGCCCTTTGTTACCTTCAACCTGGTGTAACACGTCTGCAGAAATGGTTTACTGGGGTGCAGCCACTGTGCATACTACAGCTTTTTGGCCACAGGTCAGAGTTGGGTAAATAAGGTGGAGATCAAAGGTGAAAAGCATCCCTGAAAAGGGTTTGGCAAGCCCATACACCAAAGGTGCTAGTCTTCCTTGAATACCTCCTACAACCCAAATATAAAGTGAAATATAGGACAATCAGGGAGAATAGCTTTTTTGTGAGGTAAGGGTTAAACATCTAATCATGGATGGATCATTTTACACTCACCTTGCCCTTAGAGTAATAACAAACAAATGTCTTGTGAGAGGCAGAAATGAGAGATAGGCACTATTTCCTGAGGTCTACAAAGAAATTTGCCCTTTCCTGCTCCACTTTAGAAAGGGATGAAAAGCATAAGCATTGCAGAAGCAAAGCACTTCCCAGAACCTGGTTTTTTGGTGAATAGGATAAGTTGGGTGATTAATAATCCCTTCTGACAGATCAATACATAATAATCATCAAAGGGCTAGAAGGGATCTGAAGAGACTACCTAGAGAATTCTCTGCCTTAAAATGCAGGGCTTATGCTGAATTTAAATTTATTGAATCACAGTAATATGTTAGAGACATTTTACAAAGAAATGTATTCTACTAATAACTTCCAAATTCTTTCTAATGTATTATCATTTATTTTTTTAAATTTCCTACTATAATGGGAATGAAATAATTCAGCTTCAAAATACTATTTGCAAGGCACTCTGTTTAACATTTGAGTAATACATTTATAACAGTGCCACTGATCCTACTCCCACAGAACTGACAAGATAATTGGGGTGATACTGAGCACACACACGTATACATACACAGACATGATACAAGGGAAATAGTGATAAGACCAAAACTCCATTCACTGGCCATCACTCCTGATGTGTGTTGTATACCTCTTAGAATGTAAACTTCTTCAGAGGCCACTGGTTTGCTGAAGCCAGCTCAGAATTGATTGCTAAATTTTAACTGTGAGCATTTACACCTTAGAAATTGGAAAAATACACTACAAATCAGGGCTTGAATTATTGTTTTGTGGATTTCTAGGCTTAAGAAGGTAAGAGAGATGTTAATAATACAGATTAAAATTTAACATGTCTTGAGTGTTTTTTTTAAGGAGGCTGTCTCATTTTTTATTTATATGATCAGAATTTAGTGTAGTCCTTTGCACACAGTAAGTTCTTAATAATGTGTAATCATCCATCCGTCTGTCTGTCATCCATCCATTCTTTTTTTTTTAAGTGAGGCAATTGGGGTTAAGTGACTTGCCCAGGGTCACACACCTAGTAAGTGTTAAGTGCCTGAGGCCAGATTTGAACTCAGGTACTCCTGAATCCAAGGCCCGTGCTCTATCCACTGCACCACCTAGCTGCCCTTTCTTTCTTTTTCTTTTTCTTTTTTAGTGAGGCAGTTGGGGTTAAGTGCATCCATCCATTCTTAAGGAGAAAGGGGATAGCTAAAGTGCTGTAAGAAAATTTGAAAATTAAATAAAGATATTAAGCTCTAAGGAGGAATTAGTACCTGAGGGAGATAGGAAATAAGGGAAAGTTTTCAAAAGGGGAGGTATATAGAGATCATGATCCAGGCAAGTGCTATAGCTTTTGTAAATGAACAATGGTAGGACAACAGAGAATGTTTTTAGGGGAATGCTAGTAGTGAAGTTTGCCTGGTATATAGAATAAGTGAAGGTTAGGAATGGGTAATAATTCTGGAAAGTTAAGTTGAAGTCAGGTTACTATCAGGACAGATTAATGAGATTGTATGTTAGTCATTTGGCAGTAAATGATCACAGAAGGCTTTTGAATATAGGAGAAACATAGTTAGGCTTGCTTATTAGGAAGATTAGTTTATCAAAAGTATGAAATCTGTGTCAGAGAGGTGATACAGAGGGGGCAAGATGACCACTTAGGAAACCATGATTGTACCAACAACGGGTAAAGAAAGCCTGAACTAGACTGGTAGCAGTGTGAGTTAAGAGGAATGAATGGTTAAAAGAAATATGGCGGGGAGTGACGTAGAGTCATTGCAACCCTGAAAACAACTGGATGTTAGGGATAATGGAATAAAAACCTTTGAAGATGTTGGTGCCAACAAGAGAAACAGGTAAGGTGGAAGGAGAATATGATTTTAGGGGGAAGATGGTGAGTTTAGCTGCCCATTCAAGACGCAGCCTGTAATAGTGCATACAGAGTGAGATTCAGAGTCAGGAAGACCTGATTATGGAACCCTGGGAAAATCACTTAACCTCTAACATCTAACCACTTAACCCCCCAAAAATGTCCAGGCAAATCTAAAATGATAAAGTATAAAAAAGAGAAACGAGAAGAATGAACATTTATTAAAGATATACTACATGTCAGGCACCGTGTATCTCATTTGATCCTGTAACGATTGGAATAACGCCACCTGCTGGATACTAACTGTAGAAGAGTTCTGCCCATGAAGCGAAGGTCTTTGAGGGCAAGACCAGGAGTCTTTTCTTTGGTATCAGGACGTGACGCGGACTAGTGGGAGGAGGAAGGAAGAGACCGGCGCTCAGTCTGGGGCTCTTTCCTGAGGACGCTGGCGGAGAAGGGAGCTAGAAATGTGCTCTCCCTTTAATAGATAGGAATCTAGGCCTTTCTTTCTCTTTACCAAATTCTTATTCTCCTTAATAAATGCTTAAAAGCCTAACTCTTGCTAAAGCTTATAATTTATTGGCGACCACTCATTAAATAGTTTAGACAGTTTAGCTAGAATTTTAGCCTTAACAGATGGCTGACCACGAAGAGGAAAGCTAACCCTCAGTCTTCTGATCTTCTGGTTGGGTAAGAAATTTCCCCTCCCTCTCCCTTTAACTGCTAAGTACTGGCGTACTGGCTGTGTTTTCCTTTAAATTTTTTTGAATGGACCTTTTAAACTCCCTAATTACCCTATTTTTGATTTTAGTCTGTTTAACCAGACAAATGGGAGATAAGATCATGTTAATGCTTTGTTTTTGTGGATTTTCTATTTTTCTTTTTCTTTTTGTTAAAAGAGCCAGCAACTTACTCACACAAGGAAATATCTCTCCCTCTCCCAACCATGCTTTTTCAGAGAAACCTGAAGAGATTCCTGCAGCTTTTCCCAGTTCTAACACTAATTGTTGCTTTAATTTTGCATGCCTGGAGGCAATGACCCACCCTCTAGAAGCTTTTAATCCCCTAGCACCTGGAGGCCAAGTGGGGGAAGAGGAATCCAGGCCTGAGTTCAAAATCAAGTCTGATTCTAATTGCTCTGGTCCCTCCCCTCCTCTCCAAACCCCACCCTCTACTCCTCCCATGGCCAAGCCCATTGCTTCCCTGGCCCGGAAGTCCAGAAATCTAATGCTCATGCGCAACTTTCTCTAACTACATTTGCAGCTTCAGGCTCAGCCCTTCCCCAGCCTGGCTGTGCTTCTGAGACAACCTTAGAAAGCCCTTTAAATTCCAGATATGCTCGTTTTGTTCATAATTTTGCTAACCTGCTTTTGTCTTTAATTAGTAATCTTATAAAGCATTTGTATGGTGAAAAGATTGACAGACAATATAGAGGGGTTAAAGAAGAAAAACTTAAGCTGAATAAGAATGACAATCATCACCATAGTTCAAGACTCCGCTTCTTTTGCCATGGAAGGGTATATATTGTACAGAAATGTAGAAGTAAGCAGCAAGGTATTGATATGAGTATTGGGGATTTTAGATATCGGAATCAAAAGTGTTCTGAATTCACTCAGAGTAATTGTATCAGTTCAGAGGTTACATAGGATTTCTATGCTATTACATCTACATTTTGAAATTAATGGTAATGGGTTTATTTTCATAGAGATTTTCATGCTTTTGAGATTGTGTCTTATACTTAGTTTTTAAAACAAGGAGAATATTTGTAAAAGCTTTTTATAGTCATGTGATCAAGTTTATATTTTATAATACTCTTATTAATATTAAGTTCACATTCATTTAGTCCTAGTTTGAATTTCATTGTTTTTTATTGTTCCATGTGTATTTTCTTCTATTCGTTTTTATCTATCTAATTTTGAAACATTGCAAGATGGTTTTGATTTCATAATACAATGTTAATTCTAGGAGTATTGTGCTCCCATATTCTGAGTTATTTGTTTTTGTTATTTTTCTCAACTGATTATTTGATCAAACTCTTTAAAGCATTTCCCTGGCAAATTGGTTGCCATGGCAAGTGTAAATTGATTCTAGAAGTATTATTTTTGATAAGCATATTCCAAAAAAAAAAAAAAAAGAGGGGAACATTTGTAAAAGTTTTCTTTGGGATTGTGTTGTGCTTTAACTTGTATTTAAATATGTTCAGATTTTTCAAAAAGTAATTGTATACTAAGTTTAAAAAAAAGGGGTATTATTTGAAATTGTTGCATAATTATATATTGTGTTCTGAGTCAAGATGTATTCACATTTTTTGCAATCATTTATTATCCTCAATTTTTAAATCCATATGAGACTTGGATTATGGGAACTTATCATTTAAGACATTAATTGCCTTTATTCTGAGTTATCAGATGCCAGTTGGCCAAGATGCCATCCAATCACAAGAGGAATACATGCAAGAGCAGACACTGAACTGTCACATGAGGGGAGAGACATGCATGAAGTCAAGGTATGGCCGAGGGAACGGCTTTTGACTAATGTTGAGGTTGGATTCTCTTGGTTTAATATTTTATTTTATTTTTCCCCACAATATTGTACAGATGGCTGGAAGTATTCATCCCACCCATCTCACTTCTATACCTGGCTTCTATGCTCCCTCCTATATGCCTGATGCCATGGACATCTCAATCCCATGCATCTGATTAAGTCTGACTCAGTTTCCTCCAATATGTTCGGTGGCATGGACATATATTCCATCCACCTATTTTAAGCCTGGCATACTGTATGGGCAGTACATATTGCTCAAGTGTGGGAATGCTCATATCCCATCATTTCTCTGTTCTTTTATGGTAACCCCCATAATTATCTCAGGTGTCATGATAAATACAGTGTTGAATTTGGCCTTGACACCTGTTACCAATTATATTAGATTTTTTAATTTCTCATAATGGCATGAGGATAATTAGGCAGATGATGCAAAAAGTGATGAAACAAAGATAAAAAATTATTTTTAATAATTAATATCACAGCAATTGTCTTCTCAATTACCCTCCATAAGGGGGGGACTATAGTAATATTATAATTTTAAAGAATGGTTCAATTTTTGTTTTATTATATGTTTCATGTGTAACAACTAAGATTCTGAATTCCCTTAGACATGTTTTTGAGAACTTTCATTGTTTGATTTGATTATTGACAAAGCTATTTTAAAGTTGTGTTAAGCTCAATTTTGTAGGAAATTTTCCTGGCTGATTACCAGCATCCACACATCAACCCCTGAAAAGACTTCGATTCTATGACTACACCTAGAGGACATCTGAGAAAAGACTTTCAGAGACTTTAAATGAACAGTTTTGATTTGTTGTTTTTGTTGTTTTTTTTCTCTTTCTGTTATAATATACACCATCTGTAACATGTATTCTCTGCAGAGGCCCTCCCTTTGCAAGACTAATGTCAAAGCGTCGGTTCATGAGGAAAAAAAAAAAATTGCCCCTCTGGACAAAACTTTCCTCTCTTCCTTTTCTATATTGTTGTTCACATATTATTAGTTAGCAATAGTTATTATATTCTTTTTACTGTTCCGTCAAGGAAACATTTTGTTTCTTGAGGAACAACAGGGGGGACTGTAATGATTGGAATAACGCCACCTGCTGGATACTAACTGTAGAAGAGTTCTGCCCATGAAGCGAAGGTCTTTGAGGGCAAGACCAGGAGTCTTTTCTTTGGTATCAGGACGTGACGTGGACTAGTGGGAGGAGGAAGGAAGAGACCGGCGCTCAGTCTGGGGCTCTTTCCTGAGGACGCTGGCGGAGAAGGGAGCTAGAAATGTGCTCTCCCTTTAATAGATAGGAATCTAGGCCTTTCTTTCTCTTTACCAAATTCTTATTCTCCTTAATAAATGCTTAAAAGCCTAACTCTTGCTAAAGCTTATAATTTATTGGCGACCACTCATTAAATAGTTTAGACAGTTTAGCTAGAATTTTAGCCCTTAACAATCCTCACAAGAACCTTGTGAGGGAGGTTCTATTATTATCCCCATTTCATTATTGGAGGAAACAGAGACAGAAAGAAGTTAAATGACTTGCTTACTGTCACACAGCTGCTAAGTTTCTGAGGTTGGATATTAACTTGGGTTTTCTTGACTCCAGACCCAATGATCCATCCATAGTCTAGTGCCAATCTTCATTGATAGAGGGTATGCCCTCACCTATAATTCATTACATTGATGAAATCTCAGGTTGCATGTCATCCTTGTTGTTTGTCCTTTGTTCTTGAAGGGGACAGGGACATTGGACTGATGTCATGACTTATACTAAATTGGATTTAACTGAGACAGGACTGTGCAAGGTCACCAACTTCACTGTCTCCACCACAGCCATCTGGGTCCAGTGGCAACATATACATCAGGACATCTGGAGATTTCCCCAGATTTTTAAGGCAATAGGGGTTAAGTGACCTGCTCAGGGTCACACAGCTAGTAAGTGTTTGAGGTGAGATTTGAACTCAGCTCCTCTCAACTTCAGGACCAGTGCTCTATCCACTGTGCCATCTAGTGGGCCCAGATGCCCAAGAAATACACTTTCAAAAAGAGGCAATGAGTCATAGCAAAGTTATAACTTCACCTTGGCTATGAATAAGACCAAAACCAGGGTTTCAGTACTCTGACTCCATCCATTTGTCTTATTTGTTTGTTTGTCTGTCTGTTTGTTTGTTTATTGTGGGGCAATGAGGATTAAGTGACTTGCCCAGGGTCACACAGCTAGTAAATGTCAAGTGTCTGAGGCGGAACTTGAACTCAGGTCCTCCTGAATCCAGGGCCAGTGCTTTATCCACTGAGCCACCTAGCTGCCCCCCATCCATTTGTCTTAATCTTTTATACCACCCACCCTAGAAAACTCAGATTTTATTCCCTAATGCTCCTAGATGCTAGGAAACATTCTGACACCATGACATCCATCTGATGGCTTTCTGTGGCCACACAGAATTTCTAGAAAACCACAGGGTAAGAATGTGATCTACCACTTGTTTTTCTGTTTATGTATCACAGATGAGTGCCCTGCATACTTAGTTTTGTTTACTTATATTGTACAGATGTGGCCAAAAACATAGGAAGATATTTTGAAACATAGTAATCCCACCTACTATGAATTATCTCTAACATCAATGCGTAAAGAAAGAATTGGCTTCCATGGTGAAACTCCTTAATGTTCATTTCTGTGGTGACTGTTAAATTAAAATGTATACACTTGCTGAATAGTGAAAGGGAAGAGAAAGGCTATTTGTTGTTAACATAAGGGATCAAATGCTTTGGTTGATAGAATAATAACTTCAATCATGGAGAACATTTAATTTCCTAACCAGCGTGTACATGCTAAATCTCCAATAGAGAAAGAACTGCCTCTGCAATTATTATAGAACTTCTAGAGAAGAACCATGTTCACAGCTGATCTGTAACCTTGCTTCATGCACTCAAAAAGATTTGTACACTTTTAGTTCCATGAAATTGTAAGTCATGTACTCCATTTTTTACCTAAGTGATCAAAACCATTCCTTGAAAGATACCGCCTGAAAATTCAGACTGCTCAGTAACCTCAAGATGGTTTATTTTAAATTAAAAAAAAAGAAGAAATCCTTGTGATGAACTTTATTTCATAGACCCCCCCAGAAGAAATGATGTGAATTGTCTTTTGGCCATTCCAATCTCTTTGTCCAGAAGGGGGCAGTAAGAGCCCAGTTTTCTTTCATTCCTCTTCTCTCTTCTGTGAACGTGCAGTCAGTCAGTCTGTGGTGATCAGAAACGGCACCAGTGGCTAGCCCATATTTGCAGACATTAAACATTTCTGAAGTGATGCTGCATAAAATGTGCTGTCAGGTCAATGAAACCCTTTGTCAAGATTTATCCACTGATCTCCCTCCCAAACATGACAGTGCAGAACTGAGAGATATGTCCATCATTCATTTACTCCCAGTGTATTAGAAATTGGGAGCCTCATTGGCCAGCCTTCCTCAGCTGGTTCTGATGATGAAAATAATACCACCATTCAGGCCGGTAACTTTACTAGGCTAATAATTTTCTGTGTTGCCAAGAAATGAATTATGTTATTTTTGTGCTTTGTCCTAACTGCTTCTGAGAGGCCAAGTTCCCATCAGCATCAGAGGATAGAGATTTTCTAAGATGGAAAGAGGTTTGTGCTTTCTTTCCATTCATTTGTCTGGGTTGCTGCCTAGCTGTTCGGCTTAAATGGAAAACTAAGGTAATTTTCCTTGCAGAGAACACTTAATAGAAAAAAGGCAGGGAGGGGCAGGGGAATGTGGAAGTATGTAGATCGAAGAACTTCACCCACATCTGAGGTGAAAAATTAGAAATCAGAGATTTAGAATCAGAAGGAACCTAGAGATCGTCATGCCACCCCCGCCCAATTGACCATACAAGGAAGGGTTCTGTGACCTTTTCACCAGGACACTATTGGCATTAAGCATTTCTTAGTCAAGATGAAATAAAATGCTTCTGACACACACAGTGTAGAACCACAAATTCTAATGTTCCTTTAGGGAATGTTCTGGCACATGAAGAATCATAATAACGGAGAGAACCACACTTTCATTTACATTGTCTATAGCTGTCCTTCTGTTTGTGGTCACTGCTCCTTGAGAGAGGGGAGGGTGTGGGTTTATTGTTATTTGTTTTACTTTTCTTGTTTCCCTAGTGCTGTTTCCCACAATACCTGACACATAGTAATCTTTTAATAGATGTAAATTGGTTAGAAGACTGATTGAATGGACACACTTATGCCTCAATATTTTCTTGTTTTAAGTCGTTTTTCTTTTGTTGAAAATTAAATATAGTTTTTCTTTGCCTGTCTATAACAAAAAATAATAAACAGATCAGAGAAATTAATTTTATAATCTCTTCTACAATTTTTCTATACCTGTCTTCCTACCAAAAACAAAACAAAAACAAAAACAAAAAAACAGATCAGAGAACATAATGTACTAAAAGAAAACACAGATCAGAGACAGATAGGAAAAACATAGTACCAGTTCATTTGTCCCAAGAAGAAATAGGATAAAACATGAGGAGACCCCTTCCTAAGAAGAGAGCTCAAAGACTCCCTTTTTTGAAGGATATTTAAGGTTTCTTTGCTCACTGGTTACAGGGTAACTTCATTAGCATGATACAAATCAACCTAAAGCAAATATAAATCACTTAAACAACACACATCAGTTTAACAGTTCAACTTAAAGCAGATGCTATGATTAGATTATGTAGAAACAGGAAGGGTTTTATCAAAGACAAGGAAGCCTAGATACTCTGGAATAGAAGGTAGTGGATGGGGACTTCAAAGGGTGCATTTTCATTTGTTTACTCTCTTGGGCAAAGAAATTAGTAAATAGGGACATATCTGCTAGCTATTTGGGTTCAGCTTGGAGCTTGGTTGAAAGGCATTTTGCTCCTATTAATCCAGGGTTCCATCAAAATACTTTTGGATAATAAGGCACCTCTATAAAATCCAGGTGATCTATACATTCATATTAATACTTTATTTCAACAGATTATTGCTGTTCCACTCAAGAGAATGAATGACTGCATCTTCAAAGAATGGATGAACCATGAGATGATCTTTTTTTTTAAATCACCTTATCTCACATGAATAAATACCTACTATGTGCACATTACTTCTCTCATGATATGAGACAATAAGCAGAAGACAAGGTCTCTACTTATTAGAGTTTAATTATGAGGAAAAGACCCCCCCCATACAAGATGCACCTTAGGCATAAAAATTAATGTATGAAACAACTAAAGAATAATAGAAGATATCATGAAAAATGTATATTTGAACTTGCATGCTGAGTATAATTAGTGACATGAATTTAAGGAAGGGAAATGTTGAAGGATAATATTAATAAGGAGAGACATAGGGGAATGATTATATAGTATATACAATTTTAATTTGAAAGTGCTTTCTTACCTATGAAGATATCCCCCAAGGCTTTGCCATGGGCCCTCTTGTCTTCTTCATCTATGCTATTTTATTTGGTGATATCATTAGCTCCCATGCTATCATTTTTCATCTTTATGCAAATGACTCAGATTTACTTGTTCACTGTTCATCTTTCTCCTGATCTTTAGTTTCATATCTTCAACTTGCTTTTAGACATCTTGAACTAGATGTCTTGTATTCATTTTAAACACAGCATGCCAAATCTAAACTCATTATCTTTTCCCCTAAACCCTCCCCCCTTCCAAACTTCCCTATTACTGTCAAGGGCACTGTCATCTTCCTATTCACCCAAGTTCACTATCTAGGTATCATTGTTAAGTTCTGCTGCTTCCATATAGACCCTTTTCTTTTCTTTGACAGTTCCACCACTCTGGTGTAGGCCCTCATCATCTTATACCTGGACTATTGTGATAGTATGCTATTTAGCCTACTGGCCTCAAGTGTTTTTTCACTCTAATGCATACTTCACTTAATGTCAAATTGAGCTTCCTAAACCACAAGTGTGAGGATATCTCTCCCTATTCAATACACCTCAATGGCTCCCTATTAACTTTGGGATCAACTCTAAATCCTCTGTTTGATATTCATTTGTCCTTTATAACCTGTTCCCTACCTACCCTTCTAGTTTTCTTATACCTTTCTCCCTTCCACAAACCCTTTGATCTAGTGACACTTGTCTCCTTGCTGTTCCTCACACATGACACTTCTCATGACTGTTCCGCATGCCTGGAACCTTCTTCCTCTTCATCTCAATGTCGTGGCCTCCAAGGTTTCTGCAAGAAGCCTTTATTAGTCTTCTTTTATTTATTTATTTATTTTAGTTTATTTTAGTTTATTTTTTTTTGCGGGGCAATGAGGGTTAAGAGACTTGCCCACAGTCACACAGCTAGTGTCAAGTGTCTAAGGCCAGCTTTGAACTCAGGTCCTCCTGAATCCAAGGCTACTGCGCCACCTAGCTGCCCCCTTTCTTAGTCTTCTTAATCTTAGTGCCTTCCTTCTGAGACTAGCTTCAATTTATTCTGCATGTATCTTGTTCATGCATAGTTGTTGTCAAATTGTCTCAACCATTAAATTCTGACGAGAGCTTGGATTATTTGCTTTTTGCCTTTCTTTGTATCCCCAATGTTAGGCATGGTGCCTGCCACATAGTAGCTATTTTAAAAATGTTAGTTGATTGAAAATTATTTCAAATCTTCAATGGATCTGTGCACTGATCAAAATGGATGCTTCCTTCAGCATGTTCAATAAAATGAGGGGGATGGGCTAAGTAGCCTCAAGAGATCCCTTGGGCTATTGTCTCATTATCCTGCAACAAATTATATACATTATTCATACCTACTCATCCCATGTGAGTTTTATATGTCTACTTTACCTGCCCAGCATAAATCCACCACATAAAATATTTTGGGGCTTTCCACTGAGTCTCAACACTGTGCAGGTACTAATGGAGAACAAATACCATTCCTATATTTTATATTATTATTATTATTATTATTTTTATTATTATTAATATTTTTGTGGGGCAATGAGGGTTAAGTGACTTGCCCAGGGTCACTCAGCTAGTAAGTGTCAAGTGTCTGAGGCTGGATTTGAACTCAGATCATCCTGAATCCAAGGCCAGTGCTTTATCCACTGTGCCACCTAGCTGACCCCTACATTGTATCTTACTGTCACTCAATTGCCAGGTCACCCCCCCTTTGACAATACCTTACATCACTTCTTTTGAATAAATCCCCTTCTCCCCCCATATATTACAAACTCTTTGCACTCACCTCGAATCTCTCAATTTCCTTTTGGGTGTATCCTTGTTGGGCATATGTCTTCCTGTTTTACATATTGATAGTAATAACCAAAGGACCTCCAAATAATCATTTATATGGAATTTATCTCCTTGGTTGATAATAGTATTCCATGATCCATATCCACTTAGCATCAATAGCAGAATACTTGTATTTTATAACTTTATTTTTTATTTTTTGTTTAATTGTTTCAGTGAGAAGCTTGTGGTGATGAGAAGTATTACAAACAATCACAAATGTAAATCATCCTGTTCCAATTCTTCTATATAATTCTGGTTCTAGTTTACTACCTATTTATAGTGTCTGTCCCAGATATATATATAGATGGACCACCTTCATAGACTAGCCACAAGCAGCCTGTGACATTTCTTAGTGTGGCAGGAACCAAATTAATATGTAATTGGGAAGTATTTAACAAAATAATAGTAATAATAGCTAACACTTATATAGTGTTTACTAATGTGTCAATTACTGTGCAGTGCTTTACAATCATTATCTGTTTTGATCTTTACAATGGCTCTGCTAGGAAGATGCTATTTTTTGTTTGTTTCTTTGTTTTGCAGGGCAATGGGGGTTAAGTGACTTGCCCAGGGTCACCCAGCTAGTAAGTGTCAAGTGTCTGAGGCCGGATTTGAACTCAGGTCCTCGTGAATCCAGGGCCGGTGCTTTATCCACTGCACCATCTAGCTGCCCCAGATGCTATTTTTATAAACATTTTATAGATTGAGGAAACCAAGGCAAATGGATTTTTAATGACTTGCCCAGAGTCACACAGCTAGTAAGTGTCTGAGACCAAATTTGAACTCAGGTCTTCCTGAATACAGGCCTAGTGCTCTATCCATTGTACCAACTGGCTGCCTGGAAGCATAAATAAAATAAAACTATATAAACTTATAGTTAATAAGTAAAATCGATAAAAATACAATATATCATCGGTCACATCACATTTTAAAACTAAATCAATATGTGTCCTGTAGGGATCCTTCGGTATGTATTTGTGACCCCTATCTATTTGTGTTTGACACCAAACTAGACATTCTAGTCTAGACAATAAACATTCTTTATTCACTTATTTTTTGTTTGTTGCAATAATTATTCTGGATCTCATTTAAGAGACACTGCAAGGTGTGAGGACGGATGATGCATTTAGCACAATATTGACATAAATAGGAGAATATCAAGTACCTCACCATATAGAATCCCTTTTTGTTTGGAATTTATACCAGACATCATTCACAATAGTGTATCCTTGTTGGACATACATCTTCCTGTTTTACATATTTCTTGATATTAATAATCAAAGGATCTCCAAATAATCACTTGTATTGGATTTTTCAAGGAGTCTAGTATGATATTAACATATTTATGGGCAACACCTCACTGGAACATAGTATTTAAGGTCTCCTCATGCTCCATTAAATAATTCCTTTTTTTATAGTCAACAAGAAATAATTCTAATGGGACCTTGTATTCTTGGCACGTAGTTAATTTTATGACTATGACTGTGGTCAGCTCTAGAACATAATTTATGAAAGCCTAATTTGTTTCCTTCTCTGACCTTTATCAAGGATGCATTTGATAAGTCAATCAATCATCAAGCAGCTAGCATGTGTTAAGAATCTGTAACATGGCAGGTACTATGTAAAGCAATGGAGATACAGAGATAGGAAGAGTTCCTAATATGATGGTACTTGTATTCTATTGGGGAGAAAAATTTGTCCACATATGGCCGTGTGCTCACTTACCAAACATGAGAGACTGCACAGCACAGAGAATAGAAATATGGACTTAAAGCCAAAAAAGACTTGGGTTAAGATTCCTTACATATACTGGTTATATCTGTGACTCTAGACAAGGTGCTTAATGACTCGGTGTCCTAGACAATTCTCTAAGTTGGATAGAATGTATAGATCTGCATGGTGTAATGATTGGAATGATGCCACCTGCTGGAGACTTACTGTAGAAGAGCTCCGCCCATGAGGTGAAGGTATTTGAGGGCAAGACCATGCATCTTTTCTTTGGCATCAGGAAGTGACATTTGCTTGTGGGAGGAAGAAGGGGGAGCCTGGCTCCCTGACTCTGGCTTTTTCCTGAGGACTCCAGTGGCAAAGGGAGCTAGAAATGCGCTCTCCCTTTAATAGACAGATGAATGTAGGTCTTTCTCTCTCTCTTTACCAAATTCTTATTCTCCTTAATAAATGCTTAAAAGTCTAACTCTTGCTAAAGCTTATGATTTATTGGCGACCACTCATTAGATATTTTAGACAGACTAGCTAGAATTTTAGCCTTTAACAATGGGCAAAGAATATTTTCCTTCTATAAGAGTTCCTTATATGCATGTAATCACAAGTCTAGCCTCTGTCCCAATCCCTATACAAAATGCTTTAAAAGACAAAACAATTTATATGCTTATTATCCTCATTAGGGTTTTGTAAAGATGAGAAAGTAGGCATCATGTGCTGGCAGTTTATAGATGTTTCACCCAATGTTTTGAGCCCTTCTTTTCTTTCCCTTGATATCACAAGGAAACCATTGGAGTGCACTACCTACACTTTATCCCTTGTTTGTGACATATACCAGATGATCTTTTTCAACCATGTATTTCCCCAGTGATTTCGTATACTCAAATTCTTTGAAGTTGCTTTTTTGTTATATTACGGTCTGCTCGCACCAACAATGGACCTCTCCACTGTCTCTTATCTGATATTAATTTTTAACTGACTCCCTTAAAAAATATGGAGTTCCATTTGTGGCATAAAAAGCTAGCCTCTAAGATAGGAAGACATTGGTTCAAGTATGTGTTCTGATGTATATTAACTGTGTGACCTTGGTTTAATCACTTAATCACTGAGTGCTCTAGGCCAGTGATAACAAATTCAAATAGAAAGTTCTCTCTGGACAGCATGTGAACCATAAATTAATATTATCTATGTTGCATTGTATTAGTTATTTATTTAAAAAAAAACTTCCCAATTGCATTTTTAACCTGATTGCTACACTAGGCTGTCAGGATTTGCATCCAAGAAGAGATGGCAAAGACGTAGAGCTGGCCCTGGGCACCTGCTTTCTTGGGACTAAATTGGCTGTCTTCCTAGACCATCAGAACTGGAGGTTTACCTTAGCTCCTTTACCCTGGAGACACCAGGCTTAGTCTGGCTTCCCCACTCAGCTGCTAAGGCTTTTGGAGAAGTGTCCACTGTCAAATTGGTTCCTGCCATAATGTGATTCCTCTGCCATTTCATCTCAGGACATGGCTGCCTGGTGATTGCAGAAAAGGGTTTCTCTGGCCTTGGGGCCTGCTGGCTCAAATTATGTGCATTTACCCAGTTAGTGACCATCCTGAGGGGTCCCTCTCTTTAGGGGGTTGGTTCCATAAGCCTTGTTGCTAATGTGCTCCATTTTAGTGGGAGTTTTATACTCTTCTGATGTCCTCAAAATTTGTGCTTTTTGTGTTTGAAGTTCTCATAAGATCTGCTTTCCCTTACCAAATGGCAGGGCTTCCTGAAGGTTTTTCTCAGGCCTCTTTCCTTCCATTTATCCCCTTTTATTTCCATGTTGCTGTCTGAGGTAGGACCCCAGGGATTTTCCCCCATACCCCTTGCAGCAGTTCTCACTCTAACCAGGTATTAATTTTCTCACTTTGACCACTCTATTAGCAATATTTAAAAGAGATCTTAATGATTTCAGAGAGAAAAAACCCTGGAAAGACTTACATGAACAAAATGAAATTAGTAGGACCAGGAGAACATTGTACATGCTAACAGCAATATTGTCTGATGAAGAACTGTGAATGACTTAGCTGTTCTCATGAATACAGTGATCCAAAACAACCCCAAAGCACTTACGATGAACTATCTGCCTCCAGAGAAAGAATTGATAGTTTGAATACAGACTGAAGCATCTTTCCTTCCTTCCTTCCTTCCTTCCTTCCTTCCTTCCTTCCTTCCTTCCTTCCTTCCTTCCTTCCTTCCTTCCTTCCTTCCTTCCTTCCTTTCTTCCATTTTGTTTGTGTTTTCTTATACGAAATAACTGATATGGAAATATTTTACATGATTGCACATGTAACCTATAACAGATTGCTTTCCATCTCAGGGAGTGGGAAAGGAAGGAAGGGAGAGAAAGATAGAATTTGGAATTTAAAAAATTTAAAAAATGTTTTAACAATTTTAAAATGTTTTAATATGTAATTGGGCTAAATATTATTTTAAAAAGAGAGGAGGGAGGGCTGCTAGGTGGCGCAGTGGATGAAGCACTGGCCCTGGATTCAGGAGTACCTGAGTTCAAATCCAGCCTCAGACACTTGACACTTGAGAGCTGTGTGATGCTGGGCAAGTCACTTAATCCCCATTGCCCTGAAAAAAAAAGGACAAAAAGATTGGAGATTTTGACCAAAACCCCAAGAATAATATGAGTAAAATATTTTGTAATTGGTGAGAGATCAGATTATACCAGCTTGCCATCTCTAGGAGGCCTCCTTCTCTTCTAAGAAAGTCCTGCCATCAGTCACTTCAAGACTGTTCTGCCATGCCTACCTCATCTAGGCTTGGATCTTAGTGTAGCTGAGGTGCTTCTGAAAAAGATGAGGCTGGAGAAGAACAGCTGAAATTGTGATCAGAAACATACTCTCCCAGCTCTCTAAGTTAACAAAAGGAGTGTCTGCATACACAATAATTACCCAAGTAGAGACCTGCTGCTCCTTTGTCTTTCCTCTTTTTTAAAAAGAAGAACCCAACTTTTGCCCAGTTCAAATCCACTTCTCTGCCTTTGTTTCCCTTATTACTCTGCCACCTCCCACCTTTATAAAGTGTCTGAGATTCTTAGAATAAAGGTGCCAAAGGAGAAGCCCCTCCCCCCAAAAGAAAACAAAGCAAATGTGGGCCACATGCAGTGTCTTCGATTCTTCTGCTCTAGGCCACTCTCTATTACTATAACTTGAAGAGAAGGTCCTGATCTGCATGGGGAGAGAATGTTGTATTAGCCTAAAGTTTCTTAGACCAATGAAATCATGGTTCCGGTCCTCATTTCTAATGCTACTAGTAATACATTAATATAAATATAGTATCTTTATGTGTGCTATTATGATCAAAGTTTGTTTTGTTTTGTTTTATTGTGAGGCAATTGGGGTTAAGTGACTTGCCCAGGGTCACACAGCTAGTAAGTGTCAAGTGTCTGAGGCTGGATTTGAACTCAGGTCATCCTGAATCCAGGGCCGGTGCTCTATGCACTGTGCCACCTAGCTGCCTCTCCTCTCTTTTTTTTTTTTTGTTTTTTTTTTTTTGGGGGGGGGGAGGAGGTTGGCAATGAGGGTTAAGTGACTTGCCCAGGGTCACACAGCTAGTGTCTAGTGTCTGAGGCTGGATTTGAACTCAGGTCCTCCTGAATCCAAGGTCAATGCTTTATCCACTGAGCCACCTAGCTGCCCTCCCTCCTCTCTTTTAAAAATAATTTTCATCTGGCATTATTGAGAAAGAAAGTTAATGGGTAAGTTGAATTTGAACATAGCCTTTGTCACCATCACTTATTTCCCAAGTTTTAGAGCACAATGTGTACAGAATATGGAACAATATGAGAGGGAAACCCTTGCTTGATTTTGGCAGGGATAAGCACCAAAAGGGCAACTCACAGGAAGAAGACCCAAACTATATTTAATCACTGCAGTTGAACTGATGATTCAATACTCAGCTGATCTCTTCTTGCACTAAATCAACTGACATTCCCACATGTTTTTTTTATTGCCAAGAACAGCCTGATTGGATGCCTGGTCTGGCAGTTCGTTCATATTTTGGATTCCTTGAATACTTTGATGAAAAGGCCGGTGTGGTCCAACGCCACTGGGCAGAGCTAATGGATATACCAGAGACCTTTCCACTAGACAGTGTGAAGTACTTCCCACTTTTCATTCTCCAGTTTCTCCAATGTTATCTTTACTTTGAGATCCTTTTGTGGTCCATTTCCCCTCCCAAGACTATTGGGAATGGATGGATTAAAATAATTTATTAAGCAATGCTCTATGAGCCAAACTCAAATTGTGTAAACACTAGTGTTGCAAATACAAAAGTGAGGAAGTCCATGCTCTCAAGGAGCATCCATTCTCTTTTCCCCCAGTAGATAATATCTTATGTCTTCTAATTTCATGTAAATACAATTTTTAACATTTATTTTATATAAAACTTGGAGTTCCAAGTTTTCTCCCTCTTTCCCTATCCTCCCTCCTCCGTGAGACAGTGAACAATTTGATATAGGATATATATGTGCAATCATGTAAAATATACACATATTAGTCATTCTGTGAAAGAAGAAATAGAAGGGGGGGAAAGCACACAAAAAATAAAGAAAGTGAAAATAGTATGCTTCAATCTGAATTCATACTTCCTCAGTGCTTTCTCTGGATATGGAGGGCATTTTCCATCATAAGTGTTTTGGAATTGTCTTGCATTATTGTTTTGCTTAGAACTAACTCAATCATAGTTGATTGTCACACAGTGTTGTTGATCTTGTGTACAATGGTTCTGATTCTGTTCACTTCACTTTGCATCAGTGCATGTAGGTCTTTCCAGGTTTTTCTGAAATCCATCTGCTTGTCATTTCTTACAGCAGAATAGTATTCCATTACACTCATATTCCACAAGTTGTTTAGCCATTCCCCAATTGATGGTCATCCCCTCAATTTCCAATTCCTCGACAGGAACTTCCATTCTCAAAGGAGACAATGTATATAGGGGAGTTTTGGTATGGGAAACCACAAAAATGATGAGTGGAATAATTGGTTGACATGTTTTTTTCAGGAGCAATGATAATACTGATTTGATCATAATTCTTAGAACAAGAAGTAGAAAGCATGAGATAGAAGGTAAATAGTCTGTCTTTGCATTTAAGGATCCTAGTTCAAGCTCTAATTCTATCATTCATAAGCTGTGTGAATTTTGAGAAGTTGCTTAATCTTGGTGGCCCAGAAAAGTCTCCTAAGAATATAAGTTTCAGATATATCAGGTGAGGAAATTTCCACACTACAAATCATGATGGAATTCTAGGTCCAAACTAAAGGAAAGAGTATACACAAAATACTTTAAAAATGTGATGATAATGGTAATTAATGATGATATGTAATGATACATTTAAGCACCTAGAAGCAGAGTGGGTAGAATGCTAGGCCTGGAGTTAGGAAGAACTGAGTGCAAATCAATTCACAGACACTTAATAGCTGTGTGGTTTTGGGCAAATCATTTAATTTCCATTTGCCTCAGTTTCCTCAACTGTAAATTGAGGCTAAAAATTAGTACTTATCTCTCAGGGTTGTTGTGATGATCAAATAAGAAAATATTTGTAAAGTGCTTAACATAGTGTCTGCCACAAAGTAGCAGCTATATAAAAGCTAGCTACTAAATGATGACTGTTATGTCCATTTGGAAAACAACACAATGCTGTCTTTGAGACAAACCCTTGAGCTAGGCCTGACCTAAAAGTAGCAGCTACAATTTCCCCCAAAAGGATGTGTTGTTTGGGAAAGGTCAATTAGTTTGGGTAGCCCAGAAAAGCAGTATGGACTTCATTATACCACACACAATTTAAGGGTGCTTAATGATTTCTTATTCTGATAAGAAATAGAGAGGCCACTTCAGAGCTGCATGCTCAAATAAGAGGCAAAGGAGCCTAATCTTGGGCCAGTCTTCATCAGTGATGCCTTCTGGTCATATTCTGACTGATTCAGCCCTGTTCATCAGGTCGCTTTATAAATGTTATTACCCCCTGTGATAGGAGCATCCTTTTCTTGCTTCAGCTTTCCTAAATTCCCCTGGTTTCCTGACTTACTTGACACTCTCTCCCTATGCAACATGATTACCCTAGTTTCTCTAACCCAGTTACCTTGCCTGTGGTCATAAAAGGTTCCAATCCCCTTGTAGTTAGAGGCCTTTCAGATTTGTAGGCACTTGAGACCATATTAGCCAAACTCTGAAGATGTAGTGACCAGACAAGTTTCAGATGAAGAAAAGGGAAGCTTCATTTAGAGAAACTAAGTTCCATTCTAACCTTGTCCTATTTCTTCACTGTTTTTGGACAAAGTAAATCTTTGTTTTTACTAGTGCCTCATTTCAACCCCACACTGAACCTCAACTAAGAATGTGTTGGGGTTAAACCAATGCCTCTGTGTCAAGATAATGGAATGTGATAGATGAGATTTAGCAGATACTCAAAGGCCCACCTGGAGATTGGTTTAAACTGATTGAATTGGATAAAGCCTGACTGCTGATTGGATTACTGGATTACTTCCAGTAAGCACATCTGGCTTGTACTTAAGGGTACTTAAGAAAGTAATTGTTCTCAGAAGCTAAAAACTTTGAACTTTACATCAAGACCACCTTCTGGTCCAGTGAACAAATGAATTTGAATGACACTAGCCAATAAGCTTTAAGAACCTCCCATTTCTCGAGGGGAACATGAAGGAGGAAGCAGACACTGGGGAGAGAGTTCTTCCTTTTTGGTTGTGAGACATTGGTGTGGTGGCAGAGAACTTCAGAAGGGGGAGATTAGGAAGGCTAGATTTACTAGGTTATAGGAAATCTGTTCTCAATCTTTCATTCTTTTACTATTTTATCAATAAACCCTTAAAAAACCTAAACTCATTCATCAATGATTTTAGTCAGTTTCCCTCCAAACCTAGGGGGCAGATTAGAACCCACATTTAGAATTTTAAATTACAAAACTCCTATACCCTCACCCAGGAAAGCCTGGCTAGAGATTGAGAGCATCCCATGGTTCTGACTGAGACAGAATGTGATTGGCTGGATCAGGAAAGGTTAAGTTCATCATGTCTCAACTAATAAAATGCCAAAAAGAAGGGGGTAATTTGGAGTAATAGAAGTCATTGCTAGTGCAACAAATAGGAAGGACAAGGTAAATGAGCAAGGTCTTTGGCTCAGATCCAAGGTTTTAAAACAGAAGACCCCACCTTGACCTTTAATATAATTGTGATGGGATGGTAATGGGGACTGGAGCTATCAATTCACTGGTATAGAAGTTGCTTATGAGGTAACACACTAGAACAATTGAGATTACATCTCTGTTAAAACTTAAAGTCTTAGCAAGTTGTCTGTGACACTGAGAATTTAAATGACTTGTCTGGGTTACAGAGATGGGATATGTAAGAGGCAGGACTTCAATCCAGGTCTTTCTGACTCTGATGCCAGTTCTGTAATACATGAGGATGCAAAGCCTTTTAACAATAATAATAGTTTCATTTTAATAATATAGTGTATTATCTTAATTATCTTAATTATTTTAATAATATAGTGTATTATCTTAAGGATCTAGAGAGATAAAGAATGGATGGAAGAGATAGAGATACTTGGGGTGGGGGGATGAAACTTGAAATTCTCCATAACTAACAGGAAGCACATTGCCACAAGAAAACCAGAGGAATCCAAAATCAGTGGGGATCCCCAGAGGATGAATCGAGCCACTTCAGTGAAATGACAACAAAAGTATCATCTTGGTGGAGTTAGATCTGGGAATGTAAAAACCTTTGAAAATCATAGTAAAAGATAATAAAAACAGTACTTCTGCTGAGATTGATGTTTGGGTGGCATCTTATGAGGGTCCAAAGAAGTGTGTGAATCATCAGAGTGGGAAGGATAATGAATCCAACTAACTGAATATGAAGTGTTATAGCTGGAATGAACTCAAGCTACAGATACAAAGCAAGCTGATTACCCACAGCTTCCAGCCAGAGCTTCATAGGTGCAAAAAAATATTTAGTTAAAACTAGTCAAGTCCCTTGAATCATCTGATAGCCACAATGGTAGGGAGGATTCAGGAAAATAATATTTTTTAAACCTTTGATGGATTGTATATATTCCTTACTGCTAGCCAAAGTAGGAAATATAATTACTGATAATAAGTGGGGTCTTAGTTGCACAACATATAAATCGAGGAGATTGTGATTTCCACTAAATATAAAAAAGATAATCCTATAAATCAGATAGATGAGCAACATTAAAAACAGAAAGGCTGTTGAGTTGATAAAAGTAAGAAAAATGTTTTTAAAAGATCAATAATTTACACAAGTCATTAGGTAACTTTATAAAGAGAAAGGTTGAGCAGAAAACAAAAATTATAAGAATTCTTTTTTTGTGTGTCTTTTTTTTTTTCTGGGGCAATGGGAGTTAAGTGACTTGCCCATGGTCACACTGCTAGTGTCAAGTGTCTGAGGCCGAACTTGAACTCAGGTCCTCTTGAATCCAGGGCCATGCTTTATCCACTGTGCTACTAGTTGCCCAATTATAAGAATTCTTAAAGAGAGACAGACAAAAATAGGGAAGAGAGACAGCAGGGACAGGGAGAGAGACAGAGACAGAAAGAGGAGGAGGAGGTGGAAATTCAGAGACAATTGTAAATAAAGATAATTATCAGAAAGTATTGTACAAAATTATATACTAGCAAAACTGAAAATTTAAATGAGGTAGTTGAATATTTGTAACTTTTAAAATAGTCAGATTAACAGAAAAGGAAAGAGAATCTGAACAAATGGATCTGAGAGAAATTAAGAAAGCCAAAAATGCACAAATCTCCGGGTCTAGATGGATTTCCAAATAAATTCTATCAAACACTTAAAAGAAATTAGCCCCTACACAAACTGCTCACAATATTAGACAGAATTCTGCTGAATAAATGTCTTCTATGAGAGAAATACAATAGTGATACTGCAAAATAAACAAATAAATATATGAATGAATGAATGAAGTGGGGAAATAAAACTAATGGCAAAAATCAATAATGACAGATTTGCATCTGAACAGGACAGGACTATAGGGGTCATTTAGTTCCAAACTATCATGTTCACAGATAAGGAAATGGGGCACGATGAGAACGAATGAATTATTTTCTTTCATAGGTGATAAATGACAGGAGTTGGCTATAAACTTGATCACTCTGACAGCAAAATCAACTCTCTTTCTACTGCTCTATAGATACTGATGCAAAGCTATTGAATGCAAGCAATATTAAGAATGAGTCTACAGCAATATATTTTAATATGATAATTTAGTATTGTCACATTTTATTTATTCTAGGATATAGGAATGGTTTGACATTATGAAACATATACATATAATGTGTTGTATTAAAATAATAATCACATGATGGCAGCTAGGTGGCACAACAGATAAAGCACTGGCCCTGGATTCATGAGGATCTGAGTTCAAATCTGGCCTCAGACACTTGACACTAACTAGCTGTGTGACCCTGGGCAAGTCACTTAACCCTCATTGCTCCACCAAAAAACAAACAAACAAAAAACACAAAAAATAAATAATAA
Organism: Dromiciops gliroides; assembly: GCF_019393635.1. Lineage (NCBI taxonomy): Eukaryota > Metazoa > Chordata > Mammalia > Microbiotheria > Microbiotheriidae > Dromiciops > Dromiciops gliroides. The sequence goes on along the minus strand of NC_057866.1, from coordinate 215,447,643 downwards.
TCACATGGTGAATTTAGTAGCATTGTCAGACTTCATATTATATTATAAAGAAGCAATAATCACATTTATTTATGTTTTCATTAAAAAAAATGAAAAGTAGAATAATTAAATGGCTAGCTAATGGAACATAGCATCTTGATGTTACAAGAACCTAAGGAAACAAATTTCTGTGGGATGAACTTTTAATTTGTTTTTGTTTGTTTGTTTGTTTTATTTTAAAATTTTTTTGTGGGTCAATGAATGTTAAGTGACTTGCCCAGGGTCACACAACTAGTGTCAAATGTCTGAGGCTGAATTTGAACTCAGGTCCTCCTGAATCCAAGGCCAGTGCTTTATCCACTGTACTACCTAGCTGCCCCCTGAACTTTTTATTTGATCAGAGCTACAGGAAGCACTAGAAAAATAGTATTAAATTATCATTTTGCATCATAATAAAGTATTAATTACTGTACAAATGAGAGGAAGAAAATAGCTTCCTATCCAATTTATGGTTAGAAAATTAATTCCTAATTCATCAGAAGAGAGAAGTAAATTGAAAAAAGAAAATCTTTATGACATATTTTTTTAAAATTTGACAGGAAAGAAATTAACTCAAATATAATAAGAAAATGTGTTATTGATTGGGGTAAAAAGAATCAATCCAGCAAAAGTCTGACATCCATCATTTTGGAAATGAACAAACAAATTGTGTTGTATGAATCTAAAATATTATTGTGCCATAAGAAATGATAAATATTAAAATTTAGAGAAATAGGGGAAGACTTACAAGAATGTATACAGAGTGAAGTGTTCAGAATAGAGAAGTCATGTACACAGCTACAATATAACAAAGAATTTTTAAAAAAGAAAGAAAGAAAGAAATACATGAGCACTGGTGCTGGATTCAGGTGGACCTGAGTTCAAATTTGGCCTCAGACACTTGACACTTAGCTAGCTTTGTGACCCTGGGCAAGTCACCTAACCCTCATTGCCCAGCAAAAAGAAAAAAAAAAGATAGAAAAAAATAGGTGATGTAACAGGAGACAAATAGGAAAAGGGGGATAGATCCAATGTGTGGCCACTTTTAGCTGATTTTGCTCTGGCCTTTTTTTTGTTTGTTATAAGAAAGCTCAATGTATATGTGTATGGGAGGCAGTATATTCAAAGATGGTAATGCAAAAAAAATAATGAATAATCAAAAAATAAATTTTATACATGAATGAGTAGTCATGTACCTGGATAGTTCTCTGTTACTCTTAAATTTTTGTTTATAAATACTATCTGTAATTTTTTTCATTCTTTGTGTACTGATCAGAATTATGATTGGGCTGGTGAGTGGTTCTACTTCTGACCAATCTCAATAAAAAATAATTATAATTTTAATCGCTATATTTTAATATATTTCATTTCCTTTATAAACCTATGTATTTTATTTTGTGTATTTATAATGTTTTTTCTGAGAAAAATCTCTATAAGCTTCATCAGAATGTTAAAGAGTCCTTGACACACAAAAAGTTAATGACCCTTGACTTAGGTTTTCTCCAATTAACTGTATCCCTGAAGGCAATCCTTTGACAAAAGGCCATGCTCCCTAGTGAAGAAAATCACATTTTCCATCATCTTGGAACCCTGGTGTATGTTGGGCAAAAGTCAATGTTACAACTTTCAGTGGAGTTGAAGGTTATCTAAGAACATAATTTATCAAACATTGGGTGGGAGCTGATGAACTTACAAATTCATCTTTTCTTAAGGGCCATACTGAAAAAGATTCATCCTTCTCAAAAATTTCTTCCTTTTTAGAGGCCCCTTTCCCTCACACTGTCTTAAGATTTTTCACTGAGTTACTGTGAGTTGTCACCGGTTATTGTCACCCAGGTATCGTCACCTGGGCTTCCTTGTTGGGCTATGTGTGATGTGCTGGAGAGCTCTCAATTATAACTTTTTTTTTTAAAGGCAACTAGTTGGCAGGGTAAATGAAGTACTGGGGATCTAGAGTGAGGAAGACTTGGGTTCTAATCCTGCTTGATACATTTACTAGATATGTGACCTTGTACAAGTTACAATCTCTCAGCATCTGATTCCTCATGTTGAAAATAAGAATAATTTCATGTACCATACATTATGATGATCAAATGAGATCATATCTAAAAACTCACTTGGAAAACATTAAGGTAGTAAATGAATGTCAGTTTGATGAGGAGGAGGAGGAGGAGGATCCTTAAATGAGATGTAAGCAAAGAGATTGTAAACCTTATACTACTACATAAATTCAGTTATTATTTGTCTTGGGATCAAAGGGCCCAGTAAGTGAGAGACTGGCTGGTTAATTCCATGAGCAGATTTGAGATAAATGGTTAATTACATGTTTGGATTTTAATAGACACTTAAGATCCTGAAATGAAAGGATTAAGTTCTGCTAGAATTCCAGATAGTATTACTATGTAGGCCCTTGTTTCCTTAAATCCCTTCATATTGTATCAACAACAAGGACAATAAAACTCACTGGGATAAAAGGGCTGTTGCTCCCATTGTCTTATGGATTTGAATAGCCCTTCCAGGAATACAGTGTAAATGCTTTTGTATCCATGTTATGGATGAAGAAACCATATTGGTTTTCCAGAGATCCAATTGCAAGTAAGAAGGACTTGAAGCCAGGCCTCCTGATTACAAGTAGGGTGAACTTTTCAGAAACCACACTCCCAGGAAGGAGGAAACCAAGACTAAGAGGGAATAAAACCTGTTTTGGGTAACTCAGCTAGCTTCAAAAGCAGGATTTAAGCTCAGGTTGGTAGTTGGTACTATAGATTAGGGCTTCTTAAAATTTTTCTACTCATAATTCCTTTTCACCAGATAAGTTTTTATGCGAATCCAGGTATATAGGTATATAAAGTTGATATACAAATCAAACATGTACTGCCAAATTTTTTGTGACCCTTACATTTAGTTCTGTGAGACCATATGGAGTCGCAACCCACATTTTAAGAAACTTTGCTATTGATAGCAAACTTAACTATGGCGACCCAGAGCTAGTCACTTAATGCCTTTGTGCACCCATCTGTAAAATGAGTATAATGCCAACACCTACTTCCCAGGACTGTTGTGAGGATCAAATGAGTTTATCTATGTAATGCACTTAGCACACTTTAAGACACTATATAAATCCTACCTATTATTTCTAACTCTAGGTTCTATGCTAAGTAGTTGGCTTTTCCTTTTCCTTGTAGGCAATAAACTAGTGATTTCTCCTATAGAGAACTAAAGTGGCTAACTTTTACCTCCGCTGAGAAATATGAAGTTATTTATGTATGCACTTTTATGGCAGAGGGAAATTCTAGAGGTCATATAGAATATTTGTTCCTAAAAGGCTCAAATGACCAATTTTCAAACTTTGGAAAAAGTGACTGGATTTCATGCATTCAGAAGTCAGTAGAAAACAGTCTCTTGGAACAAATTTATGGATTCAAAGCATTAGAAGAAAAAGCATTGGACCAGCCCTGGTGACTGATCTTTTGAGGCCAGTTAAAGTGTCCTGTCATGCTTAGTTATATGCTTTCCACTGTGAAGCCGGTTTGAAGTAAATGTTGAATTCTGTTTACACAATCAGCCACAGAAAGTGGAAACATGGATTGTTCATCACTGAAAGTGAGAGACCCAATTTTACACAGCTAGAAATAGAAGCATTTGTTTTTCCAGAGGATAGTGAGAAGAAGAAATCAGTTGTTAAGATTGTCATAGAAACTGTTTCCCTTTTTATTTAATTTCAAAAGAGTTAATTTTAACTAGATAATTCTGACAAACTATCACTTTTTTTCCCTCTCTAGGTGTTCTTTGGGAGTGAAAATAGAAAAGGAAATAGAAGTCACACATGAAGAAAATTGTTGAAGAAATCTCATAGGCTGTGCAAGCCACTTAATTGCCAAGCCCTCAGTTTCCTCATCTGTTGAATGAGAAAATTCTACTTGATGGCCTTTGACATCCCTTCCAATTCTAAACGTGATGGTCCTCTGATCACAAAGTAGTAGAATGTGAAAAATGGAAGAGACTTTAGACCATTATATTATTCAAGTCTTATTTTGCAGATGAGAAAGCAGGTTCAAAGAGGGTAAATAATATACGATTGTAGATCTACAGTGGGCCCTTTGATATATGCTAGTTCAACATGTTACTTTTTTAAAGATTGGGAAACTGAGGCTTAAGGAGATTAAGTGACTAACCCAAAGTTATACAGGTAGTAAAGTGGTCAATTAGAACAAGGTCTTCAGTGCTCTCTCTAAAACATAAGAGCTCCCTTTGACATAACTAGCCTTTACAAAGTGCTTTCCTTAAAACAACACCATGAGGTAGGAGTAAAGTGTTGCCATCCCATTTTTACGGATAAACAAACTGAGGCTCAAAATGGCTAGTGACTAGAAGGTGGCTCAAAACTAGCTCTTCAAGTATATGAATTCTCTTTCAGCTACACTACTCTGATTTTTAAGATTGGGACCTTTGGATTCTTGATCCATAATTGGTCCTATCTAACAAACTTTTCTGGAAAGTTTTTTTAAGATTAAAAAAATATGAATTTTCTTAAGCCCTTCTATTAGAATGTAATACGTATTTATGGTCCCCCAGGCTCTACACCATAAAAATGGTTAAAACCTTTAGTCCTTTTAATAGTTCATGGTTTTATTGCTGAAGTTATTTTGTAGATTTTATGCTTAGAGCAAGGTCAGTGTATTGCACTGTATAAATTATTCTAAGTAATTGCTCAGTTATTTTATAGCTTAGTCACAGGACTTTTTTTTATTATTATTATTAAACTTAGCCTTTCCTTTAAGTCTGGGATGAGAAGGGCACTATAAATCACATAGCAGCTTGCCATTTGGGGTTTCAGCTTTACCTGTGATAAGGATTTAATAACAATCTGGCCCAGACACCACTTCCCTCTCAATTACCTTTCCACATGGGCATTAGTTCACACTGTTTATTAAAAACCCGCCTTGTAGTTTTTTAATGGAGTGTTTCAGATTAATGGCCCCCATGGAGTTTAACTTCATTGCACTTCATTAAAGCTACATTGTACAAAAGGTTACTTCAATTAAATCCAGAGCTCAACTTTAAATCTGTATAGATTTTTTTTCCCAGAAAATGTGATAAAAATGTTCTGCCAATTCTTTGAGATTTAACGGGGCAGCATCCCTCTCAGTAACTGAAGTGCAAACTTGTGGAGGACTGTTCTCGATTTTCTGATGGGTAAATATTTGGGTTTCCAAAAATTACATGCCAGACCACAGAAAGAGTCTGGAGTTACAAACAAGGGCATAGAAAAAATTAGTAGGGTGGAGGAGAATCCATAAGACTGTGGGGCTTGAGAAAGCTCTAGCTCCCTTTAAAGAGTTACTATTCGTTTTAGAAAGCACACAACACACACACACACACACACACATATATATATGTATGTATATGTATGTATATATATATATAAATAAACATACATATATATGTATACACAAATAAATATAATGCACACTAAACTTGAAAAGGAAAAATATTTTTGATGTAAGAACAAAAAACCCACAAATATCTATATACATACATCTATTGCTGTATGAAAAGATTTATATACATATAAAATTAATATGTATATTTATGTGTGTATACATACATATGTATGTATATATGTGTGTGTATGTGTGTGTGTGTGTGTATATATATATATATATATATATATATATATATATATATATATATATATATATATATATATATATATATATAGTCTTAGGGAGGTGGTTTGCATCTTTTGGCACAGAAAGAAAAATAAACATTTTTGAAACTTCAGGTCCCCTTGGCTAGTCCAATCTGTAAAGCATAGCTCATGGCAATTGCTAACCACTGTTTCCTCAGAAAACCCATGATAATTGGAAGAATTAATTACTCATCCTACACCAGGAAAATGTGGTCTCATTATCTCCAGGCGATATGTAAGTGGATGCTCATTAACACTATAACTCAAAAGCCTAATGGCACTTTTTTGTCCTAGTCTGAGGGTAGTGAATACAGATCATAATCTTTGTTCTCTTTTATTTTATTTATGCTTTGTTCTTTTTAATAATATCCCTGTGTTAGTTTCAGTTCACATACTGAAACCTAATAGCTAAATTGCAATGTACTAAAGTTTGAATAATTTTAATTAATTTTTAAAAATTTGATTCCATTGAAATACTAGGATGAGTGAGGGAGGGGATTTTGAAAACTGCTAAAAGAAAAAAAATGGTAGTTGATCTATGGAGGTCTCCAGGCAGAAGCTGAACGATCACTTGTCCTGTATTTTGCGGAGGGGCTGCTTCTTCTTGTGTAACTGCTACATACTTAGTGCTTTAAACTTCTGAAAGTACTTTACATACATTAACATAGTTGATGTGTAGATCAATTTACTTTCACAAATATTTGTGACTGAGGATTTTATCACTTCAATTTTATACATAATGAAATTTTGTGGCCAAAAGGGAAAGCTAGACCTAATCTAAAATATTCGTTCAAGTTTATTAATTTTTTAAGTCTTGGATAATTTTCCTGGATTATATTAAATGACAATTTAAAAATGCTTGTTGGGATGAAATCATGGATTCAAAGCATTAGAGGAAAACGTATTGATATAGTTCCAGTAATTTATATTTTAATGTCAATTCAGATGATCTGTCATTCTAGACTAGTGGTTCCTCATTTTTTAATAGTATGAATATCTTTCAACAATAAGAAAAATATGTGTTCTCAATCCCTAGGTTAATTTAATATAATGCTCATGATACTCCTTGAAATTATTTACTAAGTGCTTATAATAATTAGTGTTAACATCAATATCTAAAAGTTCCAAATTAAAATTTTCATTATATGATAATAATTACAAAATATAGTTTATTCTGCCTATTTGTTGAAAGCTTTAAATATAACATTGTAAAACTATTAATATGAAATATTTACAAATATATTTGTGCAAAATTCTATACAAATTAAAAGAAGTGATCCAGCAAGACTTCATATGCTTACTATTATTTGCAAGACTTCACATTAAATTTCTTTATTTTAGAGATTTTGTTCAATATAAATACCATTTAAAATAATTTATGACTTAACATAATATAAATTTATATAATTAATATAAATTAATATAATTTATGACTTAACATAATATAAAAATCACATAAATTTAATTTAGATGTTGGACTTCTTTATTTGAACAAAGGTTTGGCACATGCTTATTGTCACAAAGGAAAGATATGAAAGTCTCCATTAATTTTTTTTTCTTGAACCCTCTGGAGTTATCAAACTCAGTGGAGATCATGGTGTTGAATCATGTGTTACCATGCTTCTGAGTGAACCTCTTTTTATATGTAAACCTTCCTCACAAAAACAAAAACATAGCATCTCAAAGTAAGAAGGGACCACAGCAATTAATTGGTCATTTAGTCCAATTTGTATCTGAATAAGAATAAGAATTCCCTCTCTAACACAACAGAAAAGGACTCATCTCCCTTTTGTTTGAATATATCTCTTTAGTAATTTGGAATTCACTACTTACCTAGGTAGCCCATTTTGATTTGGAGATGGATCTAGTTGCTTAGAAATTTCCCCTTATATGAAGCTTAAATTTATCTCTGCCACTTTCACCCAATGCTTTTAGTTCTGGCCAGTGGAGCCAAGAAAATGCTATTCTTCTCCCGCCTAACATCCCTTCAAAACTTTTAGAAAAAATAATCATTATGATCTCTGTCACCTACCCTTCATACAAACACTCCTTTTTTAACCCCTCTAGTTACTGTTTTCTTTTCTTTTTTTTTTCTTTTTTGGCAGGGCAATGAGCATTGTGACTTGCCCAGGGTCATACAGCTAGTAAGTGTCAAGTATCTGAGGTTGGGTTTGAACTCAGGTTCTGCTGAATCCAGGACCAGTGCTCTATTCACTTCATGACCTAGCTGCCCCCTGGTCACCATTTTCTATAGCAGTTTCTAAGCAAGAATAAAGATGTTTAAAGGAAAAGGCCTTATATACCTGAGGACTTCAGGACTTCAGGATAACTAGATCCCTTTGATCCCCACTTATTGTGCCTATATGTCTATATCCCAATATACTTGGATCTATATTATTTGCCTCCTTCCTCTCCTGTTCTACCACCTTTTATTTTTTTTTAAAGAAAAATCTTTTGAAATTGGTTCCTTTTTTTCAATTTACCATGCAATTCTTAAATATTCTCTCTGAAACTAACAGACTAAATTTAAACACTTCATATGCCTTGGAGGTAATGAGTTTCCCTCCCTCAATGGAGGGAGAGAGGGGTATTCACAAAAATTGCTCGATATCTTGTAAGTGTATATGTGAAACCACTGAGGACCAAAGGAATTTTCTAGCAAAACTTATGTGCAACTTTGTTTAGCTTATATAGATTGATGGATTCAGAGGTCCCTGGGGACTGATCTGGACTAAAGAGGATACTCTTGGGATATCTTGAAAACTAGATTGATATAATTAAGATTATTCTCTCTACGTAAAGTTTTACTGAATAACTTTTTATTGATATTTTCTGTCTCTTATTCTAGCACAGTGATCCTCAGTATCATTCCCTTTCCCCTCATCCCAAATATCAAATAGTATTTTAATTTAAAAATATTTTTTAAAATGTGATATTAGCTAATCTGATAGGTGTAATGTAGCATCTTTGCGGTGTTTTAATTTGAGTTTGCATGTTCCAATAATATTTTTAAACAGACATCAGAGCAACTGATTCATACCAATGAAAAGGTATGGAGACATGTGCAATGTGTAACACCTGGGGATATCCCATCTCAATGAAGTGGTGAGTCAGAGATGTCTTCTATAACTTCATTTGAGTATGTTTGATCTTTATAATTTTGTTACATTCACTTTTGCATTTTGGGTGTATGTCCTTTCCATTTACACTGTCATAGTTACTGTGAATATTATTTTCTTGGCTCTGCTTATTTCATTGCATCAATTTCATGCTTTTCTGTATTTATCAACGCGTTATTTAATGCAGCATAGTATATTAAATTTAAATTAATGTACTATAATTTATTTAATCATTCCTTATTTGATGGGCATCTATTTTCTTTCCAATTCTTTCATATCACCAAAAGTGATGCTATAAATATTTTGGTATATATGAGGACTTTCTTCTATCCATAGCTTCCTTAGAGTGTAAGCCTAGTAATGGAATTTGTAGTTCAGAGTATAGGGATATCTTAGTCACTTTATTTTCATAATTCCAAATTGCTTTCCAAAATGTTTGTACTGGGGGGCAGAGCCAAGATGGTGGAGGAAAGACATTAAATGCACATAGCTTCTGATACAATCACCCCCAAAATAACAATAAAAAGAACCCGTGGAGCAGAAAAACACACAAGAATATGGGCTGAGAGTTTTCTCTAGCAATAGATAGATTTCAGGGGGCCATGCTGGGCCATGAATAAACCCTAACCCCGCAATCTGGCCAACACACCAGACACACCTGCCTGAGGAATTTGCTCTAGTGCCTCTGAATCAGCTGCTGCACTGCAGCCAGAACCGAACACATTTGGGTTGAACGGCTGGCTGGGGGGGAGGGGGGTGGGTAAGTGCAGGGGTACCATTGGACTGGGGGGAAGGGTTCAACTGTTCCACTGCAGCTGGGAACCAGGAAGAAATCCTGAGCAGTAGGAGGCCCAAGTGGAGGAGGGGAGCAGGCAGGCTCATAGAAGCTAAAAACCACACCACAAAAAGCTTTGCTGGTTGGTTGTTTAGTAAGTAGGCTTGAGGTTATCTCAGGACCAGAGAATAGGTCAGGTGAGATTAAAACCTGCCCCCCCCATCAAACCAAAATGTTTGTACTACTTCATAGCTTCACAAACAATATATTAGTGTGTTTATCATTCTATTACCCCTCCACTCTTTTTTTTTTTTTGGTGGGGCAATGAGGGTTAAGTGACTTGCCCAAGGTCACACAGCTAGTAAGTGTCAAGTGTCTGAGGCCAGAATTGAACTCAGGTCCTCCTGAATCCAGGGCCAGTGTTTTATCCACTGTGCTACCTAGCTGCTGCTGATCCACTTTGGAGAAATTCAATATTTTCGGTCAGCTTAGCCAATCTACAAAGTGTGAGGTGAAACCTCAAAGTTATTTTGATTTGCAGTTCTCTTATTATTTGTAATTTTTAGCATTTTTTCATGTGGTCATGGATTCTCTTCAATTCATTTTCACAACTCTGATAATATATGATACCAAATACTTATCAGAAAAGAAAAAAATGATACAAATTTTTTTTTCCCATTTGGTCACTTTCCTTTTTATCCTAGATGCATTATGTTTTTTTTTTTTCTGGGCAGAAGGTTTTTTTTAGTTTCATGTAATCAGTTATACATTTTTTTTCTTTTATAATTGCTTCTATCTCTTGTTTGGTTAAGAATATATCCTCTAGCCATAGCTCTGAGGGGTATATGATCTGATTCTCTCCTAATTTTTTTAAATAGTCAATCATTATAGGGAGTTAGCTGGTGCAGTGGATAAAGCATGGCCCTGGATTCAGAAGGACCTGAGTTCAATTCTGGCCTCAGACACTTGACACTTACTAGCTATGTGACCCTGGGCAAGTCACTTAACCCTCATTGCCACCCCCCCCCAAAAGTCAAACATTAATGCTAAGATCACATATACATTTAAAATGCATTGATGAATGTGGGGAAAGGTTTTTGGTTTAAATCTTATTTCTTCCTGATAGCTTTCTCGTTTTTCCATATTTTTTTAATCAGATAAGTATTTTTACCCTAGGTAAATTTTGTTTTCTACTTTTTCAAACACCATATTATTGAGTTCCATCATTTCTGATTCTCTCTTATCTGGTCTGTTCCATTGATCTATCTGTTTTTTAACCAATAATAGATTATTGGTATGACTGTTGCTTTACAATAGAGTATGAAATCTAGAAGTGCTATTTCCCCTTTATTCCCATTTCTTTTCTTTATTTCCCTTGATATTCAAAATCTTTTTTTTGCAAATGGATTATACCCTTAGTAATTTGATTGGTAACACATTAAAAATACAAATTAACTTTGGATGCATTGCTATTTTTATTATTTTGGCACAGCCTAGCCACGAGCACCATGTATTCCTCTAGCTTTTTAAACTGTTATTTATTCTTTTAAGGTGTACTTTATAAATAAATCTATAAAAGTCTTATGTGTGCTTTGATAGGTCCGTTCCCAAGATGTTTTATGCATTTTATAACTATTTGGAATAGAATTTCCATTTCAATTTCTGTTTCTTTTTGTTTTAATAATATTCTTCTATGCTTATACTTTGTAGAGTTTATGTCATAAAACATCTTTATTACTTTGTCAAAGGCTGTTTTTGCAATTATTAATATGATCATGCTTTTGAGGAATGTTTTGGCTCTTAAAATTATTATATTAATTATTTTCCCAATGCTAAACTTTCCTTGCATTACTGGTATAAATCCCACTTGATTGTATTGAATATTTTCTTTGCTAAATTGCTGTAGTTTCTTTGACAGAATTTAGTTTAAACATTTTGAGTCAATATTCATTAAAAATATTGATCTATAATTTTCCCTCTGTGTTTTATCTTTCCTGTTTTAGGTATTAGGAATATATTTGTGTCACATAATGATTCTGGTAAGGTGTTTTCTTTCTCAGTTTTTGAGACTAATTTATGAATTATTAGTGATAATTTTTCTTGAAAAATAATATCTACCTCCAACAAAAGAAGTAATATTGATGGAACACATACTGAAAAAGGATAATTTTCACTTTCATTTTTTCTTTTATTCAAGTTGTCTTATACAAAATGACTAATATGATATTTTACATAATCGTATATGTATAACCTATATCTGATGGCTTACCACCTCAGGGAGAGGGGAAAGAAGAGAGGGAAGGAGGGATAAAAGTTGGAACACAAAATAAATAAATAAAAATGTTTATTACTTTAAAAAGTAATTGTTCTTGAGTTGTTTGATAGAATTTTCCTTTGAATGCATTTCCCCCCTTTGGTGGTTCCTTTATAGCTAGATCTATTTTGTTTTCTGAGATTGAGCTATTTAAGTCTCTATCTGGCCTTCTGATAGCTTGGGCATTTTATATTTTATAAGGTATTCCTCTATTCCTTTTGTATTTCCAGTTGTGTTAGAATATAATTATGCATAATATTTTACTTCCCTTTGGAAATATATCTTTAAAAATTCACCACATCAAATCACTTATTCCTTGAAATGTCTTTCAAATGTCTACTCTGTCTCTTCTATTATCTTAGTCATCTCTCTTGAGTTATTTCAAGTCTTCCCAGTTGTTTCCCTGCCAAATTCTCTTTCCTCCATTCATATTTTAATTCATGGTTAGATTATTGTTTTCTGAAATTTCTCCCAAATTCTATGATTGTTGCACCCGTTCTGTACCTCAGTTTCCTCATTTGTAAAATAATGGTGATGGACTCAGTCTCCTTTCTCATCCTTTGCAGCTCTATATGTATTTTCCTACATGTTCTAAGTCCCATCTACTTCATGAACCCCTCTTAAACCATTTCCTGAGGTGCCCTCTCCATATTCTATATCACTGTAGTGCTTACCTACTAGGCTACTCATTTTTGCCATTAACATCTTTTACTGGGGGCTTTAACTGTGAATATGTTTATCTTTTCTACCCAGCTAGACTTCAAGATTCTTGAGTGCAGTCATAGACAAAAATTAAACTGCCTCTACTATCAAGAAGATTCCATTCTGTTAGAGGAGATAGCATGTACATATATATATATATATATATATATATATATATATATATATATATATATATATATACAGAAAATATATATATATATATATACAGAAAAAATATATATATATACAGAAAAAAAAATATATATATATACACAAAAAAATATATTACAGTTCTATAGCATAGTGCTTTGAGCACTACTGGCACAGAATTGACATGTTTTCAGCTAACACATCTAAAGCACTGAAGTATAAGCAACACACAAGTAGGAAAAAAAGCAGGAAAAAATGGCCTAGACAGTCATAGTTTGTTAGGTCTATCTCTTATTCGCTTGGGAGTCAGAAGACCTGTATCTGAATGTCTGATATTTACTAACTCGGGGCCTTGCCCTTGTCATTTAACATCCTATGGCCTTGATTTTGCCCTCTACCTACTAAATGAGAGGATTGATTCAGTTGGCCTCCAAAATCAACTTATAACTAAAAGTAATAAGATCACTCTCTTAATCTAACAGCTTGATTTTAGGAATGTGGAAGTTGAGGCCAAGATGATATTTGACTTAGTCAAGGTCACACAGGTATTAAGTAACAAAGCCAGAATTCAAACCAAGATTTTCAGGTACTCTGTCCCTTAAGGAGATACTGGTTTCCCTCCACTAAAAAATGTTTTCAAGAGATAGTCAAATAATTAATTATTGGGAAAATTGGAGAAAACTCTTTCTTAGTTATGAATTGGACTAGATGATTTCTAAAGTTCCTTCCAATCCTGAGATCCTGTGATTCTCTAAGCACAAAATTAGAAAATAGTAACAGAATTAGAAGGTATTTTATATGATGATCAAAGGAACTCCAATTAATTATTATAGTAAAATAATTACTTCATATGCACCCAGAAATTCAATCCATAAAAGTGATGATAGCAGCATTATAAGAATCTATTCCACTCATAAGTCTCTGAATCAAATAATCAATCAGCAAGGGTTTAAGTCATTATGTTCAGGTACTATGATAAAAAATAAAGATAAAAAGAAAAAAAATAGTTCCTGTTTTCAAGGAGATTACATTCAAAATAAGGGAAGCATCATATATAAATAAGAATATATAAGTAGTGTAGTAAAATGAAAGATATTTTAAATAAATTCAGCACAAAGAAATCTTATACTTTATGCTAATAAATAAAAGTAGCAAATTCACAGAGAACACTAAAAGAAAAAAAGGAAAAGGTACCCAAAATTTCTACAAAAACAAATCAGTTTAAAGAAACTCTGGCTAAATTTCCAAAGACAAAAGTTTTCAGACACACGTACACACACATTTTATCCCATAATGTTACAAAATTTGAAATAAATTAATAGCTCAAATAAAAGGTATAAGAAAAGCAGAGCTGAAAATTTAAACATTTGATTTCATAAAATATTATAAATTATAAGAGTATTTAAAATAATAACAGTTTATGTCATCCATTAAATTCTATTTTATGTTGCCAAATCAGCATTTAGATGAAATTTATACTGCTGAATGCATACATTAATTAAACAGAAAGACTATATCAAGTGTTATCACTTAAAAATGTTGAAAAGTAATAAAGTCTAAAGAAAATGAGAAAAATAGCCAAAAATTTAAGATTAGGAATAAATAAAAATGAAATACTAAACTAAAACAAAACCATTATTTCTAAAAGCCCAATAAAATTAAGAAAATGGGAGCAAATTTATTTTTAAAGGTGGAAAACATGAATTATGAGAATCAGAAATACAAAAGTTCAGACCATAAAAGATACGAAGTGAAATAACAATTTCATTAGGATATCTTGCACACAAATATAATGCTAATATACATATAACATTTTAACTTAAAAGGATGATTAATTGGGAATATACAAATCATCTAAACTGGCAGATATGGAAATAAGTAACTTAAGCAGTCACTACAAATGAAGAGATTTAAAGACACTAGAAATGACCTTAGTCTATAATCACTTCTTTTTGTCAGGCAAGGAATCCTGGAAACAAAGACATCAATGGTTTAAAGAAATAGATAATTTGAAAACATTACACAGAAGGATGACAAAAGGTTGTAGACTGGGGGTAGTGGCGCCTCACAAAACAGTTAAAAGCAATCAAAGTGGAAATGTGCCTGAAGAGAGACTAGTGAAGGCATCCACTAAGATAGATTATACTGAGAACACAGATTAAATTGAAAGGGGAACAATAATGGGTGTGAAATGAAATAGAGGTGCTTCCATTTCTAAGGCAATCTGTTCTCATCAGTAACAAGAGTAGAACCAATGTATTTGGATTCTACTTTCTAAGAATTGTAAATCATAAACAAGTATCAATTATGCTTAAGGACTCAGAAATAGAGGCTAGATCTGATAAAAAACATACATTAGAAATACATGCTAAGGCAGTCATAAATTTAAAAGTGGTCAAGGATCTTTTCTTCAAAATTGAACCACAGAACACTACAAATTAATAGACCTAGCAATTCATGTAGGAACAAAAAACAACAAAGTAGATAAAGAATACAGCTCCCATGGGGGTAATCTTCCTAGAAAATGGTACAGAAGTCGAAACATGAATGCTGATCCATTAAATCTATAAATAATAGGGGGTTAAGTTACCGCTATCACCAAAACCTATAATCTATTGCTAGAGATTGATGAAAATACATTTTTATGCATATAATTCTTTATAGCAAAACATGAATTCTGATAATAGGCACTTTTCCTAACACAGTAACCATGAAATAATCCACAAAATGAAGTATACAAAATAAAATTGGTAACATGCAAAACATTTTTTCTGGCTACTCATTCCCTAGAATTCTGTGACCTTTTGTGCTCATATCTCTAAACAATAAAACATTCTTTTCAGACAGTATTCACTCTTCATATCACATGAAAGATACAGTACCATTAATACTGTATAGCAAATAAAATTCTTAAAACTAAAACATTTTTTTTTCTTTTTTTTTTGTTTTGTTTTTTTGTGGGGCCATGGGGGTTAAGTGACTTGCCCAGGGTCACACAGCTAGTAAGTGTAAAGTGTCTGAGGCTGGATTTGAACTCAGGTACTCCTGATTCCAGGGCCGATGCTTTATCCACTGCACCACCTAGCTGCCCCTAAAACTAAAACATTTTAAACCCAAATCTTACCTTCTGCTGTGTCAGATGGCATTGTGAGGATGTTGTACTATCCTGCATTAAACATCTCTCCCTTGGTCACTCTCTGAAGAACAATGGAGGGGTAGCTGAGAATTTAGTCATTGCTATTGGAAGTATTAAGACTGGCAAGATATCAACATTACCTTCAACTGTCTATCCTTTATGGCCAGTAGTTAGCACTGGAGATCATGAAGGATGCACAGTCTTGAAATATTCCATCAGAAAAATCTACTTCATGTACTGTTTGATATCCCCCAAAGTTTCAGATTATAGAAACCTAGCAGAGGAGAACTATCATCTAACCTCAGGTATTGATCAATGATGGAATCAGAAGCCTTGAGGTGTCTAGCCAGCTGGTTGATTATATTAAGCCACACTTCAATCTTGGAATCTGTGAGTGACACTATTTTGAGAGCTTACCATCATTATTGTCTTTACTGTCTTGAAGACCTTACTAAGCCATAACATGTAATTTTTTCATTTTTAAAAAATTTTCTTGTCATGCATTTGGGATATTATTTTAGCATTTTTGGAGCAGATTCATAAACACTTTTATAAGTATTTTCTTTCTCTTTATGGATATAATGAAATGTCAATTTGTTAATACCAAACTCAAGGTCAACAGCAGTTGTAGATGTTCTAAAGTTTATCTAACACCTTCATTTCTCACTAAGCAGTATAAATGACTTTGCACACTTGGGCTTGAGCCCAAAAAACTTGCATTATGTTTAGGGGGCATAATTACAACAAATAACTTGACTTTTAAAGGCAAATAGCAAAAATATGAAACAAATGCATGGGTAACTCTTTATTCTACAATAGTAGTTTGAACAAGACCAGTGAAGCATCTAGTAGAATGCCAGCTGCTCCAGAAACTTACACACATCCTGCCACCCATTTATTACTCATATTTTGATAAGCAGCTTGAAAGAAAACCTAATGAATTAGTACATTCTAATGTTCACACAGCAAGTAAGTGTCTAAGGCAGGATTCGAACCAAGCTCTGTCTCACTCCACTTAGGTCCAGCAATCATTTAATTATATTATGCTATCTGTAGGCATGATAAACGATACATAAGTCACAAAAGGAGGTGCCTAGTTATATAGCTAGAACAAAGAATACAAGACAGATGATCTGAGTATAACATTAGCATGCACAAAATATTAAAAGATCCAGAGAATAGCCTTTAGCATACTGGGTGGCTCTTCTGTGAAGGGATGCATATACATGAATTGTTCAGGAAGAGAGAGAATGATAATAATAATAACACGGAGGGTTAAGAACAGGAGGAAGGGAAGAAGGAGGAAGAGAAGAAAGAGGAGGAGGAGGAGGGAAAACATATAGCTCTTTAGGGATTGCAAAATAATTTTTACAAATATTATTTCATTTTATCCTTACAAGTTGGGAGATAGGTACTATTATTATACCCATTTTATAGGTGAGTAAAATGAGGCATATAGAAGTTAAATAATTTGCCCAGCATCACAGAAATGTTTAATCAAACATTAGCTTAAACATGATGAAGCAAATTAGCTCTCCAGATTCCAGTATCAGAGCTGTACCACCCACAATTAGTAATACCAGAACATGCAATGACCCAGAGAAGGAAGTGCTGAATGTGATATGCTGTCTCTTGTCATTTGTAAATTGTTTCATGATAAATTTATTTCCTTGGCTAGATGGAACACTTCAATGAATGAATGAATGAATGAATGAATGAATGTTTAGCTTGTTATTACCATGGAAACATCTTTCCCAAAATACACCTACTTGCTATATCATGAAAATTCAAGTACTCTGGGTTTGTTCTCAAAGAATTACTGTCAGGGAAAGGAAAGAAGAAGCTCAGGTCAGGGGAGTGAAAGTAAGTCATTGTCTATCTTGACACCATTATGACCTTGCAAAGTGAAACACCTCCCCTCCTTTGCCCATCTCTAAGAACTCTGACAGATATTGTATATAGATCCTTCACTGGAGTAGCAGTTGAGGCCATAGGCCTGCTGGTAGACTGTAGTAGCCTAAGTGATGACTGATGAAATTCTCTCCAATTGCCGATTGTTCTCCTCCCTTCCTTTTCATTAGAAGGTATGGAATTTCAGTAGCTGAACAATCTGTATGAGAATCATTTACCCTGATCTCCACAAGGAGGGAACAGTCTGAAGAGGCTATCTGCCCCTTTTCCTGCAGTAATAAGCATTTTTTTCTTATTTCCATTCAATTATTCCAATCTTTCTATATCCATCAATAATAACAACTTTCCCTATTCTATTTTTTCCCAGCTTTCTGTATCTTCCTTATGTATTGTTTATTCTCTTCCTATATGAAGTAAATTAGTGGCTTCTAACCCTTGTTTGTGTTTGATATTATTTAAGCTGATAGAGGTTGGCAGAAATTGTATTTTGGTTAATATAGCTAGTTATGGAGGTGTGGGAGGTAGTGCAGTATTTTTTTTCTTTCCCAGGACATCACAGACATAAGGGGTCAGTTTATGGTAGTTTTCATTTTACAGGTAAGCAAGAAAAATAATAGACAGGGAGGTAAATTGATAAACTAATGTCAGTCAATGACCTCATCCTTACAGAAGAGATTTTGGAAGAGAACCAAAGCCTAGGACAAAGAGGGAAGGGATAGACAAAAATCTAAACTAAAATCTTATCATTTATAAGAATCCTTTCCCAAACCTTTTTAATTCTAGTTCTTTCCCTATGTTTATTATTCTATTTATCATGTATGTAACTCAATCATACATATTTATTTGCATGTTGTGTCTCTAATTAGATGATGTGCTTCTTGAAGACAAGAAGCATTATTTCCCTTTCTTTTTTTATTTAATACAGTTCTAGGCTCACAGTAGGCTCTTAATAAATGAATTTGACAGGCATTTCAGGTATATGTATCACATATGCAAAGGCATGGAGATAGGATGCAGAATGGCACATCCAAGGAATAGCTTTTAGGCCAATATAGCAATCAGTGGAGAAAGGTAATGTGAAAGAAACCTTGAAAGGTTTTGCAAAAGGCATTTTAAGACTGTAGAACTGAAAAAGGATATGTTATCTGTCAGAACTGAAAGAGAACAGATGGGTGACTCTAGAGTTAAGCCAGTGCCCTCAGATGCTGAAAAAAATAAGGGAAAACTCCTCACACTCTGAGTTAATCCTCTCTGGAAACTTTGTGGAAAAATATGGTCAAGAATCCCAGAGGATTGGAAATTATCAAAGGGCTACATAAAGTCACATCAGGGAAGTCTATATAGACCCACTAAAGAATATTAAATTAACTGTGGATGGCAGGAATTTTCATCTGCCTTTGAACAGCAAAAACTTGTTCCGAACATAAATGGAAAAAAAGATCTCATTATTATTTCATGTTTTTCAAATGCTCATAGTGCCAGACACTAGAGTTTACCTTCTTTCTATTTTTGAGTAGTGTCCATTTTGAACATTTGAGATGACAGACAACATATACATAGGGAAATATAAAGAGACAGAAATGGCAGACTATTCCATTATAGCTGCAAGTTGGCTGTCACTATTTCTTTATTTCTTTTTTCCTGCAGTGCACAAAGGGTAAGGCATTATTGAAGTCAGGAAGACCTTTTGTCATTTAATTCTGATTTCTATATCACTAAGTGAAGCTGTTGGGTCTCTCTCTCTCTCTCTCTCTCTCTCTCTCTTTCTCTCTCTCTCTTTTGTGGGGCAATGAGGGTTAAATGACTTGCCCAGGGTCACACAGATAGTAAGTGTCAAGTGTCTGAGGCTGGATTTGAACTCAGGTCCTCCTGAATTCAGGGCCAGTGCTGTATCCACCGTGCCACCTAGCTGCCCTCATGTTGAGTGTCTCTTAAGGTCACTAGCCTTTTATTGCTATGTCCATAGGCTTATAATATTTCCTTCTTGCCCCTGACAGTCAGATGTGACCATAATAACTGAGGCTCAAAGAGAAACTCCTGTTATTCTTTCAAATTGATGAATGAAGTCAAGCAAAATTCCAAAGGGTCCCAAGAAGAGACACTGTGATTAATTTGCCAAGATTAGAAAACCTTGTAACAACAACATTCTTGCTGTCTGCTTCTTTCATGTATTACCAGCATTTCCTTGTGAATATCAATTTAATTCATCATTGCAGGTCATAGCCTTCTTTGTGAGAAATTAAGGACTGTTTTGGATGCTCTTTGTAACTTTCCACAAGGAAGGAGATGAACAAGTATTTGCTGATCAAACAAAAGAGAAATAAATAATATGTATGTGTACTGAATTTTCTCCCTCAAGATCTTGAACAATTTCAGTCTTTCCCCTTTATATGACCCTACTGTTCATTTTCTGACTCCTTTCCCTTTGATGACAAAAGATCCAAGAGCAAGACCTCAAAGATTTTTCAGTCTCCTCTCACGTTGTAGAATTCAATTTTCACTGCCTTCAGTTTCTTCCCCAGACCAATTCTGTGGAAAACAAACTGTCCTTACCTAGCTTCCATCACCGTTTCTTTTAGGTCTGCTGTAGTTTCCTACATATGCTCATGTCCTACCTCACTTCTCTCTATTCTGGCTGACCACTAATGAAATGCAGAGTACTGCTTCTGTCCCAAGCAGCACAATCTCTTAACTTTTTCAACTCTGTCATAGATTAGAACAGCATGAAGAGAATTGCTCAGTGGATTCCACAGTTCAAGCCTTTGGTTTGGATTGTATCTGCCAGAGTGTAGGGCCTGTGGAGGCTGGTGGTATTGAGTGGGCATTAGGGATTAAGAATTAACTTTTTCTGCTGTTCTTTAATCAAATTAAATTAGCTACTATTAGTTTTCCTCTTGTGCAGAATTATTATTTTGGAAGTTTTGGGGAGGTTGTAACATAAAATGTCTAGTGCTCCATCTTACTGGTCACATAACCTCAAAGCTCACATTTCTTCATTTTAAATAAATTAACAACTTGTCTATCTCTCTATAACACTAAATGTTTCCTACAAAACATGAGGCATCACTATACATTGTTAACAAAGATATCTAGGTCCTTACATCTAATAGAATAATTTATTCCCTAAAATTTTCAAAATCTTCTCTGAGATCCACCCCACCCCATATTTTTGGCAGTTTACAATAAGAAAAAGTGTTTTTCTTCTTTTACATACAGCAAAACATTTATCTGTAACTATCATACCTTATATCTCTTCATCAATAAAATCTCTTCCTTTTCACAAAAAAATATTCCCCTCCCCTTTCATCATTAATTAAGCCATAGGATATATATGTAATGGGAATTTTTTGCATGCCTAGGATATCTAAGATGATGTTGCTTACATGAAAAATATTAGGAAACTGCTTTCTAGAGATGGGAGAACTGAAGTATAAATAGGTAGGCTGATTTGTGAAGGGTAGCTGTTCTGTTAGGCCTTCAAAGCCTGTCTAGCAATGCACCAGTTGTTTAGTCTCCTGAAAGCAGCCTAATGAAAAAAGATAGACATTAAATAAAAGAGAGGTATTTTTAAAGCATTATTATAACAAAAACTACTTGTGAACAGATAACTTATTTTGCAAACAACCCAGAAAATATGGATATAAAAATGTTTAAACAAATATAGCAAATAAAGGAAACACAAGTAGCAACATAAATTACTCCAGAAAAAGGAAACTAGAAAGAGAAAGAAATCTATGAGGTTAAAAAAAAAATAACAAAATAATAGAGAGACCATTAAGAAATTTCTTTAAAAAAGTACACAGGGAGACAAGGGGAAAAGTGAAACTTAAATAGAGGTGATGGTAGAGGAACAGGCCTAAGCATCATGGAATAAATCTCACAAAGCTCCACTTATATGCAAAACAATATATTTATTGTATTAAACTTCAAAATGAGAGGACACATAAAAGTGTAAAGAAGAGGAAGAAGATAGAGGAGGATTTGTAATATACCCTAATCAAGTCAATTGTAAATGATGTAGGGAAAATAACTATTGCAAACTCTCAGCAAGAGGCTAAAAAAGGGGTAGGTGATTTGACAAAGAAAAGGACTGAAATTAATGGGTGAAATTTTGATTTACAGGTGAGAGAGATTCTCACTGAATCGCATTCCCATAAATGGAGAGATAGATATTGAGGAATAGCAATGCTAAAATATGATAATTTGGTGTAAAGAGAGACTTCTAACATGGTGTTCTACCACCATGCAAAACAATTTGCCTCAGGAGAAGTAATATCCCAGCTCCTAGTGTGTAATTGACATCCAAAAGAATGGTAGAGTTTAGACCCAGATAAATTTTGTGCCAAATAAGAAGGGAAAATATCATGGGGAAGAAAACGATTATAAATGAACTGCACAATCAGGGACACTGGAAAAATTCTAGCATGGCACAATACTTCTCTTTTCTATATCCATTAGAAATGGATATTTCTGAAAGTAAGGCAAAAATAAAACAAAAAAGGGATGTGTGGGTCATTTTCCACAGAAATAATTTAGAAGAAGGCATTCAAAATAATGAAACATTTTGATCCCATAATGGAGTACAAAGACTAAAGAATGAGTATATAAGAGTAAATAAGGAATAATTAAAGGAGACCACAAATCAAATAATAAATGCCTGGGATAGACAGAAAGGGGAAATGATTAATGAAGGGGAAACAGGAAAGATAACCTTTTAAGAAAAAGGCACAGAAGTGGAAAAAACCCCTGAAAAACAAAAGAAGTTGAAGAGAAGAAGATAATTTACTTGATTATTTAATTGAAAAAGAAAAAAAAAACCCACAAAGCTCGGGGGTGGGGGGTGGGGGGTGGGAATTGGATAACTAGAAAAAAGAAAGAAAATGGAACTAATAAGTTAAATAAAACCAATTAGAGAAATGGTTGCCAAACAGGAAAGGCCGGGTGGGGCGGGGGCAGGGAGGAGAACTTGAAGGTGAGAGGAAAAAAGCCTGTGGAAAAACTGAAGAAAGAAAGTGCTGCCTTTGAAAGAGAAGAAGAACTTTAACAATTACAACAAAATCCTAATTTGGAATCCTAATGCCTTTATAATGTCTTGTTAGATTTAACAGATTGCTCTCTCTCTCCCCTCTCTCTCTCTCTCTCTCACTCATTCACTGTCATTGTTGTATGGGATAAGCCTCTAGGATGAAAGGAGGGAAATTGAGAGAAATTTAGATAATATAAAATCAAAAGTATTAATAAATATTTATTTTTAAATATGGAGAAAAATGTTCTGAAAGAACACAGATTAAAAAGAACAAAGAGACAGACTGCTTTGTTTGGAGACTAGAACTGAGGCATGTTGGGTACATCTTATTAGACTTATTTTAGGATCAAAGAGGATAAAACTAAGAAAATGAGAAATCATAAAAAAAACATTTGAAGGCTAAGATGCTATTTTAGAAGAATTTTTAGTAGACATTTGCAGAATTGTTGTTGACAATGAGTGAGCAGTCTCTTATTTAAGCCATTCAGCAGGAAGGGCAGGAAGCAGCACCCAAGAGAAGAAGAGGAAGAAAAACCACAGGAGGAGAAAGGAAGACACAACAGAGGGGCTAAATGTCTGTACTGTCTGAATTGTGATAGAAGCAATGTGTTGATACAAGCCTTCAGCTTAGCGATTCTTGAATGGCTAGAGAGAAGTGATGTCATTGGTAGAATCTTCCAGTGACAACTGTAACTCTTCCACACCACCTAGAGTTGGAGAAAGGTGAAGTTTTTTCACACGGGCTCTGCTGCTACCTGTGGCTCAAGAAAGAGTAAGAGAGTGCCTTTTGTAATTGTGATGGTGGCCTGGTCCTATATGTGTGTGCTTACTCTTCATCATATTTATTGATTATATTGGTGAAAATGGTATACACACACACACATAAATGCACACACATATAATGTATGTATATATAGAGTATATATATGTGTATAATCTACGTTAATATATACATATCCTATATATAGTCACCTATTTTATTATTATTAATTGGGTTACATATATTGGTATCTATATTTATTATCTATATTAGTTATATTAATATTTATATCTATTTTTCTTTAAGTAAATGGTCAAGTTTGATATCAAAAATGTCATGATTAGGTTGTATAGCTATAAAATATGTTTGGTGGGGGTGCACAAGATAAAGAGGTGAGTAGGGGAAGTGTATTTTTGGATGCTCAGTTTGAAAATATCTATATGGTGTTAGAACACCTGAGCATTTAGACCTATTAATTTGTAAGCAGGTTGAATGAATGAGGTAAACCTATATAACCAAGGTAAGAGTTACGAGGCTTGAAGTGTGACACTGAGGAGTATCTAGACACTGACATAGCACCCATTTGAGTTGTAACATTGTGAAGGCACTGGATCATTAACATAGATAATAATTAGAATAAAGCATTAACTTGTGTTAGTGTGTACATATACACATGTATAAATGTATGAGTGCACCATTAAACTTAAAAGAACACTGGATTTAGAAATTTTTCAAGGTAATGACTATGACTTTGAGTAAATTACAGGAACATGGTTTTCTGAGCTGCAGTCATGCAGTGTAACTACCACATATTACATCCAGATGATTAACCATAGGACCAGGGAAGTTAGGGGTTTCACCAAAGGCCAGAAAAGTAGTAAGTAGTAGATTTGGGATTTTTCCCAGGTGCTTCAATTCCAAAAAGTAGAGCACTCTCCCACATTACAGCATTTTTCTTACCCTCACTGAGTTCAACTTTCTCATCTGTAAAATGGAATATTAAGAGTTATCCAACCTACTTCATATAGTTGCTATGAGAAAAGTAGTTTGTAAGTGTGAAGTTCTTTATAAATGGGATACACATCTTGCAGGCAATTTATCAGTAACTGTCAGACACATTTAGATATAAATGACATGGAATTTTTTTGGGGGTATTTTTTATTGGGCACCTGTTCAATTTTTCCCTTCCTTTTAAGCACTTCCTTTCTGGAATACTATTTGATGTACATAAAGGCCAGAAGAATGTAAGAATCAGGCTTCCCTAAACTGAACATAACAAATCATATCCAAATCATAACATGTGCTGAAGTCTAGCGCCATTTACAGGACTAGCTTCTGGCAGAATGTGGCACATGTGCTTAAGTTGTGCATATCTTAAAACTTCTGAGAGAAAGTGCTGAGCAATGGAAGCCAGATTGTAGGCAAAGAGAAACACTGGGCCTAATTTCCTCTGCTGACAACCAGAAGATCAATGAGTAGATAAGAGCAGTGTCCCTGTAGTAGAATTGACTTCTATTATTGTGTGTGAAAGAATTAGAGCTCATCAAGTCCTGCTTTCTAAGTGGAGACATAGTATTTAATGACATAAGGAGAGAGCCAGATATAATGATGTTTGCATCGAAGTTGATTTGGATACAACAATAATACCATAATTTCTTCTCATCAGAAACTTTAAAAGACCTAGTATTAATAGACTTAGATCAATGCAAAACTAAGGCCTATCATACAATAGAAAGATCACTGGACTTTAAATTAGAACTGAATTATGGTTCCACGGTGGACTGGGCTTCATGTTCTACCTCTCTATGAGAATACACTGGCAGCTGGGTGGCAGTATGGGTAGAACACCAGACCTGGAGTCAGGAAGACTTATCTTCTGAGTTCAAATCTGACCTCAGACAATACTATCTGTGTGACCTGGGCAAGTCACTTAGCCTTGCTTGCCTCAGTTTCCTCATCTGTTAAGTAAGGTTGAAAAGGAAATGACAAACCACTCTGGCATCCAAAACTCCTAATGGGGTCAGAAAGTGTCAGACATGACTGAAAAATGACTGAATACTGCATGAGAATACATAAAGGATCCATATTTTTGTCTGGGTGGGAGACTCCTTCCACCAATAGATGTTACAATCTATCTGTGACTTAGTAAATAAGTTGTAGGGAGTTCTTTGAAGTACATAGGCTTTCAAAGACTTGCCTAGTTCACATATCTATTCTGTTTCCAAAGCAGGATTTGAACCTAGATCTCTCTGACTACATGCTTGACATTCCACTCAACCACTATGCCTCTAATTATGCAAAAAGAGCACAACAATTCATTTCTAGAGAATTTTAAAAGTTGTAAATAACTTTACAAAGTGATTTCCCCCCCCAAGTCCTTTGAGTTTTAAAGATTAAGTATTATTATTTTAAAGAGAGGTCTAGTAAGTTTCCCAAGGTATCATAGCTAATGGGTGTTGAAGCCCTGTTTTGAATCCATGTCTTCTGTCTCCAAGCCCAGAATTTTTTTTTCCATGATAGAACTAAGATGTTGTGAATGTAAGCATTCCCCCAACCATTTCAGATAACAACCACTTTGTAACTTAATAGAAGAAATCAACATTTTCTATAGCTAAAAGACATCCATCACTTGGTGGTCAGCTTTTCAGTAATGAGTTCCTCCTGACAAGGATAGTCTTCAGTAAACAGATACACCCACCCTGTCTCCAAGCCCATATTTAAGGCTTTTCCACTATGACACTCCCACTGGATTGAGGAATTTGAATTTGACTTCTATGGTGTATTTACAATGAGAAAGGAAAGAAGTGATTACTAAAACCTAGAGTCATCTCTCAACAGCATATCATACAAGAATAATATCATTTCATTTATTAACAGGGTTCATTGGGGCAGCTAGGTGGTACAGTGGATAGAGCACTGGTCCTGGATTCAGGAGTACCTGAGTTCAAATCCAGTTTCAGACACTGGACACTTACTAGCTGTGTGACCCTGGGCAAGTCACTTAACACCAATTGCCTCACTAAAAAAACAAACAAAAAACAAAACAAAAACAAAAAAACAGGGTTAATTGTTTGGTGTATTGGGGAATTAAGTAGATATAGTGTGCCTCAAAAGGTTTGAAAAAGTCTCTCATGATTTATTTGTGGAAAAGATGGATGTATGTGGGCTAGTTGACAACAGAATTAAGTGAATTTGAAACTGTCTTCTGGACTAACTCATCTGCTATTAAGGTGAAGAACATCCATCTTAATTCACTGTTCTCCCACTCATGTTAAGGAAAGGAGACACAAAGGAGAAGAGGCAATTAGGGCTTTGAGATCTGCTCTCAAGCTCCTACGCCAGCATACATGCTGCCTGCCATTTGTTAGCAGTTCACCATTTCTATTGGGGTGAAGTGGCTCTCCTATCCTAAAAGGGAGAGAGACAGAGACAGAGACAGACAGAGACAGACAGAGACAGAGACAGAGAGAGAGAGAGGGAGAAACAGAGACCTAGAGACAGAGAGACAGTGAGAGACAGAGAAAGACAGACAGACAGACAGAGAGCATGAGCTGCATGCCATAAACATTCTGGTGGCAAGAAGGAGGTAAGCCCAGTGGCTACAGGCACTTCTTTTAAACAGGTACAGTGTTCCCTTCCCCATCATCCTCAAGAATCAAGTCCTTCAGTGCAGAAGACCCAGTGGAATTGGCCAATAATCCAACAAATAAAGGCAGGTGTTACTCATGTGTTTGTGCCAATACATTTTCTAATTTGATCTTCACAACAGTCCTGTGAGGCATAGGTACTAGAGGAATTTTTAGGTGAGGAAAATAAGGTTTAGAATGGTTGTTTAGCTTCTGCACAATCACACAATTAAAACCAAAAAGCTTGGGGGAAGCTAGGTGGGTCAGTGGATAGAGCACTGATCCTTGAGTCAGGAGGAACTGAGTCCTCCTGGCCTCAGACACTTAACACTTACTAGCTGTGTGACCCTGGGCAAGTCACTTAACACCAATTGCCTTACCAAAAGCAAACAAACAAACAACAAAAAAACCCTAAAAAGCTGGATTCCTGACTCCAAGGATGGTGCTGAGACAACTTGAGGGTGGTCTCTATTAGAATACCCCAGGAATCTGCCTTTGACTCTATACTATTTTTTAAAAAATCAATTGCTTAATCCAACCCATAGTGCGGCACAGGAGTGACATATATTTTGATAAAGCCAAGGAAAACCTGAATGAGGCTGTGGATAAGTATGGTGCTTTGGAACCTACCAAAACCATCTTCAAGGGTAAAGGAGAGATTCCTTATCCTGCCTTTTATGTTGTTATTGCCTCAGCATCTCTGAGAATAACTCTTATTTATCACTAAATTTAGCCCACATTGAAGCTATAGCTAAGCTTAAATTTATACTGATAGCCCTAGAACCCACCTTCATTTTTGACCCATTCTGAATCCCTCTGAACTCTTCTCCATTCTCCAGTAGGCCTGTCCCTTGATCTGGGTATTTCCCTAAAATACCTATATGTCCTGGTTTCAAAGACCCCACCCAATAAAACCCGCCATTTATGGGATAGAATGGATATGGGGTGAGAAGTAACTTCCTTTCTTCCCTCTTCCAGTTCTATCCTTTCATACACACCCCCTCCACTGTACAGCCCTAACATCATTCTTTTGTCTATTTCCTACTTCCCCAAAGAGTTAAAAAGATATGTGGTTACTTTCAGTTCTGAGATCCTATGATTCTGGTAAGCTTCACCATCAGCTTTTTAATTACTGTGCTTTTTTTGTGTCTTAATAGATGATCTCATATGAAATGGTTAGTAATATTTTCATTGAAATTTCACTTATTGGAAATCAAAACAACTGGTTAATCTAGCATTTAATTGAACAAACTGCTATTTATTCAGCTAGAATACTAGTCTTGGTAATTTATTTTCTTGAATAGAGGAAGACAAAATAACAAACAAACAAAAATTGCCCATTCAACTAAATGGAAATGAAAACTAACTTTTCAATTGTTTGAATTCATTTGTGGTTAAGACGACATCAGATCATTAAAATGTGAAAAAAGCAGGCACTAAGAATTATATAGGATAGTACTCTACCTAGTCATTCTCTGTAATTCAATATTCCAATGAATTTGGAATTTCATTGATGTGGGCATTTCCTTTAACGATAAAACTCACATCCTATCTAGGCCTGCCCATCATGGATGACTCATTCATTTCATCCCATAAGCTGACCACAGGGGAAACTAGTGTTCTTGGGGGAGGGGAGAGGGAGCTTACTTGCTTTATCTTGGTACTAATAAGAAATCTATGGAATATGCAGGCTGTTGCTCCTTTGCTGTCACTTCAAAGCTATACCATCATCATCTTACAGTCATTTGTAATGATTCACTGCACTCCTCACAGTCACTAACTTCCTCCCCACTGACCTGTAGGTGATCCTCAACTTTGATTTTACAGGCTAAAATATTTCACATTTCACAGACATACAAACTCACCGAAAGAATATTGGTATTGAAAAGGTAGACCCTTGTTTCAAGGTAAAGCTTGATGTCACTGAAAAAAGCACATTTGTGATTTCTGAGAAACTCTCCAACCCTCTCTCTTCCTTTTAATAAATTATGGCCTCAATTCCTTGTCCATGTGTAATTTTTTTCTAGTTAGATATGATGATGGGCAATAGATAAGTAAATTTGTTTAAGTGATTTGACATGGAATTACAGGGTAGGGTCAATGGACTAGAGAGTTCAAGAAAAACTTAATCCTCTCTCTTTGGGGTTTCCTCCCCAATTTCAGGGACATAGAAAATGATTAAAAATGCTTGTGGATGGAACAAAGCAGATCCCTTGCTCCAAAGCATACAACTTCTTTGAAGTTTTCTGCCTCCTTTCTGATTCTTATTGTTGTCTCTAACACACACACACACACACACACACACACAATTTCTCCATATTCCTGTTGTCTTCCAATGTTCCAGTATTATAAACCTTGTCATAAAAGCTGGGGCTGGCTTTTCTTGGGAAAGACAACTCCTTTTCACAGGCAGCTGTAACCAACTAAGGTACACTATCCTTTGGATTCCTCTCTTCCACCCCACCCCCCCCAATTCCTGACTAAATTTTCTCAGGCAGCAAAATTCCTAGTTATAGCCTTGCTAATGGGGTCAGTATTATATACCGCTGTGACAGGAAAAAGGCCTTGATTGTACTCAAGATAGATAGTGCCCAATTCTGACAGCCTTTGGAAACTGCTATCACTCCATTTTTCTTGTTTATGCCACTACATACCCATTATTCAGATTTATGACCTATTATGACGAAACAGCACACATGACCATGTGATGACGGAAGGAACTTGAATAGTTCTTTTTTTCCAATGACTAATTTTGAATGTGAAAACAGGATAAGAAAAATAACCATCTTTATTGTAAAGCCTATTATCTTCCTTTTCTAGTTACCTTGGCAGCATTGTCCAGGCAATTTATGTCCTGCAGGGAATCTCCTCCAACCCTACCCCCCACCAAGCTTATGTGACCTATGCAAAGAAGGAGGATAGTGGCCTAGATCAGCTCTGGTAGAAAGCATGATGCTCTGTATATTAGCAATGTGATGCTAAACACAAGTCATCACTTTGTGGGTAAATGACTAGGCTCATAAAATCATAGAATTGAACTTGGAAGGAACCTCAACTTTCTGGTCAAATACTGTCATATTACAAATGAGTAAACAGAGACCACAGAGGTTAAATGACTTGTCTACAGTCATTCAAGGCTGGAATGGAAGGCAAAACAGAGCAGATGCATATTCCCAAGAGAATCTGTTTACAATTGCTTGGAAATAGTTATGTCATCTTCGTAAAGACTGGCTGAGAGCTCTGAATGTCTGTCATTTCGAAGGATTGTACAGCAGTGTGTTACAGAGGTTTTATAGTGTACAAAAATCAATGGGTTAACCACCATAGCTTCTTGCTATGAAGAAGTATTTGTCTTCTTTGTCTATCTGACCCATTCACTAATGATTGTGTGGAATCGAGCAGATATGCAGAGTCATTAACACCTTGGATTCTTTCTGTGAAATAGGATCAAATACTATTTGTGGTGTTACATCAAATGCACTGATTAAATGTTGAAAATTTTAATAAATGTGTTTATGTTGAATATTATGCTGT
Organism: Dromiciops gliroides; assembly: GCF_019393635.1. Lineage (NCBI taxonomy): Eukaryota > Metazoa > Chordata > Mammalia > Microbiotheria > Microbiotheriidae > Dromiciops > Dromiciops gliroides. Next base: position 215,416,880 of record NC_057866.1, on the reverse strand, counting down.
GTAGACTGTTATTGTTTGTCAGGGAGAACCCTTTCTGCATCCCCTCAATTTCAGGTGAAAGTTATTGAAAACATCATTTGTGCTCTTAAGGTTTGCAAATATTTGCCAAAGATTTCATAATCCTTAGAAATGCTATGTAAGAGCCTTCTGTTGGCATCATCTGTCCCTCTAGGGATCATCAAAAATAGGTTGCATACATCAGGATTGTCAAGGTTCAAAATGTTGTCCCATCTCCGAGAGGTTCCCTGGGGAAATAGTAGACCACTCTATACAGGTCAGATTGACAAATAGCTGCCTCAGGACCTTTAAGTTAGGAGTCAATAAAATAAAATACTTATCTTTTCTTCTTCTGGCCATTTCAGTATGTCCCCTTCCTTATGTTCAAATGTTTGCCAGGTATTTCTGGAACATAAAAAAACTGCTTTATCTGGAAAACATCTTAGGGTTTGTTTAAATGTGACCTTTTCGATATAGGGGCATCCCCCTCTCTATTAGACAGAAAGGTAGGTAGGTAGATAGATGTATGATACATGAATAGATAGATGGAAAGATAGATGAAAGCTAAAGCATATATTAAGCACTTTTCACCAACCATTGTGCCTTGTGTTGGGGATATAAAAACAAGAAAATGAGAAAGTCGCTTTTTTTCAAGGTACATACAGTATAATTGGAAGACAAAAAAAGTAATGAAAAACTGGGATGAGAAGAAGGAATGTATCTATGCCAAAGTACCCAGGCAGCTCCGGAGGCACAGTGGATAGAGTACTGGCCCTGGTGTCAAGAAGATGTGAGTTCAAAATCAGCCACAGACAACTGGTACTTCTAACTGTGTGACCCTGGGAAAGTCACTTAACCCCAATTGCCTCAAACATCCATGGCCATATCCAGTTGTCCTAATGTATATGGCTCTGGAGAAAGGAGTGAGGCTGGCGATTTTTGCACAGCTCTCCTTCACTTAAAAAGGCCAATTTACTGCAAATCATGACCTCCTGATGTCATGGCCTTCTTTGAGAATGAAGGACAAAACAACAATAACTACAACAACAAAGGTGGAGCAGGTTGGAGAGTGAGTGGACAGTGGAGAGACCAGTATTGCTGGGCATCCTCATAATGTGGTGATTCCAGGCAAGAAGTCATTAATCAATTATTCAACCTCAGGGTGGTATCATTGCCATTACACTACAGAAATTTATGAACCCCTTCTTTGATTTTCTCTGTTGGCTTCTTCCTCAGTCATAATATATGGATAGTCAAAAAAACAACCTCTAGAACTGGACAAACTTCTTACAAATTCCATTTGGATATAAGCAGAGCCCCACTGGTATGATTTCTTGATCTGGATTAATGTAACAAATTGATTCATTGGAGGAAGGCATACATATGGTCCAAATGTCAACAAAAGAAAACAGGGGAGGACAAAAAAACAACAATAACAGCAACTAATCTTCTTGACTTTGCTCTCCGTGAAAAGTTAACAGCTGTGTAAGTTTTATGGCCCCCAACTGCACACTCAGCCTTTTTTTTCGGCTGCTCTTTGGTGTTCACCTAGATTTGCAGGTCCACAGTTCAGCTGGGCTATATGGTTTTGTCATTTAACTGTAAACAATGAAGGCTCTCCTACCCTCCTGGAGAAATGGTTTTGATATTTGGACACATAAGGCACATAGATAATTGCTTCTGAAAGGGATCGTTATTTCACAGTATATCCTGTGCTGATGGGGGAATTGAAAAGCAGAGGTGTTTTTGAAATATTTAAATTCAGAGTTATGGAAGAACTCAGAGAGCAACACAGTCATCACTGTTAGGCACCTTTGATTCATCTCTAACACTTTGGACAGGAAATGTTTATTCTATAGAGTAATCTAGTATGAAACATTTAGAGAAACCATCAGGGCCAAAGACAATCTGTGGAATTTTAAATGCTTTAGCAGATTGTGTTATTTTGATGCATTTTACCCCCTTAACAATGAAATGATTATTGCAAAGAAGAATGTTGTAAAATTTAAGGTGTAGCAGTCTGAATAGTTGTGGTCAGGTTAAGCCTAAATACAGGAATGTAGACACCACATAATAGCATTGTCTTTGAGTTCTTCTCTTGGTTCACTTTGATACATGTTTGTATCAGATGTTTTCCAGAATCATTCTTTAGTACGTAATTTTATAATTGGAGAACCAGACACAAAGGGAGGTTAAGAAACCTTAGAAATCAGAACATCTTAACACTCTAACCCTGACTTTAGTGGTAATTAACAAGAACAGATCCTTTCCTTCTATACCTACAGGGATCATGGTTCTGAGCACCATATTCTTGGTCTCATGTTCTCCTGCCATACACCTTGTTGCACTCATATAAAAAGTAACTAGATCTGAAATGTCCTCTGATTCTAGTGAACTTAAACCCTGGTGAGCAGGAGCTTAGGGTGACTCTTTCTGTTTCAATAGTGAGCTATTTCATATGCCCAGAAGTATAAAGTAGCAGCATGAGAGAAAAACTTCTTTTATACCCAGAGATGCAACAACAGAATTGGAAACTGTAGTTTTCATGCCACATGACCGTTGTGAAATTTGCTAAGAAGTGTTGACTTGTCATCTTGTCAGTAGGTGGGCAGATGCTGTAATGTGGCTGATGAAGGATAGTTATAGTACCTTTATGTTACATCAGCAGGTAATTCTTTAGCACTGACACACATTTCCATGGAATTTCATGTTCTGCCTCTGTGTAAAAAGTAGAACTGTGGACTTCTGAGGTTATGCAAGAACTAAAAATAATTTTCATATGCCTCAAGAGGAACCTGTTGAAACAACCTCTCTGTAGCTTTATTGAGAATACTAGCCTATTTTTTTTTTTGACATCTTGGATGGAAAATTTATACTGATTTCCTCCTTTTAGAAGAAGTGATCCTGCATGAAGTTCTGTGCTGAAATAATTTTTTTTGCAAGGTTTAAGTATCAATAGGGCTCTGAGGAAGAGGCAGCTGTGGCAAAGTAGAGGTAATAACAGCTTTGAAGTCAGATGGGCTGGGTTCAAATTCCTGCTTTGCTACTTCATTAGAAGTCTCCTAGTGAAGAAGATACCCACTGCGTCTCTAAGGGAAAGCATTCTACTCAAGAATAAGTCCAGTCTTTTAAAAGTTTATTCTGATTCTTCATTAAATCAAAATTAAGTCTTTTAAAACTTATTTTATTTTTAATTTACAGAATAAAACAAGCATTTCGATAACATGAGATAACAAAAAGAAGACTGTGCATGTGTGTGTATATAAATTACAAATTTTCCATGTAAATTTGTAAGTCATTTAACTGCTCTGGTTTCATCATTTGTAAGGGAGGAAATTTGGATTAGATAGCCTCTAAAGACACCTTCCTGTTCTGAAAATCTTCAAAGAGTCATTTAGAATTGAGTGAAGGGTTAAACGATGTGTTATCCACGATAATCTACCAATATCCAGGGAAAGTCGAAATCAATTCATATACTTTTTTCCCTAGCTCTTATTTCAGTAATTCACTATAAGAATCAAATGTCACTCAATGCTGCCATCTTTAGTATTACTGTTCAGAAAGATCTTTATCCAACACTCCCTTGCATTCATAAAATGTTCCCTACAAGGACTGTAAAGTGCACAGAAATGGAAATCCTTTTAATAACAATGTGGGCAAAGGAGGGGAGCATAATGACCTTCAATTTAATAAAATTGATTTGGAGTTATAGGGAGATCAAGGGATTTGTGCCAAGAGGTTAGCACCTTCTCCAAAGACTTTCCTGATTTCCTCAGCTGAAAGTAATTTCTCTTCTCAAATTTGTCATAGCACTTGGTCTGGACATCTGCTTTTCACTTACCACCTACAGCTCTGTGTCATATTTTGTGTACATGCATACCTTTCCCCTCTCCCAGCCCCCTACCTTCCTTAGATTGTCAACTTCATGGGGGCAAGATCTGTGTCTTATTTCATTGTTCAGCTCCCAGGATTTTACAAATAGAAGGAACTTAATAAAATTTTATTCAGTTAAATTGAATTAGACCCTAAAATTCTACAAATTATAAAAATATTACATTCAGAGATATCTTTCCTGGCCTATTTTCCTACAACCTGGTTTCTAACCACAATATTTTCCCAATCCACTTTTACATTTTCTCCAATGACCTCTTAATTTGCAAATTCAATTACCTTTTCTCAGTCCTTGTCCTTCTTGACCTCTCTATTGCATTTGGTATTGTTAGTCATCATCTTCCAGTTATACTTTTAAGCATTAGCTTTTGCAACACTGTTCTCTCATAGTTCTTTTTCTTTCCTTGTCAGTCACTGTCAAAGTTGACATGTTCTTTATACCCCCTATTTGTGAGTGTCCTCCAAAGCTCTACTTAGTTCTGTTTTTTTCTCTCTACAGTCTCTCCCTTAGTGATTCAATTCACCTCCATGGGTTTCATTATTACATCTATGCAGATTACCACCAAACCTCTACATTCAGCTCAAACCTTTCTTCTGAGCCACTGTCCTATTTCTGCAACTGTCTGTTGGATATCCATATTTGAGATACTGTCAGTACTTAAAATTAATACATCCCCAAATTGAATTATCTTCTCCACATAACCTGTCCTCTTCCAAACTTTCCTATTTGTGTTGATCAGCAATATTTTATGAGCCAGGCTCAAGATTTAATGCCATCTCAACTCTTAACTTTCTCAAAACCCCCATATTAATTTGTTGACTTGTTCTGTCAAGCCTATCCACATATTTCTTACATTTAGTAACCTTTTTCACCTTATATTCCCTCTATCCAGTTTCAGGCTCTATTAAGCAAAAAAAAAGTTAATATTCTTTTAATTTGTTTCTTTGCCTCAAGCCTGCTCTCTAATTCATTCTTCATATAGAAACTAAAATTATTTTCCTAACACATAGTTCTGTCTAAATCACTCCTCTACTAGGAAAATCATTCATTGGATTCATACTGCCTCTAGAGTAAAATGCAAACTTTATATGCTGGCATTTAATGGCCTTTATAATATAGGAATTTCCAGCTTGCCTTCTAGTTTTCTTTTTCTTCTTTTCCACATACTTCTCCTTCCAGTCAAAGTGGACAACATATGAACGTGCCCTTTATTATCCTATCTTTATACATTCACATAGAGCTCCCTCTAGTCCTGAATTTTATTCCTGCCTTTCAAAATTTTTTAAATGTTTTGTTATTTTGAATTTGACAAATAAAACAAATATGAACATTATATATACAAAGAACAAAGAGAAGTTTAAATCAGCTCAAATTCTTTAATGCTCAGTATGTTGTTTTTTTTAGCATAGAACATGTAGTCCTATGCTGTCTTATTTATATATGTAGAACTCCAAACCACCCTTTTGATCTTCAACTGTGCACTTTTTTTTTTTTTTTTGGGCTGGGGAATGGGGGTTAAGTGACTTGCCCAGGGTCACACAGCTAGTGTCAAGTGTCTGAGGCTAGATTTGAACTCAGGTCCTCCTAAATCCAGGGCCAGTGCTTTATCCACTGCACCACCTAGCTGCCCTTCTGTGCACTTTTTATAATTGTTTCATCAAGACTCTTCTTTTCTTCCTTTTAAAAGGTATTTTCATCTCTGCTATTGCTTTCCCTTGCCCCACTTTCCACATCCAGTTATTTCCCTTTATCTGCCCCCAAAGAGCCCTTTTTAGTCCAGTTTAGCATAGTGAAGCAAAAGAAATACAAACATATCCAACAGTATTGTGTCTTGTCTCTACCTTGAGTCAAAAGATCGACAGTGTGGCTCATCAGTCCTTACTTTTGATGATTACTTTGAACAAAATTCTTATATATTTCAAAGTGTTTTTTTTTCTCTTTAGAAGTTACTGTCATATAAATTTCCCTCCTATTTTGATTTATCTCACTGTACTTAAATAGACATATTTTCCTAGGTTTCTCTGAATCTATGCCTTTTGTCACTTCCTTTGCTGAAATGATGATATTCAATTAGTATGCCATAATTTTTCCAGCCACCTCCCAGTTGATGCATTTTGCTAACAAGAAAAAGTGCCACACTGAGTATTGTTGTACTTATGTTTTGTTTTTTCTTGTCTTATCTATCTTTTCAGTACATGTACCTAGAGCGATGTGAATGAGTCAAGGGGCAGCATGGTTTGGTGACTTTTGAAATATTATTCCAGGGGCAGCTAGGTGGCACAGTAGATAAAGCACTGGCCCTGGATTAAGGAGTTCAAATCCAGCCTCAGGCACTTGACACTTACTAGCTATGTGACCCTAGGCCAGTAACTTAACCCTCATTGCTCTGCTATATATATATATATATATATATATAATTCCAAATATCTTTCTAGAATGGTTAGACCTATTTATGCCTTTATATAAGTGCTTTAGAGGATTACTCCAATATCCTCACTTAAAATTGTCCTTTTCCATTTGTGCCATCTTAGCCAAACTGGTGGATGTTAAATTGGACCTTAAGCATAGTTTTCATTTTGTATTTCCATTACTATTAGAAATGTGAGGCATATTTTATGGTTGTTGATAACTTGGTTATCTACTTTTTTTGGTCATCTTTCTTTGAAAACTACATTCATATTATTTGATGACTTCTTTGTTGGAAAATGGATTTTACTCTTATATACCTGAATGAGATCCTTAAGTAACTTAGATATCAGACTTTTATCAGAGAAATTCATGTCTAAATGTCTAATTCTTTACCACCTCTCCCTGAAGCAGTCCAATTCCTCTCTAATTTTAGATTTAACAATTTCATTTGTGGAAAAGGTTTGCAATTTTATGAAATCAAAACTCTTCATTTATCTCCTATAATCCTCTCTATTCCCTTTTGATCAAGGGCTCTTCCCCTTTCCAAATTTATAAAAGGTGTTGCCTTGCTTATTCCTCTAACTTATTAGTGATACAACACCACATGTCATACATCCCTTTTGAGCTTATTGTGTGTGATGTTAGTATAAATGATTTCAGACAGACTACTTTGCCGTTTACCCAGAAAATTTTGTTGGGCCTGGAATCAGGAAGATTCATCTTCCTGAGTTCAAATTTGGCCTCAGACACTTACTAGCTGTGTGACCACGGGCAAGGCACTTAACCCTGTTTGCCTTGCTTTTCTTATGTGTAAAATGAAGTGGAGAAGGAAGAGTCAGGCACAACTAAAATGACTGCTCTAACATAACATAACTGTATTTGCTTGTTTCTGCACCTTATGTTTTTAATATGTAGAACAGATAAAGCTTTTTTATGCTTTTAGAAGTACCAAGTAGTTTTGATTATCACAGCTTTGTAGTTTAATTTGAGATTTAGTATTGTTGGTTCTCCTTCCTTCCCACTCCCTCCCTCATTTCCCCTGAAATTCTGGCTCTTTTGCCCCTGTGAATGTCCTTTGTCATGCTTTTTCCCCTTTAGCTTTCTAATGTAATATTTGAGTAATATGATTGACATGGCAGTAAATACATTAATTGAGGTTGTATTGTTATTTTTATTATATTTACAAAATGTGATCATGAACAGCTAATATCTCACAGTGTTTAACTGTCTCTCTTACTGAAAAGATGTGTGTACACGAACTTTGCATTCCTAACAAACAAAATCCAGTCTTATTCTACATTATTTTAAATATGTTAGTGTAGCTCTTTGCTAATATTTTATTAATTTTTAAATTTTCATTAAGGATAGTTGGAACTTTTTACTCATTTCTATCTCCTGGTTTAGTTATCATTACTATATTTTTTATCATTGAAAGAATTTGGTATCATTTTTCAAACAGTGTATATAATATTAATTTTTTCTTTGAATAGTTGATAGTCTTCTTGTAAATGCTTTTGGTTCTGTTTCTACCCCTTTTGAAGTTCATATATAGCTTATTAACTTTTTCCCATGGGATTAGGTTATTTAAAATGTTCAATGCCTGCTTAGTTACCAAATTCTGTTGGCATAAAATCAGGCAAAATAATATCTGGCAATTTTGTCTATATACTCTTAATATGTTCTGAATTTGCGCTTTCCATTTTTGTTATTAGAAATTATTTTCCTCCTTAAAAATGTTAACATTTTGTCATATGGTTTAACTGGTTTTTTTAGATTAAAAATAACCCTTGACTTCATTTTTTCAATTCTATTTACTTAGTTGGGGATGATTTCAAATTTGATTGTCTTCTTAGATTATCAGTATTCCTTTTTACATATATATATATATATATATATATATATATATATATATACACATATATATGTGTGTGTGTGCTTATATTACATAGATACACTATTTTAGTGTTTTTTTTTCTTAATTTGTTTTTTCCCTAGGTGTTGTTGTTGTTGTTGTTGCAGGACCAGTTTATTTGTCTATCCTTTTTCTTTTGTTAATGAAAATGTTTCGCATTATAGATTTTCCTCTAAATATTACTTTGGATATATCCCCGAAATCTTGTCTCAATATTGTTATTTTCTTTGATGAAATTATCTATTGTTTCTAACATTTAATTTTCAACCATGGATTCTGAAGAATTGTTATTGAGGCTTTATTTCAGTTTATATTCTTTGTAAACAATTCTTTAATAATTATAATGTGTATTATTTTGTTTTCTATACATAATGAGTATTACATTTCTGCTTTTCTGAATTTGTTTTTGTTTTTAGAAGCTAGCACATTGTCACTTTTTGTAAAGATGTCATGCATAGTTAAGAATATGTATTTTCCTTTTTATTCACATTCAGGTTTCTCTAGAGAACTATTATAACTAACTTTTTAAAAGTTATATTCAGATCCTTAATTTCTTTCTTTATATTTTTGTTAGATTTCTCTAATCCCCCTACTCCTCTATTGCCCGATGGTCTGAATGCTTCTGTAGCTTATTTTTTCCCCTTCCCTCTATTATTTCCTTCATGACATTTCTGGACCAAGCATTTCTTTTGGATTCTTGTCCTCAAATGGTTCTGCTTTTTTTTTTTTCTGATAGGATAACTTTTCCAGTGATCATGGGTTTTGGATGGATTTTTTTTTTTTTGCAGTAAATTTCTTGATATATCTACTTGGATTTCCGGATAAATATTTGATCTACCATCTTTTTTAGATCATTTCTAAGATAGGGGTTTCTCTGTGACCTCTCATACCACTATCTTAGCTAAATTTCTCAGTACATTTCTTCACTTTTGAACTTCTATCTACAAAGCTTCATTCAGGTGCTACCTCTTTTATGAAGCCTTTCCCAAACCTCCCAGTTAAAAGTTATATCTTCCTTTTAAAAATTTCCTTGATCACCTATTTATGATCATATACAGATCTTACTTTATATTTTATTTATTTTGATTTTCCCTGTTAGATTTAAACCCTTTGAAGGCCAACTTTGTTTTTCTTTTTCACTTAGGGCAACTAGGTGGTGCCATAGTACATAGAGTGCTGGCCCAGGAGTCAGAAAGACTGAATTCACAACTACAATCTGTGTGACTCTGAGCAAGTCACTTAACCCTGCTTACCTTGGTTTCCTTATCTGTAAATTGAGCTAGAGAAGGAAATAGCAAAACCATTCTAGTATCTTTGCCAAGAAAACCCCAAATAAGGTCACTAAGAGTCAGACACAACTGAAAAATGACTAAGTAAATTATTTTTCATTTCATTTTTGTATGTCCAAAACCTTTCACAGGGCTCTGAACATAACAGGGAGTGAATCAATGCTTCTTATAAGAACTGAAATGAAGTCATTGAATGATAATTAATCAGTCATTCTTTTCTTTAGCCTGTTTGAACATACAGTGATATTCTTCATCCTATTCCCAATATTCTGTTCTCCATACTTTTCCCACTGTCCTCAAGTTTCTAATCCAAGCCTGCTGCCTGTATTCTCAGTGGATTAATTCATCTCCTCACTTGACTAACAACAGAGAGGCTATTTGCCAATCTTCTCTCTCTTCACTTCACAACTTCCCAATGTACTTATGCATCCTTTTGATGCCAAAAGAAACCTATCAGATTATTTCAGAAAAATCTGGGAAGATTCATTTAACTGATACAGAGGAAATTGGGAAGACCTGGGAAAACATTGTACATAGTAACAGTAATATTATAACAACTTTATTATTATAACTGTGACTTAGCTACTCTGATCAAGACAATGCTCCTGGTCAATTCCAAAGCACTCAGGATGAAAAATACTATCCATCTCCTGAGAGAGAATGGATAAGTGCAGATTGAAGCATATTTTATTTCACTTTCTTTATTTTTCTGACAACATGGCTAATGTGGAAATATGTTTTGTATATACATAATGGGTATCCTATTTATTGTCTTCCCTGGGGGAGAGGGTTAGAAAGGGAAGGAGAATTCTAAAATGAAAATTAAACAAACAAACAAACAAAAAACCCAAACAAATAGTGGGTAGAGCTAAGATGGTTGAGGAAATACAGTAACCTTCTAGACCTCTCCATAAAATCCCTCCAAATAGCTCCAAATAATGCCATAAGACAATTCTGGGAGCAACAGAACCCACAAAAGGATGGGCTTAGATCATTTTCTAGCCAAAGGGGGCTTAGAAGGTCATTAGTAGGGGCAGCTAGGTGGCACAGTGGATAGAGCACTGGCCCTGGCTTCAGGAGGATCTGAGTTCAAATCTGGCCCCAGACACTTAACACTTACTAGCTGTGTGACCCTGGGCAAGTCACTTAAGCCCAATTGCCTCACCAAAAAAAAAAAAAAAAGAATCAGTGGGAAAGGTCTGTGGTACCAGGGTGAGAGTGGAACCCAGATCCAACCTTTCCCAACATAGATCCAGCCATAAGTTGTGCTACACAGATCCAGCCCCAGGCTGGCCACACCAGAGAAAGAAAACTCCAGAGCCTCTGAATCAGATGCAGTGGTGACTACTTCTGGAACTCAGCTCACAGTTGGGTGAGGGGGGTCCAGTGGTTAACTGGGGGAAGATTTCAAGTGTCTCTGCTGGTGCTGAGATAGAACTCTGTTGTATTGTCCATGCTCAGAACCAGGAAGCAGTCTTGAGTGGTGGCCAAGTTTGGGGAGAGGTGCATGCATGCCTGTGTTAAAGCAAGCAGACCTGTGGTTACTTTCATACCAGAACTCAGACCAGGAAAGTGCAGAATGTGCCTCTCCTTAAATCGTACCATGTGGGAACCCCTGAAGCTTGGGACATTGTACTCTGGAAGTAGTGCCCCACTTTAAGAAAAAGTTAAAAGTCAAGAAATAGGCTGGTAAAATAAGCAGACAGAAAAAGATGCTGACCCCAGAAAGATTCTTTGGTGAAAAGGAAGATCAAAATATACCCTCAGAAGATGATAACAAGTCAAAGTTCCTAAATGCAAAGCTTCCAAGAAAAATATAAATTGGTATCAGGCCATAGAGGTATTCAAAAAGGACTTTGAAGATAAGGTAAGAGAAGTAGAGGAAAAAATAGAAAGAGAAATGAGAACGATGCAGGAAAGCCATGAAAAAAAAAGTCAACAGCTTGAAAAACCAAATGGAAAAGGAGTTACAAAAGTTCTCTGAAGAAACTAATTGCTTAAGAATTAGGATTGAGCAAATGGAAGCTACTGACTTTATGAGAAATCAAGACAAAATAAAGCAAATCCAAATAAATGAAAAAAAAATCCCCTTGGAAAAACAGCTGACCTGGAAAATAGATCCAGGAGAGATAATTTGAAAATTATTGGACTACCTGGAAGCCATGAACTAAAAAAGAGCTTAGACATCATCTTCAAAGAGATTGTCAGGGAAAATTGCCCTGATATTCTAGAAACAGAAGGTAAAATAGAACTTGAAAGAATCCACCAATCACCTCCTGAAAGAGATTCCCAGATGAAAACTTCCAGGAAAGCTATAGCCAAATTCCAGCGCTCCAAGATCAAGGAGAAAATAAATAATTCAAGTACTATGGAGCTCCAGTCAGTATAACATAAGATGTAGCAGCTTCTACAGTAAAGGATCAGAGGGCATGGAATGTGATATTCTGGAGTGCAAAGGAACTGGGATTATAACCAAGAATCACCTACCCAGAAAAACTGAGCATAATCTTTCAGGGAAATAATGGGAATTCAATGTAAGAGAGGACTTTCAAGTATTTGTCATGAAAAAGCCTGAACTGAATAGAAAATTTGACTTTCATATACAAGACCCCAGATAACCTTGAACAGCTAAACAGGAAAAAGAAATCATGAGGGATTTAAAAAGTTAAAATTATTTAAATTCCTATCTGGGAGGATGATACTTGTAACTCATAAGAACTTTCTAATTATTAGTGCAGCTGAAGGGAGTATGCTTAGAGAGATGGAAAAGGTGTAAGTTGAATGTGAAGGGATAATACCTTTAAAGCATTTTAAAAATTAATTATTTTATTTATTTATTTTTGTGTGTGTATAGGCGGTGATTGGGGTTGGGTGGCTTGTCCAGGGTCATATAGCTAGTGAGTGTCCGGTGTCTGAGGCCAGATTTGGGCTCAGGTCATCCTGAGTCCAGGGTTGGTGCTTTGTCCACTGTGCCACATAACTGCCCCATGTTGATATCTTAAAAAAATAAAATAAAGGGGTATAGGAATGCACTGGGAGAAAGGGAAAGGGAGAGTTGGAATGAGGTAAATTATCTGATATAAAAGAAGCAAGGAAAGCATATGGAGTAGAGGAGAAGATGGGGAAGGTATGGGGGAGTAAGAATCAGAATTGACTCAAAGAAGCAATAACATATCCACTCAAATGGGTATAGTAATACATCTTGCCTTGCAGGAAAGTGGAAGGGGAAGGGGATAAGGGGAGAGGGGTGAAGGAAAGGATGGCAGATTGGGGGAGGGAGCAGTCAGAAGCAAAACACTTTTGAGGAAAGATAGGGTGAAAGAATATAGAAATTAGAGTAAATATCAAGGGAAAAAAAAACTTGAAGCAAGTTTGTCTGATAGGCCTTATTTCTCAAACACATAGAGAACTGAGTCAAATTTGTTAAAATGAGAGCCATTCCCCAATTGATTTATGAACAAAAGACATGACATTCAGATGAAATAATCAAAGATACCTATAGCCATATGAAAAATATGCTCTAACTCACTATTGAGTTGAAAGATTCAAGTCAAAACAATTCCGGGCACTGGATTGGATTGGATAAAAGCAGAGGAAAATCACAAATGTTGTGGAATATATGGGGAAAATTAGACATTAATACACTCTTGGTAAAGTTGTAAACTGATTCAAACATTCTGTAGAGCAAGTTGGAACTATGGCCAAGGGGCTGTAAAACCATGCATACTCTTCAACCTATCAATACCACTTCCAGGTTGGTATCCAAAAAGAGATTTAAAAGAAAAAAAGTTGGATTCAAAATTAGGGTTATGCCCATCACTTGGGGAAAAGCTGATTAAACTGTGTTATAAATACACATTTATAACATTTTTCTTGAGTTCTTAAGGGAGGTGGGGAGGGAGGGAGGAAAAGAATTTGGATCACAAAGTTTTAAAAAATGATGTGAAACTTTCTGTCAACATGTAACTTGGGGAAAATTCTAAAGAAGGAAACAAATAAACAAATAAATAGATAAATAAATAAATTTTAAAACAAACAAAAAACTCCCTAACTTTTACTTTTGTCCTGAACCTATCCCCTTTTACCCTTTCTCACTATGTCAATGATCTCTTGTAATCCTATCTTTAATTCCTTCCTCTCTACCAACAGGTTAATTTATTTTCCCAGGTTTACACAGCTCGTGTATTTCAGAGGAAAGACTTCAACCAAAATGCTCCTGGCACTGAGATCAGCTCTCCATTCACTATACTAAGCTGCCTCTAGACTTCCTCATTTTCTTATTTTCCTTTACTTTTTATTGACCCTCGAATTTCTTCCAAATAAGCACTTGTAAGTATTTTCCTCTACTATGTTAGGTCAGAAATTTGAGTCTTAGCTCTTCAAATCTCTGAGAGCTTAACTGATTTTCTCAGTTATATAGTCAGTATGTGTCAGAGATGCAGTTTGAATCCAGGACATCCTGACTTTGTGTCCAGCTTCCTATCCATTGAGTTATGTCATTTCCCTCATATCTCCCTTATATACTTCAATATTTTGTAGGCAACTTTACTACTGTGACAGAAATACCCTGGGTAGTGTCCATATCTGTATCCTTGGCAGTGCTCAATTCTCCTTAGTATAGGGATACAAAGTCAGGAAAATGCCACAGTGTGGGAAAACCAAAGATGTTAGCTATTAATAATTTGTCTCACTTAAAAACTAGAGTGAGGTAAATCCCTATCATGTCTGTGGCATGCCAGCTTTGTTGAGGTTCAGTGATTTTTCAGTTGCATCTGATTCTATATGATCCCATTTGGTTTCTTCTTAGCAGAGAGTCATTTGCCATTACCTCCTCCAGCTCATTTTACAGATAAGAAAACTGAGGCAAACTGACTTAAGTGGCTTGCCCAGAGCCACACAGCTGACTGAATTTGAACTCAGGAAGATGGGTCTTCCTGATTTTAGGCCTGGCACTCTTTTGTTGTCTCCTCAACAAAGCTGAGGCAGTGAAGCTATGGGCCAGACATCATGCTTATTCACATATGAACCAGGCAAGTAAAAAATGGAAAGTAGTGTCATTACTAAACTGAAAATAAAGGCAAGAAACTAACTGGTGTTTTCATAATGTACCCTTTGAAAGTCTAATTCTTTCCATATGGACTTTGATACAAAAAAAATGATCCAAATACATCTTCAATAAACATTTCCAATGATGTAGACATTTAGTGTAAGGAGGGGCATAATAAAAGCAAGGAGGGGGCTAATGTGAAGGAAGAGAAGAGGAGATGGAGTTAAGTAAGAAAAGATAAGGGTAGAGGAAAAGAGGGAAAAGGTATTGTTGCTGATTGTATGGTGATTTTTGAATTAGTTACTTAGTCTGAATATATATCTAAAAACTGTGAATATGGCTTAATTACAGGTTCCCTAGGATAGTCTTGAAAGGCTTAGGTTTCTTTCAACTTTCAGATAGCTCACCTTTTCCTTTTCATCATGGAATTAATTAGAATTTTTAAAAAGGGCATATAACATTCATAGTCTAAAAATAAGTCATTTCTATCCATGGATAACTCACAGTATGTCATGATCCTCCCCAAATAGCAGCTGTTTGGATGGACAGATCCTCTTTGGTTTGTTTCTATTCTGCTGCATGCTCTATGGGCCTCAGATATTTGTGAATTGCAATTGAGCCCACCTTGGGGACTGTTTTTACTAACCAGCTATTGTTAAGTGTCAGTCAAGGAGAACATTTGGGAGGAAAAAAAACCCTCCAACAATCCAAACAAAACAAAGGGAGGGATAAAAATGGGTCTCTTTGGTGCTCACATACTTTTCCTTCTATGTCTCAGAGGGATGCCCCACATCTGTCGAATGTCAGATTCTGTGGGATAGCAGTGAGTGCCCCCAGGAGAAGTAATGCATGTTGTAGGAGTCAAAGCCCACTCTGCATTTCTCACTCCCACCTCTTGGAGTTTGTTCTGCCTGGTCCAGGTGATAGCAATAGCAGCGTGACATGGTAATGGGTGTAGCTGTCAGCATTCTAGCAATGTGTCTGTCAGAACAAAGAAAAAGAGGATGCCAGCTCCAGCATTTGCCAGCACACCCCTTCCAAGCAGCTGTAATCAAATGGCCACTTGATCCATATTATGGATCAGTTTCTAATCTTGTTCTCATCTCTTAAGATGATGTAATAAAGTTGGCTGTCTTTGACAAGTTACAATATCACAAGGGTTGTTAGTCAATGCAGGGGACCAACATTTTATAAATGTTTTACAGCCGGAAGGATACTAAGAGATCAGCTCATCTCACCTTCTAATTTTGTGGGTTAGGAACCTGAGGCCCACAGAGGCCCACTGATCCAACATTACACAGTGGATTGATGGAAGGACTGGGACTTTAGTCCATGTATCTTGGGACCCAGACTTTTATTCCAGTTCTCTTTCTAATGCTTTACACAACAGATTTTGAGCTCAATGTTGCTCCTGAAGCCCTCTATTCTATACATATAATATACATATGATGAAAATAAAGACTGAGAAGGATAAGGTCATACACAAGTGTCAGGATTAAGAATCCAGACCCTCGGGGCAGCTAGATGGCGCAGTGGTAAAGCACCGGCCTTGGATTCAGGAGTACCTGAGTTCAAATCCGGCCTCAGACACTTGACACTTACTAGCTGTGACCCTGGGCAAGTCACTTAACCCTCGTTGCCCTGCAAAACAAAAACAAAAACAAAAACAAAAACAAAAAAAAAGAATCCAGACCCTTTGATTACACAGATGTTGTTCTTTCTACTGTATTAAATGCCTCCATCTTTCTTTTTTTCTCCTTCAGGGATAAGTTTTAATATGCCTTTACTTTTTATTTTCTATCTATTAACATAATTTAGGAATGCTACTTTGAGAAAAATAATTCACAGGATCCTAGATTGAGAGCTAAAAGATTTCTAAGAGAATAAGGGACTTGTTTACAGTGTATTAAGTGGAAAAACTAGGACTTTGAACCTTGATAGGGTGAGCTATTAAATGTTTAACAACTAGCTCTCCAGAAAAAATATACACAGCTTAATTTTAAGTTTAATCCACATTATTAATATTTTGTCCATAAATTTTTAAAGTCTATGATTCAACAAAACCATAATTCAAGCCCTACTTTGTAGCTTTTTTGAATTTCTAAGTTATAAATGCTTACACTGAAAATTTAACAATTGGCTCTTCTGATCCAGCTTGAGCACTTTCCATCACATCCCTGAATGCCGGTCATTTGGTTCCAGATTCAAATCTCTTTCTCCATTTCTCCTTTTGTTTATATTTATATTCTCAAATCAGATCACTGGGTATTTTTGTCTTCTAAAGACATAGATATTGGGGCATGGTTTAAAGGGGTTCTACTAATTAAGCAAGGGCAGGTCTTTTGAAGGATTGTGTCATAGCAGGAATTCTATGAAGTTGAGGAAATGGAGGTGGAGAATGCTTAGCACAAGTCTTATGAGGGAGATAAAAGGAAAAGCATTTATTCAGTGCTTACTATATGCCAAGCACTGTGCTAAGAAGTAAGGGCAAAAAGAGAAAAAATCGGGAACACTGCTATTGTCAAGGAACTCATGTTTTAATTAGCGGAAATAAAACACACACAAAAAAATTCAGTTGCAAAGTGGATTGGAAGGCCTAGAAATCCTCATAGTTCAGTAAGACAGTTGATGGGCTGGCCCAGGAATGTAGAGTTTGCAATATTAGATCAGGTGACAAAGAGTCAAGGGACATGGTAAGTTCTGGAGCATGCTAGGATGCAGCTGCTGGGTGAATGGTAAGACCTGGAGATCATCCATATCAATGGAAAGAAGAGACTTGGTGAATCCTATCACAAAAAGTTATGTGACTACTCAAATGGACTAGAAGGAGTCTGAGCAAGGATGAGTGGGAAAGGAACAAAGGGAAGGTAAGGATGGAGGGGAACCTCTGAGTATGGATCCAAGGAAATTCAGAATTAGGAGAAACAAATTCAACTGCAAAATTAATATTCTAAATACACAGATGGTAGAGTGACTATGTCCCTACAAGCCTAAAAAAATGTTTTCTATCATTCTGAGGTGACTATGGGGATGCATTTCTATATCTACCCAGGCCATGGGCATGAATGAAGTGATTTTTTTTCTTTCAACTTAGCATGTTTGTTAAATATCTACTATGGAAAACATTATGAGGGGTACTGGAAGAGATAAAATGCTTGAGACCTGCCTTTATGGCGTTTATAGTGTAGTAGAAGAATTGGACACATACAGAGACAATATGATACAAAAATCACATCCTAAGTGTATTAAAGAGGTACAAAACTAAGTCTTTGTGAAATTCAAGTCAGTCAACAAGCATTAATTAACCAATTACTGCCATTGCACTAAAACATAAGGATACAGAATAGGAAAATAAAAACAAAAGTATTAGTTTGTGCCCTCAAGTACTTTATATTGTAATTTGGGAGATAGCGTGAAAATATCTTTGTACATAACAAAAAATACACAGAATGAAAGGAAGGTAATTTTGGAAGGAATTTGCTCATAGGGGAGGGGCTAGAAATGCCTCCTGTGGAAAGCTTATTAACTGTGTCATAGAGTAAAGCTTCTTAAACTGTGGGACCCCATATGGGTGCATTCAAGTAACAATGTGGGGGATAGGAGAAATTTGACATTAGTAAAAGCTTATGTATGCCTATTTTATATACATGGGGTCATATGAAAATAATTTTTGGGGAGAAAAGGTGTCATAAGTGGGAAAAGAGGAGAGGGAAGGAGGGAGAGAGGGAGGGAGGGAGAGAGAGAGAGAGAGAGAGAGAGAGAGAGAGAGAGAGAGAGAGAGAGAGAGAGAGAGAGAAGGAGGAGGAGGAAGGGAAAATATGAATAAGATGCTGGACAAGGTGGGATCAAGGATTCACATAAAAGATGGAATAAAAGTTTCATGCAGAAAGTGTTCCTTGCCAATGAGAAAATTCACCTTCTTCATCAAAAGACAGGAGTGAAGGAGGAGATAATGGAGGTAGTTGTCTGGGGGTTAGGAAAAGGAAAGAGATTGTGTCATTAATGTTTGTAGATTCAGGAGACTTGGGAAGAGGAATCTGAGTTGGATTTTAAATGATGGGTAGGAATCCAAAAGACAAATAGAGACATTAGGGCATTCAAGATATTGGGGAAACTTCCAGTAAAGACATTATGATACACCTATTTGATTTTTAAATTATAGAATTCTCCAGTTTGGCTATACCAGAAGAGTATATACAGAGAGAGTAATATGAAATAGTAATATGAAATAAGCAGCAGCAAATTGTGGAAGATCTTTACTAAGTAGGGAGCAGAGAGTCACTGAGGATTTTTGAGGATGGGATTGACATGATTGGGTCTGTAAACTATTCTGTAAGCAATCTAAAGGATGGAAAAGAAAGGAAATGAGTGTGGCAAAACTAAGACCTGTTAGGTCTGCTCTCCAGAATGGTTGGATCTGTTCACAACTCCATCAGCAGTGGACTAGAATCCCAGTTTTCGTACATCCTCTCCAACATTCATTAATTTACTTTTTTGTTCTATTTGCCATTCTGATAGTTGTGAGGTGATACCTCAGAGTTGTTTTAATTTGCATTTCTCTGTTCAAGAGAGATTTAAGCATTTTTTTATATGACTATCGATTGCTTTGATTTCTTAGTCTTAAAAGTGTCCGTTCATATCTTTTGACTCTCCGTTGGAGAATTACTTGTATTTTTATAAATTTGACTGAGTTCTCTATATATTTGAGAAATGAGGTCTTTATCAGAGATGCTTTTTTTCAAAAATCCTTTCTCAGTTTTCTGCTTTCCTTATAATTTTGGTTGTATTGATTTTGTTTGTGCAAAAGCTTTTTAATTTTGTATAATCAAAATTACCTATTTTGTATTGCTGTCTATATTTTCTTTGGTCATATATTCTTTCCCTGTCCATAAATCTGACAGAATTATTTCATGCTCTCTTAACTTAACTTATGATATTGCTTAACTTACTTATGATATTTCCCTTTATGTATATATCATGTACCCATTTTGAGCTTATTTTAGTATATGGTACGAGATGTTGATCTATACCTAATTTCTGTCATATTGATTTCTGGTTTTCCAAGCTATTTTTGTCAGATACTTAGTTTTTGTTCTAAAAGCTTGGATCTTTGGTTTTATCATATGTCAGATTACTATAGTCATGTCATATAGTATAATTTGGACCTATTATATTCCCCTGATGAACCTCTCTATTTCTTAGCCAGAAACAGATTGTTTTGATAATTACCATTTTATAATACAGTTTGAGATTTGCTACTGCTAGATAGATGACCTTCTTTTGCATTTTTCCTTGCTTCCCTTAATATCCTTGAGCTTTGGTTTTTCTAGATGAATTTTGTTATTATTTTTTTCTAGATCCATGTAGTGCTTTTGATAGTTTGATTGTTATAGCACTAAATAAATAAACTTAGGTAAAATTGTCATTTATTATATTGGCTTGGCATACCCTTGAGCAATGAATATTTTTCCAATTCTTTAGATATGACTTTATTTGTGTGACAAGAGCTCTATAGTTCTTTAACATTTGTTTTTTAAAATCTTGAGTTAAAAATTCGTTCCCTTGCTGACTCCTCATCCCCTCAGGGAGAAAGCAAGGAAATTGATATAGGTTTTACATGTGTTGTCATATGCATTAATCATGTTTTGAAAGAAAACATAGACAAAGAAAACTCAAGAAATGTATATATATCTATCTATCTCTATCTATCTATCTATCCATCTATATATGGGTGTGGGTGTGTAGACACATACATATATATATATACATATATGTATACATAAACCCATGCATATACATATACATATACATATATACATATACACACATGCATATATCAGTTATTTGGGGATAGAAAGCAGTCCTTCAGAGTTCTCTTGCATCATTGTGTTGCTGAGAATAGTTGAGTCATTCACAGCTGATCATTGTTCAATGTTGCTGTTACTTTGTACACAGTACATTTCAATTTGCTTACATAAGTCTTTCCAGGTTTTTCTGAGAGTATCCTGCTTATCACTTATAGCACAATAGTATTCCATAATAATCTCATACCACAATTTGTTTATCCATTTCCCAGTTGATGGGTATCCCCTCAATTTCTAATTCTTTATCACCACAAAAGAGCTTCTATAAATATTTTTGTACATATGGGCCCTTTTCCTTTTTTAAAATCTCTTTGTGTATGTAGACATAGTAGTGGTCTTGCTAGGTCAAAGATTGTGCATGGTTTCATAGCCCTTTGGGCATAGTTCCAAATTGCTCTATAGCACTAGTTGAATGATTTTACAAATCCACTATCAGTGCATTAATATCCCCTACAACATTTGTCATTTTCTTCTTCTGTTTTATTAACCAATCTAATAGGTAAGAGGTATTATCCCAGAACTGTTTTGACTTGCATCTCTGCAACCAATGGCAGTTAGAGCATTCTTTTTTTTCATATATCTATAGATACCTTTGATCACTTCATCTGAAAACTGTTCATATCTTTTGATCATTTATCAATTAGGGAATGGCTTTTATTTTAATAAATCTGGCTCAGTTCTCTATGTTTGAGAAATGAGACCTTTATCAGAGAAACGTGTTCAGGTGAGTCTTGATCCAAGCCAGGGAAAGCATAGACAGTGATTAGGAGGCACAGAATAACAGGCATTGGGGATGACAAGTGGGAAGGCATGGAGGTTGCTGATGAGATATATTATTTGAGGAATGGCAGGTAGGCCAGTGTAGCTGCAGGGTAAAGTCTATGGAAAGGAGTAAACTATAAGTCCGGGAAATGAGAAAATAACAATTTTATGAAGATATTTAGATGCTAGACATAGCAGTTTATATTTGATCTTGGAGGCAATAGTTATTGGAAGTTATTAAGAAACTTGTTGGTCATACTTATACTTTAGGAAAATTACCCTGGTAGCCAAGGTGAGGATAGATTGGATCTGGGAGAGAACTGAGGCAGGAGACCACCTATTTCAATAATCCAGGTGATAAAGGAAGAAGACCTTAACTGTAGTAATGACTGTGTGAATAGAGAGAAGGAGAATTATACAAGAGAGGTTATCATGGTAGAAATGATGAGCTTCAATAACCCATTATATATGTCGGGTGGGAGTGAGAATGATGACATTGAAGTTATAGTTCTGTGTAACTGAGATAATTTTAATGTACCCAGAAGTTTGGAATTGAAAGCTTTTGGGAGAAAAATAATACATTATGTTTTGTAGATATTGATTTGTATATAGGAAATCCAGTTTGAGATATCCAAGATGGAGTTGGTGATTCATAACTGTTGCAAAGGAGAGAAAGCATGTGAGAGATAAAGATCTGGGAATCTTTTGCATAGAGATAGTGATTGAATCCTTGTGAGCTGATATGATCACCAAGTGAGATAGACTAGAAAGAAAACCAAAAAGGAGGTATGTGACAAAACCTTGGGGAGATACTCCAACCAAATTTAAGGAGTTAGGAAAATATAAGAAGCTAATGAAGAAGAAATATATCATTAGTGAGGTCTGAATAGATTCAGGAGTGTGTGGTATCTCAGAAACCTTGGGAGAAGAGAATTCCAAATAAAGGGCTTGTAAATAGTAAAAAAAAAATGTTGTAGGGAGATCAGAAAAGATGGGGACTGAATGAAAGCCATTGCATTTGGTGGTTGGTATACCAACTGTTACCTCTGAGAAAGTAGTTTCTGTACAACTGTGGAGGAAGAAGGTGTATTTTTAGGAGATGAGAAGGAGAATCTGCAGATATTTAGCATTGAAGGGAAAAGGAGATATGGGATTGTAACTGCATGGATTGGAGAACTAAAGTTAAAGCTTTTTTCAAGACTGATGAGAACTGAATATGTTTGGAGGCAGTTTGGGAGAACTAGTGGAAAGGAATGGAATTAAAATGTATGAGAAAGAAGAGATGCTGGCTAACATTCAATACTGGAGAACATAGTAGCTAGTGGAATTGAGTTGATCAGTACCATAAGAATTAATGATATAACAGAAAGTATCAAAGGAATAGGCCTCATGGAAGTAGATTGCTTTCATAATATTTCTGGTCTACATTCCATAGTTTTCTAGACTTTAAAAGTTGTTTTTCCTGTAGACAATGACTGAAACAAATATTGGGAAGTGAATGGGAATCATTGCTAATGACCTTTGTTATTTTCTCTTCAAATTGAGGAAGGCTACCATCTCTATATCATCCAAATCTCCCATTTTGCACGTAAATGAACTGTTACCCAGAGAAGTAAAATGATTTGCTCAACATTGTATAGCAATGAGGTTAACAAAGGCCAAATTGGAGAAATCCTCATTTGTGCTGGCATTGTTTAAAGGTCAAAGTCCTTTGGCCAAGTGTTATATAACTAACAATGGTAGTTTTATAAAATTGTATCACCTCTTTTCAGAATTGACAGAACAGTAATTTACATACACATACATATATGTATATATAAATTGGATGAAGGTTGGATCATTTTATGCTACATAGAAAATAAAGATGGATGATTACTTTAAAGGGTTTTCCTGCTGGAAGATTTCATATAGTTGTAATAACATGTTTCTTCTTTCCATCCCCTGAGGTAGGTATGGGCATAAAACTCCAGTGCATGGACAGAGAATACGTAATTGACTTACTGTAAAAGACTTCTTCTTGTTGTTGTTGTTTTTCCCAAGAGAGTTATTCTCCTGTCTTTGTATTGCATTCTTATGCTTTCATTTGAAAATGCCAATGCTCCATTCCTTAGAATTGGAAAATACAACCTTTTGTAAACCTTAACTGTAACATGGGATTCTTTGTTATAATGTCTCATTCTTTTAGCAGAAGATCAATTCAAGCTATGCATATTACATTACTTTCCTCATTGTACATTGGCTTATGCCAAAGGGGCCCCATTTCTTTTGTCTTCTTCAGGCCAATTTTGGAACTAGATATTCTCATTGTCTCTTTTCTGTCTCTTTGAGATCACAAAATTATAGATCCAAAGTGAGAAGATACTTCAAGGTACAAATTCAAATCTTTTCAAAACTGTCTTGGAATATAGGCTAAGCCAGATTGATGGTAACCAACAGGCTTCAAACCTGATGGTGAGTTAGGGAAGTGTCTACCTCAAGCATATAAATAGAATCAGTGGATGAGAATAGTTTGTTCCAACAGCCATGAACACAGCTGAATCAGGCTTGGTAGAGTGATTAGAGCTTGGTCAGGCATCAAAGATTTCGAGGTTATCCAATGCACCTTGTCCTGTTGCTAGTTGTCTCGACTTTTGTTTTGCCACTGAAGTTCGATGATACTGGAATAGAGAGAGAGACTGAGGACTTTGTGAAAATATGCTTTACTTAAATCCAATTTATGTGTAAGTTGAGACATGACCACATGATGTCATTGGATATCTTTGAAATAAAGGACAAACAACAGCAGTTAAAATCATTTCATTTCACAGAGGAGAAACTGGAAGCCCTGAGAAAGTAGGAAACTTGCCTTAAGCTCAAATGAGTAATTGAGTAACAGAGACAGTATTTGAACCCAAATTCTTAAATTCCAGAGCCAGAACTCTTTCAACTTGATTTTTTTCACTTGGTTACTACTTTGTTGTTGTTGTTGTTATTGTTCAGTCATTACAATCCTGTCTGACACTTCTTGATCCCATAGGGGGCTATCTTGGTAAAGATACTGGAGTGATTTTCAATTTACTTCTCCAGTTCACTTTTCCAGATAAGAAACTGAGGTAGAGTTAAGTGACTAGCCTAGGGTCACACAGTTAGTAAGTGTCTGTGGCCAGATTTGAACTTAGGAGAATGAGTCTTTCTGACTCCAGTACCAACACTCTCTCCACTGAACCACCTAACTGCCCAGTTATTACTTTAATTGATATCTAAATAGGTAAGAGGAAATAAAGGTGGGTATTTCTCCTAAAAATATCAGGAATATTTCATGGACTAAGATGAAATCATATTCCTTGGAGTCACCAAAACCTGGTTGGCACAGTAAATAGTGCTGGACACCACCACCACCACCACCATCATTATCATCGTCATCATCGTCATCATTGTCATTTATACAGTGCATACTATGTTTTAGGCACTGTATTAAAAAACTTTATACTTACTGTCTCATTTAATCATCATAACAACCCTTGAAGGTACTTGTTATTTTTATCCCCATTTTGCTGATGAGAAAACTGTGGCAAAAAGAGATTAAGTGACTTGCCCAGGGACACAAAGAGAGTTAAATGTCTGAAGCTGGATTTGAACTAACGTCTTCCTTATTGCAGTCCCAGTGCTCTATCTAGCTGCCCCAAAGCCTTGAGTTCAAAATTAGACTCAGTTATTAGCTGTGTGATACTAAGCAAGTCAATTAACCTTTGTTTATTATTACCTCTGTTTATTATAAAGGCTCAGTTTCTTCATCTCTCATCTGTAAAATGGGAATTAATAATAGCACCTACTTCCCATGGTTATTATAAGGATAAAGGGAGATAATATATAATATAATATAGGAGCTTTGCAAACCATAAAGCACAGTATAAGTGCTAACACATAGGAGTAGTAGCACCAGCCGTAGTTGTCATGGTAGTTGTAGTGGTTGTAGTACTAGTTGTAGTTGTCAATTGACTTGCTCTGGGGACTTATCAACTATGTAACACTGGACAAGCCACTTAACTCCTTTCAATCTCAGTTTTCTCTTTTGTAAAATGGTGATAATAATAGTGGCTTCCTCCTCTAGTTGTCTCAAAGATAAAATGAGATACTTGAAAAGGGGCTGGCAAAACTTAAATCATTACATAAATGTTATTGTTATTGTTGTTGCTAATCAATTGACTTGGTCTGTACCCTCATCCAGGTCCCTCTCTGACCCCCATCCTCACTCTGTGTGAGATGTGATGTCCAGAAGATGTCCAGAAGACTGGACCTAAGAGTGAGGTTTATATTTCTAGACTATTCTGTTACTTTTGAATTGTAGAACTCAGCAAAAGCTATATATGGAAGATATCTTTAAAGAGATTCAACTATAGCTGAGTTGGGAAAGAGAAGGGATATAATCGAATATAATAGAGCATGTACAAAGCTGATCACATATACTAGGTCATTGTATGGGATCTTCAAGGATGTTGAAACCTATAGCTGCTACTAGAGAGTTACTGTTGAAGGACAATGCTTTGGAGATGTTGAAAAACTACTTATTGGATATTAGAAGACAAAGGAGAACAAAGTGAACCTTTAAAAGGGGGGAAAAAAACTTGGCCCCTGTCTCTTTTTTTCCATGGCAAATTTTAACTCTGAAACTTTACAGGAAGGAATGTGTTTTCTTTAATCTGTCAGAATATCAGGTACACAGAGAGAGAGAGAGAGAGAGAGAGAGAGAGAGAGAGAGAGAGAGAGAGAGAGAGAGAGAGAGAGAGAGAGAGAGAGATTAAACTTTGCAAGTTTGAGCATAAAAATCTGGCTATCTCATTTCCTTTGGTTTTGCTTTTCCTGATCCTTGGTGAATGAACATTGATTTTAAGATGGATGTATCCAGGCTTGGAGGTGACTTTGTAGGGTTGAAACTTGTTCCAGAGACATTGAGTCTACAGTCATTGCCAACTCTACTTTGGAAATAGTACCTGGCAACTCTGCCACTGCTATTAGAGGAGATAATGCTCAGATAGGATTTGTTCAGTCTTTGGCCTGGACTGCCAGTAGATATATACTGTGAGGCAGACAGTGGAGGGCAAAATTGAAATAAATACTTATTCAGAAGTTCCAGGAAATCTTCTATGTTTTGATATTTTTAAGCCTTAAACTCCTGGTTTAAGAGCAGTCATTACTACTGATTGTTGTGGTTCTTTATATTTTCCTTTTGCATTCACATAAGAACCTTTGGCATTAAGCATTTATTTTGGGTGTAGGGAAGGAATACCTGTCCCACAAGAGATTTACATTGTACCTTGAGTTTGTTGGCATTCCCTGCTTTAGGAGCACCCTAAATATGAACCAAACTTAAGCTAAGAAATAATTTTCCCTTTGCAAGGTTGGGTTGGGAGAAGGAGGGGCACCAAAGTGTGTGAACAAAGGAAGCAATGTGTGGGGAAGCTGAAGTTAGGTATAGCTCAAGTGAGCTTGCAGAATCTCAACTATGGTGGGCTATTTTCATCTCACTTCTTTACATGTAGGTTTTGTGTGTTCCTGACTGTTGACCCTCTGGCAGAGGTAATCAGGAGTTTGGGAGATCTGCTTCTATTCTCCCAGGGTTTGGTGTAATGATCTTTAGTAGCATTTTTATTTATTTATTTATTTAATTTTTTTAGTGAGGCAATTGGGGTTAAGTGACTTGCCCAGGGTCACACAGCTAGTAAATGTTAGGTGTCTGAGGCCGGATTTGAACTCAGGTACTCCTGACTCCAGGGCTGGTGCTCTATCCACTGCGCCACCTAGCTGCCCCTTTAGTAGCATTTTATGCAACTTCATAGCCAGGATTCAGAATATATCAAAAAGGGGACATGATAGAAACTTATGTGTCCCAGTTTACTCCCATCTGACCTCAAATAACTCAGCTAAATTCACAATCATCAAAAATAATGCTTAGCAGTGGGCATGATAATGTAGCAAACAGTCATTTCCCCTTAATCAATTTTTTTCTGTTTAGAATTTTATTTTCCAAATTACATGTAAAAGCAAATTTTGACATGAATATTTTAAAACTTTGCGTTCCAACTTCTCTTCCTCCCTCTCTTCCCACCCCCACCCCCATTCCAAGAAATCAAGCAATTCAATGTAAGTTACATATTAGTAGTCATGGAAACGATCTCTACATTAGCTAGGTTGTGAGAGAAAACAGATAAAAACAAGACTTAAGATTAAGGAGTTGCTGAAAAAAACAAAACGATTTCAGTCTGTTTTCAGATACCATCTGTTCATTCTCTGTAGGTTATTGCAATTTTCATAAGTCCTTCAGAGTTATATTGGATCATTGCCTTGCTGAAAATAACCACATGATTCCCAGCAGATCATCTTACACTATTGCTTCTATTCTGTAAACAGTACATTTCTCTCTGCTTCAGTTCATGTGGGTCTTTCCAGGTTTTTCTGATGGCATCCTGTTCATCATAAATTTTATATAGTACCTTAAACTTGATAAAGAATTTTCTTCACAATAGCCCAGCAGAGTAGGTACCATACCTTTTGCCATTTTAGTCAATCATCATAACTATTTTCTTCCATCCTATTCCCTTCCTATTCCTTTTATATCTTATTTTGTCCTATTCCTCCTCAAAAGTGTTTTGCTACTGACTGCCCCCTCCTCTGCTCTACCTTCCCTTCATTCACCCTTTCCTCCTTATCCTCTTCCCTACTTGCTGTAGGTTTAAATAGATTAGTCCTCCCAATTGGATACATATGTTATTCACTCCTTGAGCCCACTCACATGAGGTTAAGGTATTTGAGCTAATTCTGTTTTTTACATTTTTCTTCCTCCCTCCTCAATTCTCCCTATGAAATGAAGCAATTCAATATATTTCATGCATGTGCTGTTATGCAGAACATCTTCACCTTCCTCGAAAGGTTTTTGCTTTTTACAGCTCCCTCCCCCAAACTTCCCTTCCCTCCTTTTCTACTCCCACCCCTCTTTTATCCTTCCCCTTTCACTTTTCCTCAGGGCAAAAATATATTATTATACCAACTTGAGTGTGTATGTTATTCCCTCTTTGAGCCAATTCTGATTATAGCAAGGTTCACTCACTCCCCCACTCCTTCCCCGTCTTCTTGTCCCCTCCATAAGCTTTTTTTCTTGTTTCCTTCATGTGAGCTAACTCTCTCCAGTCCACCTCTCCCCTTCTCCCTCCCCCCAGTCTGTTCCTCCTACCCCTCAACCATATTTTAAAGATGTCATCATGGGTTAGCTAGGTGGCACCATGGACAAAGCACCAGCCCTGGGCCCAGGAGGCCCTGAGCCCAAATCCCGCTCCAGACATAAAACACCCCACAAAGAGCAAAGATAGGAGCAGCTGGGTGGCGCAGTGTATAAAGCACCAGGCCTGGAGTCAGGAGAACCTGGGTTCGGATTCGGCCTCAGACACTTGACACTTGCTGGCTGTGTGACCCTGGGAAAGTAACTTAACCACAATTGCCTCACAAAAAAAAGAAAAAGAACAAGGATAAACAAAAAATAAATGCTTTACAGATATCATCCCTTCATATTAAGTTTAGACCTGTGTCCTCTGTGTATTCCTTACTAAGTAAGTTCTTATGAGTTGGAAGTATTATCTTCTCATGTAAGAATGTACATAGCTTAACCTTTTAATGTCCTTCATGATTTCTTCTCCCTGTTAATCTTTTTATGCATCACCAGGGTCTTGCATTTGAAAGTCAAATTTTATATTCAGTTCAGTCTTTCCAACACAAATGCCTGAAAGTCCTCTGTTTCATTGAAGTCCCATGTTTTTCCTCTGAATGATTATCCTCAGTTTTGCTGGGTACATGAATCTTGGCTGTAGTTCCAGTTCCTTTGCCCTCTGGAACATCATATTCCATGCCCTCTGGTCCTTTAATGTAGATGCTGCTAGATCTTGTTTTATCCTTATTGGAGCTCCACAGTATTAGAATTCCTTTTTTTTTTCTAGTTGCTTGCAATATTTTCTCCTTGACCTGGGAGTTCTGGAATTTGGCTATACTATTCTTGAAGGTTTACATTTTGGGATCTCTTTCAGGAGGTGATCAGTGAATTCTTTCAATTTCTATTTTACCTTATGCTTCTTTAATATCAGGGCAATTTTCCTTGACAATTTCTTAGAAGATGTTATCTAAACTCTTATTTTGGTCATGGTTTTAAGGTAGTCCAATGATTTTCAAATTCTCTCTTCTAGATCGATTTTCCAGGTCAGCTGTTTTTCCAAGGAGATATTTCATATTGCCCTCTATTTTTTATTCATTTGGATTTGTTTTCTGTGTCTTGGTTTCTCATAATTTTATCAGTTTCCATTTTTCAAACCTAATTCTTAGGCAATCATTTTCTTCAGATAGCTTTTTAATCTCCTTTTTCATTTGGCTTTTCAATATATTGACTTTTTTCTCATTACTCTCCTGTATTCGTTTCATTTCTCTTTCCATTCTTTCCTCCACCTATCTAAATCTTCCTTCTATCTCTCCTACTTTCTCTTCAAAGTCCCTTTGGAGTGCTTCCATGGCCTGAGACCAATTCATATTTTTCTTACAGGCTTTGGATGAAGAGACCCTGAGGTTGTTATCCACTTCTGAGAGTGCACCTTGATCTTCCTCTTTGCTGAAGACACTTTCTATAATTCTCAACTTTTTTTGCTTGCTCATCTTTCTTTTACTTGACTTTTATCTCCCACTGTCCCAAGCTTCAGAGGGTCACTGGTGCTTTTGGGTGAGGAAGGGCAGGTTTTTCTCTCCCATGGCCTGTTCTCTTGTCTGAAGATAACATCAAGCCAACTTGCTAATTAACCAACCAGCAAAGCTTTCTGTGGTGTGGTTCTTAGCTTCAATGACCCTGCAACCCTCCCCCATTTGGGCCTCCTGCTGCTCATGATTTCTTCCTGGTTCCTTGCTGGGTAGGACAGCCAAATTTCTCCCTAGGTCACACTGACACCCCTGCACTTTCCCCCCTGGCCAGCCATTCAGCCCTCTCTCTGGACCCCAAGCTCAGTTCCAGAAGACACTGGTACTGCAGCTTATTCAGAGGATCAGGGATAAATTTCTCTGGTGTGGTGTGCCCGGGGTCTCTGTTGGAGCAGTTGTGGGTTGGACTTTACTGGCAGCCCAGCATGGCCCCCTTTAATCTGTCTATGGCAGGAAAACAATCTCAACCCATGTTTTTGTAGGTTTTTATAGGGCTTCTTTTATTGCTGTTTTTGGGGTAATTGTATCAGGTGCTCTGTGCACTTAATATCTTTCCTCTGCCATCTTGGCTCCCCTTAACCAAAATTTTAAAGGCAATGTCTAGCAAAAAAAATGCCATAGGGAGGCATATGGGAATGGGGGTGGGGGGTGGTGAACAGAAAGAGATCTAAGTACCTGATTCTGTAGGGTAAATTTCACTAAATATCAGTTCAATGTTAAACTCTCTTAATCTCAATCTCTAACTCAAATTCTCTCTCTCTCTCTCTCTCTCTCTCTCTCTCTCTCATCTGTCTGCCTTTCAAATAAAAAACAGAAATGCTTATCCTAAAGCAAGTACAGCACTGCTGGTACCAATCATTACCTACTGAAAGCATCCTTAGGTCTTGGTGTGGCCCCTCAACTGAATATTAACAACTAATTTCCTGAGCCTTCTCAGCATCTGATCATTATCTGGTCACAGGGGTTAGAATTCCAGCTCACATTGCCTAGAATCTCCCTAATATGTGTCTATAATCACAGTGATAGTCATTTTCCTCAGTTAGCACTTGGAAGTTTTGGGAAAAAGAACAATTCCAGGGCATTGGTTTTGCTTGGAAATAATATTGCAACAGCTGCTTTATGGTAAAAACCACTTTCACTTACATGATCTCCTTTGATCTTCACAATAACCTTGTGAAGTAGAAAGATGAAGAATCCCCATTTTTCCAGGAAGCTGAATGTTAGGAAAGTAAGGCAATGTCCTTCAGGCTACATAGTCAGCTCAGTGAAAGAACTGATCCTCCACTCCACATCTTCTCAGTTTTGGTCCAGTGTTCGGTTCAATCTGCCTGATACCCACATCTCATCAGTACCCTCTGCCTAGAGGGCAGAGCTTTGGTCTCCAAGGCTTCTGTTTAAGGAAGGATCTAAGCACCGTTTTCCTCCACATTTCTGACCAGGTATTTGAACTTCTTTGAAATTATCCATCATGCTCTTCTGTTGTGATGTTCCTCTCCCCTCTCCCCTGCTTTTTAGCTTGCCTTGTTGTGTTGCCTTCCCCCATTGGATGATAAGTTCCTTAAGAGCAGGGACTGTCATTTTCTTAAAAATCTTTTTTTTTAATCCAGTGCTTAACACAATGTCTTGCATATAATAATTACTTAATAATTATTTATTGATTGTCAGCTTCTTGATTGGTTAAAAGTGACAGGTTCTACCAGAGATCTTTGCATAGATCCTTGGAGGAATAGA
The DNA here is from genome assembly GCF_019393635.1 of Dromiciops gliroides. Classification (NCBI taxonomy): domain Eukaryota; kingdom Metazoa; phylum Chordata; class Mammalia; order Microbiotheria; family Microbiotheriidae; genus Dromiciops; species Dromiciops gliroides. The sequence goes on along the minus strand of NC_057866.1, from coordinate 215,385,274 downwards.
GGCACATCACCCAAGCTCCTGATTACCTTTGACAGAGGGTCAACTGTCAGGAACACACAGAACCCACATGGAGAGAAATGGGAAGTAAACAGCCCACCAGTCTCTCTTGAGCTATATCTAACCTCAACTTCCCCACACATTGTCCTATGAATCTTACAAATGGAGGCTGCTCTGACAAAGCTATACTTGTGATGAATGAAGTGTGAACCAAATTCTACAATGAGAATAAGTGCTGGTCTCAGGAGGACAGGGCTGCTGCATTTTCTTCCTCTCCACTGAAGGCCCCCTCCGATCTGAATCAATACTAGTGAGGACTTGTCTGTATTCAGTCCTGAAGGATTCTGAACTCATAAAAGCAGGGTTTGCTACCTTTGTTCACACTCTGGTCTCCCTACTCCCAACTCAGGCTTTAGAAAGAAACTGAATGTACAGAGGTTTCCTATGGAAGACTTATGGTAGAACAAGGATAAAAATTGAAATAGATGGAAAGACAAGCAGTGGGTGGTGATCCGCATTGGTGGATCCCAGCAATGAAACCCTAAGTCCATTTAAGCATATTAATGTGCATCTTTCATGAAATACTTCTGCAAGAAACCATCCCCAAGAACATTTGGAAAGCAACTAACTAATGTTAAATTGTGAGCTTTGAAATTATTTTCTTTGAGGTGACTGATTATCAAAATTGCCACAAAAAGAGATTTGGAGAATCTCTAGCACCATCTGTGATGTAATTTCAGAAAACCCTACTAATGAACATTTCTGCTAAAGGAGAACCATAGTAATCATTTAGCAGAAATGTTCATAGAGTAAAGAAGAATGATTTATATGATACCAGAGTTTAATGGAAATATTTCTTAAGAATACTGAACTCCCTCACTCCATTTCTATGTTTTCTAATAAACTCATATCCTGGTAGATAGGGCATTGGACTTAGATTTAGGAAGACTCAGGTTCAAATCTAATCTCAGAGGCTTATTAGATATATAATACTTTGCATATCCTGGGGGCTCAGTTTCCTCATTTGTAAAATAAGAGGCTTGGACCTGATTGGTTTTAAGGTCTTTTCTAACTCTAAATTTATATGATTTATAATTGGTTTCTACTTAACATCTGGAGAAATTATTAATACTGTTTATCTTGGTGGATAGACTTCCCATTATATATTAATAAATTGGCTTTCTGATTGCTAAAGTGGACTGGATTCAAGTCCATAAACAATTCTATAAATATTTATCAAGCCCCTATTATGTGCAAAGTGCTATGCAAAACAATAGATAAACAATAATGAACTACTGCTAGTCTCAAGAAATGAGGGGATATAACACTTATACAGAAAAGTCTAATACAAGGTAGAGGTTGAAGAAGGCAAGAGATAGATCAGACAAAGTTCTTCAGGAGAACTTAAGGAGGAAGGAAACACAAACATCTGGGTTCTAGGGATAGCAAAGGAACATATCCTGAAGGAGGTGGCACATTCACTGAGACTTGAAGGAGATTATTGAATATTTAAAGTAGAGTTAAGCAGGCATATTAGTCTATTTTTCATTGTTTGATTAAAGCATTACACAGTGTACTCTTTGGATTAATATCATGGTAATATGTAGCAGAAAACAGGCCTAAATTTTATTTTCCCTAGGTATAAAAATCCAGTTACAACTCTGAGAAAAAATGCATGAAGTTGAAACATGAAATGTAAAGTCATGGGTACAACTGAGTTGTTCAGTTTGGTTGAAATGCCAATGTTGAATAGATGAAGTAGAGTAATATAAAATCATACCAGAATAGCAAACTGAAACTAAAGTAAAGAAAGTCTTGGACATTAGGTTAAAAATTATATCTCAGGGGCAGCTAGGTGGCACAGTGGATAGAGCACTGGCCCTGGAGTCAGGAGGACCTGAGTTCATATCCGGCCTCAGACACTTACCACTTACTAGCTGTGTGACCCTGGGCAAGTCACTTAACCCCAATTGCCTCACCAAAAAGAAAAAAAAATTATATCTCTATCTATCTCTGTCTCTGTCTCTATCTCATCTATTTATATGTGTATATATATATGTGTGTGTGTGTGTATTTGTGTGTGTATGTGTGTGTGTTAATCAAGAGTCACTGGAATTTTAAAGAAGGAAAATGACATGCCTGTTCCAAAAGAAGATACATTTTATTTTTGGACAGTTGTATGAAGGATGAGATGGAGGAGAGACAGGAGGCAGAAAGTACCAGGGAGAAAGCTATTTCAATAGTTCAAACAATAAGTGATGAAGGCCTAAACTAGAATGAAAGTGGCATGAATAAAAACGTGGGGTTGTGGGAAGAGATGGATTTTATAGATGTCATGGAGATAGAATTAATGCAACTTGGGAAAATGAAGAATTAAGGATGTCCTAAAGGTTATAAGCCAGGGTGACAAGTGACATGGTGGTTGGTATATTCATCAGAAAGAGAGAATTTTGAAGGGATGTGTGAGTCAGGGGAGATGAGGAATTGAATTTGTGATGTATTGAATTTCAGCAACTAGGATGATTTCCAGGTGAATGAGTGCTTCAGGCAATTTGAGTTGTGGAAATGATGTTCAGGTTAGAGATTGTTATTTAGTTATGTTTCAGTCCTTTCTGACTCTTTGTGACCCCATTTGGGGCTTTCTTGGCAGATATAATGGAGTGTTTTGACATTTCCTTTCCCCAGCTCATTTTACAGATGAGGAACTGAGGCAAACAGGGTTAAGTGACTTGGCCAGGGTCACAAAGCTAGTAAGTATTTGCGATGGGATCTGAACTCCAGGCCTGACAGACTATCCATTGCTCAGGGGAGATAATAGAAATTGATTAATATATTAGCTTGTTATAAGATAATAGAATCCATGAAAATAGGTGAGATCAACAAGGGATAGAGTATACAGACTTTAGAGAATTGTATCTAACACAAAGCCTTCTGGATCACCCACAGTTAGGGAGTAGGAGAAGGATCATGATTCAGCAAAAGAGACTGAGAAGGAGCAAAATGAAGAGAGAGCAGAATCCTGGAAATGAAGGGAATGAAGAGCGAACATCCAAAAGTGTGAGTAGTGAGCAGTATAAAAAGCCACAGAAAGGTCAAGGACATTATGGACTGAGAAAATAGCTCTTGAATTTAGCAGTTAAAGAAATGCTAATGACCTCAAAGGAAAAGAGAAGTATAGTTAGGTGATGAGATCAAAATTCAGATTGTGAGTAATTAGGAAGTAAGTGAGTAGTGAGGAATAATAAGTACCAAGCTTAAAATCTAAAAAAATCTCCATAGTCATTATTCCAGGGAGAGTTTGGGGGAGGTGTGTGGTAGACATCAGATATGGTTCCTTTCCTCCTTTATAGTTCCTATAATATTATCTAAGCAAATTGTGTAAAAATGAAAGGAACCTCACCATTTCTCTTCATGGATCATAGGTTTAAGCTTCACTCCTCCCATGACTTTGTGGACAGATAGAATTCACCTTGTTTTTTTAGCTAAGAGCTGGAAAAATTCTGAACATGCAGAAAGAACCATAAGTTAATGTCAGTTGTTGAGTGAATCATTCAGTGCCTGAGAGATTTGTCAACAAATTCTAGCCATGGATTCATAGATATCTGAATTACAAATAGCTGTAATTCCCTTTGCCATTTCTTTCAAAAGACAAATGCAGCAGGAAAAAATGATTTACTCTGCTTTTTTATGGTAACACATGAAAGCTAAATATGAATTTGCTCTTTCTAGACTGCAAGAGCAATTTGTGTAATAAATTCCTGTCTCTACTGAGTAGAGAAGTTTCCTCAGCTCTTACATTTCCCCCACCTCCTTCATGACTGCACCCAAGTAGGGTGCTCTACACACTGTAAGGGTAAGTATAATCATTACAGCATGGACTCGCATTCAGTTGCATGTGATTCCAAGGACTGAAAACGACTTTGATTCAATTGACCACTAAGTTAATGGGGAGGTCAAAAGTTTCATCTCACTAGCTGTTTAATAATCTTATTCTAATCTATTGTGCTGAGAATTTAGGCTTGTAGAGGCAATAATATGAAATGACTTAGCCCCTTAATGGACTGACATTAGTCATATTGCTGGCCCACTGAAAAACTGTCACAGAAGAAATATTTTCCATTGTTCCAAGTGTAATATGTTTTGTGAATTCAATAATAAAAAAATCAACAACACTGCTGTGCAAATAAATTCTATTATCCCATATTACTTTGAAAAGTTACATTATCTTTGTCTGAAAAACTTTGATGGAATTTAATAACAATGTTATTTCTATGAATTGGCTAACAAGCACTTGGTAGCTTCATTGCTATAATTATTTTTCCCCCTTTTGCTGTATACCTTACTGAAGGCAAGCCAGGTTATGGAGTTCTGGAATGAGAATGAAGTAATCTTGGTCCTAATCCTGATTTGCATCACGGACTATGTGATCTTGGAAAATTCACTGCCACTTCATGGGTTTCAGTTTCTTCATCTGTAAAATCAAAAAGCATGCATTACCAAGGTAACTTTAAGCTAATTGACAAGTTAATCACTAGAAAATATATCAGGCACTGATAGTTTCTGGTGACCCAAATATGCACATGATTTAGCTACTGACCTTAAGGAACTTCCTCAAAAGAGACAAGGTAGACAAATAAAATTTTATACAAAATACGGGGATAGAAATTGAACCCATAATTTCACTGACAGGGGAATTTTGGATGAGGAAACTGGTAGTACCATTGTACTTTATAATTTATAGTCTGAGAGAAAAATGTAGAACATTGAGAGGTTAAGCAACTTCCTTGGATGTAGCCAATGTCTGATCACAACAGGACTTGAATTGAGATCTTGCTTGTTTCATGATCAACAATTCTGACCTCTCATATAGGAAATCTATATATGTAAATATAAAGTGTTTTTTTGAGGGACATGGGAGGAACACTAGCAGCTGGGAGAATCTGGAAAGGCATCCTGTAGAAGGTTGTGCCGGAGCTGAGATCTTGGAAACTAGGAAGTCTAAGAGATTATAACAAAGAGTGAGTGATTTTCAGGAATGAGGGACAATTTGTGCAAAGGTTTGGAGATAGGATGTGGAAGGTTGTATATAATGAACACCTATATTTTGTTCTGACTTCAGCATACAGGAAGAGGAGTGATATATAACAATGCATGTGTGATGTTTAAAATCTAATGTGTGGTCACCTTATTCCTGTCCCAAGTGTAGGGAAAGTCATCTAGGGTTTACTTATAATTAGAAGCTTTAGCACCAGTTTGGGGCAATAAACATTTATTAAAGCATAGTAAAGAGAGAATATGTGGAGTTCAGAAAGTTTAAGAAAAAAAAAAAACAACTATCTACCCTAGAGGAGAGATAAGAGTTCAGACTGGCCTGTTTCTTGGAAGAGTCCTCTGCCACCAACCACCTGTTCAAGCCAAGAACTGAGAGGGGAAGCTCTTCCTGCATCCCCAGAAGAGGCAGTCCTTACACACTGATTCAATTGGCTAGCATCACCCAAATCCATTATTTCACTGTACTTGAGGGTGATCCCATGTTGAGGTTAGCTGAGAACAATACCCTCTTGAAGGGCAGGCAGGTGTGGCTTCCACTGAATTAACTTTAAGTTGGTTAATCAGTGAAGTCAATCAATCTCAGTCAATCCAATCAGTCCAAATCAATCTGGGGTCTTTGGGCATTGGCAAAGCCCATTATTTTCTTACACTGAAAAAAGAAGATTGGGACCAGTATGTGCAGGGCTTTGATGGCAAACCAGGGAGTTAATGTTTGAAACAATTAGAGTATTGAACAGAAGATGACAGGTTTGGACCTATGCTTTAGGAAATTCATTTTGGCAACTATGTGACAGGACATGTATTAGAGAAAGAAGATTTATGACAGTCCTGGATTCAAGAACTCATCTTCCTGAATTCTAATCTGGCCTCAGACACTTACTAGCTATGTGACTCAAGGAAAGTCACTTAACCTTGTTTGCCTCAGTTCTTCATCTGTTGTTGTTGTTGTTGTTTGTCCTTCATTCTCAAAGAAGACCACATGATAACTGGGTGACGTCATTACTTACTTAGAAGTCACCAACCTCACTCTCTCCTCCAGAGCCATCTGGGTCCAGTGGCAAAATATACATCAGGAGGACTAGAGGACTAGAGATGACCCCGAATGTTTAAGGTAATTGGGGTTAAGTGACTTGCCTCTGATCACACATATAGTAAGTGTCTGAGGTGAGATTTGAACTCAGGTCCTACTGACTCCACGGCCAGTGCTTTATCCACTGTACCACCTAGCTGATCTCCTCATCTGTAAGGTGAGCTTGAAAATGAAATGGTAAACCACTATACTATCTTTGCCAAGAAAAATCCAAAAGGAATCATGAAGAATGGGAAATAACTGAAAATTGACTTAACAACAACAACAGGTGATTGGCAATGAGCACCTAAATTAAGGTAATGGAGGGATGCAAAAGAGCCTATGGGTGGAGAAATTACACGATTTGGCAACTGGCTAAATATATGGGGCCAGTGAGACTAAGGAGTTCAGGAAATGCCAAGATTGTTGACCTGAGAGAATGGAAGGATTCTGATACCTTGATAGGAATAAGGAAGTTCAGATCAAGTGTTGGTTTTGGTGAAAATATATTGAGTTCTGTTTTGGATATGAAGATATTGAGCTGTCTACCAGAAATTCACCATCAAATGTCTTGTAAGCAATTGGTCATGAAGGATCTGGAGGTCATGAGAACCAGCATTGGATAGCTAGATGAGTCATGGGCAAAGTGATGGTAATTTAATGGGAACCCATGAGATTGCCTAGGGAGTTTAAAGAGAGAAGAAAGTTTAGAATAGAGTCCAGGAGAGGTAAAATATTTTAATGGGAACAGGTCTCTTTTCATTCACTCTTGACTCACTCCAAAATATCACTTATGCTGCTATCATACTAATTATCCTTGTGCATAGATTTCAATTGCAGTCACTTCTCTGCTGAAAAACTTTCAATGGCTTTACATTGCTTATCAAGTAAATTAGAAATAATTTTTCCTGATGTCAAAGGACTTCCAGTATCTGGCTGTAGGCTTTCCTTCACATTATTTAATACTACACCCTACCACTCTATATTCTGGCTCAATTCCTTTTGCTTGTACACATCTCAATTTCCTGCCTTTTTGAATGCTGTTTTCAAGCTAAGAAATATTTGTCTTTTCCCCCCTTTTGAATCCTTACACATATTTTAAAGCACAATTCAAATGTCATATCCCTAAATGTTTCCTTCGATCTCCCTAGTCAAAAATTATCTTTTTGGTCTTCAGATCTCATGTAACACTTTGCTTGCATACACATCTCTAGTGTTCTTGTCATATTTTATTGCTTATTGGCAGTTCTCAGCATTAGATTATAAACTCTTTGATGGCAGATAATTTAGCTTCTCTAATGGGAAGAGTTAAGCTTAGACATGAAGCAATCTTCTTTGGGGGAGAGAGGGATTACTTCATCCTCTGCACTTATGTGAGAGGTAGAATTGTTCAGAACTTGGTAGAAGAGAGATTCTTCTGGCTTCAAGAGAGTATCTATGCTGTTGCAGGACTTTTATAGGGAGAGGTTCCTCAAGGAGAGAATAACATTGGGAAAAAGCCATGTAGAGAAGCCAGTTCCCCAAGCTTGTCTCTATCTTGCCACACTATCGTTTTTTTAAAAATAATTTCACCTTGGGTAATATCGGGGATCTCTTTCCATCTCCTTCCTTGCCTCCCTCCCCACTCATTCCTTCTTCCTCCTCTATATCCTCCTCCTCCTTGTTGTCATCTTCTTCCTCCTTTTGTTTCTTCTTCCCCCTACTTCTTCATTTTCTCTGTCTCTCTCTCGCTCTCTCTCTCTCTCTCTCTCTCTCTCTCTCTCTCTCTCTCTCTCTCTCTCTCTCTTTTATTGAGCTAAGATATCTTGCTTCCAGTGGGAGAGTGCATCTACTTTGTATACTGCCTGGTCAATTATAAGCTGTATAACTCCTAAGAATTATATTTCTTGTAACCTTTGATAAATTTATTTGCTATTCAATATTATTAGATAAGTGGGACCTGGTGGTAAAGGAGTGCAGCCTGAGCTATGTCTCAGGGCATCATTTCTCTTTTTAGAGAGAGTTCAGTAAAAGTGGCTTGAACCTAAAAAAAAAAAAAAACATCTGGGTGCAGCTAGATGGTGCAATGGATAGAGCACCAGCCCTGGAGTCAGGAGTATCTGAGTTCACTTAACACTTACTAGCTCTGTGACCCTGGGCAAGTCACTTAACCCCAATTGCCTCACTAAAAAAAAAAAAATCATTGGCCCCTAGACTAATAAAAAATTAGGACAGACACATATCTTTTTCTATATCTATGATACTATCTATCCATCAACTTCTATATCTATGATACTATCTATCCATCAATACTTCCTCCCTGAGTACAGCATAATAACCAGTATCATGTCCCTAATCTATTGCTTCCCTCTTGACAGAAATCAATGTTTCCTTTGGAAAGGGGAGGGTAATATAGAGATATTATATAATAAAGATCCATGGCTCCATGTGAGCTACAGATAATGATTTACCTAAACATACATAGAACTGACATGTTGAACACAAACAGACCTTAGAGATATAAGAACAACCATTCTTTTTGTTGTTGTTGTTGTTGTTGAGGCAATTGGTGTTAAGTGACTTGCCCAGGGTCACACAGCTAGTAAGTGTTACATGACTGAGGTCGGATTTGAACTTAGGTCCTCCTGAATCCAGGGCCAGTGCTCTATCCACTGCACCACCTAGCTGCCCCATAACCATTCATTTTTTTCAGGGAAATTAGGGTTAAGTGATTTGCCCAGGGTAACAAAGCTAGTGTCAAGTGTCTGAGGCCAGATTTAAACTCAGGTCCTATTGAATCGAGGAGCGGTGCTTTATTCATTGCAGACCTAGCAGCCCTCAAAGATAGACATTCTTTTTTTTTTTTTTTTTTTTTTTTTTTTTGGTGAGGCAATTGGGGTTAAGTGACTTGCCATGAGTCACACAGCTATTAAGTGCCAAGTGTCTGAGGCCGGATTTGAACCCAGGTCCTCCTGACTCCAGGGCCAGTGCTCTATTCACTGTGCCACCTAGCTGCCCCGATAGCCATTCTTAATGAGAACTCACCATCTAAGGCGAGTTTTGTTTTTTTTTGTTTTTTTGGTGAGGCAATTGGGGTTAAGTGACTTGCCCAGGGTCACACAGCTACTAAGTGTTAAGTGTCTGAGGCCGGATTTGAACTCAGGTCCTCCTGAATCCAGGGCCAGTGCTCTATCCACTGTGCCACCTAGCTATCCCATTTATCATTTACTGATGTAAACTTCTTTAGGATCTCAAGCATATGATATATTAAGTGATTGTATCAGAGAGAATAGACTTGGAAAAGGGCACAAAAAGTTGACCTATAGAGGTAATTTTGTATTGTTATATGAAAAAAAAAAGGCAGCTCTGGTCTGTTTTTTTTTTCAATTTTTTTTAATTTATTTTTTTTTGTGGGGCAATGGAGGTTGTGACTTGCCCAGGGTCACACAGCTAGTAAGTGTCAAGTGTCTGAGGCCAGATTTGAACTCGGGAACTCCTGAATCTAGGGCCGGTGCTTTATCCACTGCGCCACCTAGCTGCCCCCTCTGGTCTGTTCTTGAAGAGACGCAGGTAGAAAAATAAACTTGGATTTGTTTACTTTTAAATGACCCCCACTTTTTAAAGTGGGGCTATCATAGAGAATAGTATTTTGTAAACAGCTGAAGAGAGACAAGCTGTGGACTGATGAAGGAAGAAGGACAGAGAAAGGGGAATACATAGCACATGGTTCTGGAGAAGAAAATGAATAAATTTATTCCAGAAATAGTGTGGTAAGGGGGCAGCAAGGTGGAGCAATGGATAAAACGCCAGCCTTGTATTCAGGAGGACCTTAGTTCAAATCCAGCCTCAGACATGACACTTACTAGCTGTATGACCCTGGGCAAGTCACTTAACCCTAATTGCCTCACTTAAAAAAAATGCCATTTCTTTATTTGTTCTAAGAGAAGATTAGAACCAGATAATGATTAAGGTTCATTTTAGTTCTAATTATTATTAAATATTTTTATTATCATCTTGAGCTTCCTTCCAAATAATCATAAATTGTCCTCGAAATTAAAAAAAAAATCAAACAAACAAAAACAATAAAAACAACAAAACAAAGGCTGGGTTGGAGACTCAAAAGGCTAGTGACCTTTGTACTACTTTCTCCAAATAACTTTCACAACCTGATCTATCTCTGGCAATTACATCTCTCAAGAAGTACAGAGTGCAAAATGTCAGACTGTCCAGTTGTAGTGGCCCTTTTTCTGCCCTGCCATTTTTCTCTACCAACTGGACCATCAGAGATCATGTCTGAGAAAATCTAAGTTACTGGGCTATTCCTTTCCTGAAACCATGCATCCTCCTCCTGACCCAATTTTCCCACCACTTTTTTCTGTCCTGCTGTTATATTCATAATACAATATTTTACCTCTTGCTCTGAAAACTATAACCAAATAAATGCTAATTGGAAAGGTCATTCAATGGACTTACTTTATTTTTCCATTCATGATCTTGGCAGATTCCCAGATCAAAACTACTTTTTCTGACCACTATATTCCTGTATATAACATTAGAATGTAAGATTTTCAAATTTATAAGAATCCAAGTCATTCCCCAATTGAGAAATGGTCAAAGGATATGAACAGGCAGTTTTCTGATGAAGAAACCAAAGCTATCTATTCCCATATGAAAAAATGCTCTAAATCTCTAATGATTAGAGAGATGCAAATTAAAACAACTCTGAGGTACCACCTGACACCTATCAGATTGGCTAAAATGACAAAAATGGAAAATAACAAATGTTGGAGAAGCTGTGGGAAAATTGGAACACTAATTCATTGTTGGTGGAGCTGTGAACTGATCCAACCATTCTGGAGAGCAATTTGGAATTATACCCAAAGGGCGATAAAGCCGTGCATACCCTTTGACCCAGTAATACCACTTTTAGGTCTTTTTCCCAAAGAAATCATGGAAACAGGAAAGGGACCCACATGTACAAAACTATTTATAGCTGCTCTTTATGTGGTAGCAAGGAATTGGAAGTTGAGGGGGTGCCCATCAATTGGGGAATGGCTGGACAAGTTGTGGTATATGAATACAATGGAATACTATTGTGCTGTAAGAAATGATGAGCAGGAGGAGTTCAGAGAAACCTGGAGGGTCTTATGTGAGCTGATGATGAGTGAGATGAGCAGAACCAGAAGAACATTGTACACAGTATCATCAACATTGAGTATTGTTCTACTCTGATGGACTATATTCTTCTCACCAATGCAATGGCACAGAAGAGTTCCAGGGAACTCATGATAGAAGAGGATCTCCAAATCCAAGGAAAAAAAAAAAAAAGAACTGTGGAGTATAGATGCTGATTGAACCATACTATTTCTTTTGTTTTGGGTGCTGTTGTTTTTTTTTTTCTATTTTGAGGTTTTTCATCATTGCTCTGATTTTTTCTCTTATAACAGGACTAATGCAGAAATAGGATTAATGTTATTATGTGTATATATGTATATGTGTGTGTATAAATATATAGATATCTATATATGTATATAGATATATAGATATAACCTATATCAGATTACCTGCTGTCTAGGGGAGGGAGGAGGGAGAAAAATCTGAAATTGTAAAGCTTGTATAAACAAAAGTTGAGGACTATCTTTACATGTAACAGAAAAAATAAAATACCTAATATGTAAAAAAAGAAAAAAAAGAGTGTAAGATTTTTATCTTTCCTCTTGTCCTGACTTTTACTTATAACCCCAGTATAGAAAATAGTACTCACTACATACATAGTAGTGTGAGGGCCAAATTTAATATATGGAGAGTTAATTGGGTGGCTCATCAAAATATTGAGGTCCTGGAAATAATCAGGGACCTCTAGGTTCAATGCTCCCTCCCCTCCAAACTACTTTTTTAGATATTTCTCCCAGACCAATAAGAAAAGAGCCTAACAGCCTCTGTCCCACATATGAATCAGATTTTATTAATGACAATAAAGTAAACAGCAAAGGTGAAATTAATAAAATCAAAGACAAGGGAATAGGGGAAAGAAATACGGATAATCCTCCTAGCTCTTACCTAAGTCTATTCAAAAGAGCAGAATTCAGGGGGGCAGCTAGGTGGCGCAGTGGATAAAGCACCGGCCCTGGATTCAGGAGTACCTGAGTTCCAATAAGGCCTCAGACACTTGACACTTAATAGCTCTGTGACCCTGGGCAAGTCACTTAACTCCCATTGCCCCGCAAAAACAAAAAACAAAACAAACAACAACAACAACAACAACAAAAAAAAAACAAAAAAAAAACCAACAAAAGAGCAGAATTCGTATTTGAACTCACCATCTGGAGCCTGTAGCTTTAATGGAAAGAAAAGCTTATAGCCAGGCTTGAATGAATCGTCTGCTGCTGCTCCTGCTCATGCCACCAGGAGGAAAAGACAACTCTGGAAGCGCAGAGAGCTCCTTTCAGCAAGTGTTTAATCTTCTTCCCCCAAAAAGGGAGGTCCTTCAAAAACTGCCTATGGAGAGTAGTTTCTGCTTTTGACCTCAGCAGCATATGAGGGCAAGCCAGGTTGGCCCCTCCCAATGAGTCAGCCAAATTCCAATAATCTTACCACAGTAGGTACTTAATTAATACCATTCATTTCATTCATGTTTTTCATCCTAATTTTCACCTCAGTTTTGTAAGAATAGGAAATATATTTGGTGTTTACAATGTGTTTAGGTTTTGGATCCTTCAGATTTCTTTTCTTTTCACCTAAAAATAATTTTAAAAACCACACCATAGTTCAAAGGGAGAATATCAATGATCCATTTGTGTATAATCTCTAATATGCTCAAGTTCACTGATAATTTCATTATTACTTTAAATAACTAATCTATTTGAACTACCTGAGGTGTCTCCCCATTGAAGATTACAAAGACCCTCAGTAGTTTTACACTAGTCACCTCCACCCCCATACTGGGTTTAATTCTCTCTTTTTCTTGTCTATTTTTGTGAGTGACTAATTTTTGATATCCTGAGGAGGAAAATGTGACCAACTTACTTGGTGTAAGCTCTAAAATATTCAAATAATATTAAAATTCAGCAAAATTTGTTCCTACACTAAGTATACAGAGTTTACTCTTATTTCATGGTTACTTGCTTTCCCAATTATCTTCTACCCTCCCTTCCTCTCCACTCTTTTTGCAACTATTCCATTTACTTGGAGCCTCACCTACCAATCTTCATTCCACCTTTTCTCTTTCACCTATTATTAGGATTTGGTGAAGTATCATTAATTCTCTTCTGTTTCAAATTCTATAAACTTTATTCTGCTGCCACAATATCTTAATTCTATTCAGCCTGCAACTCTTGTTTCTTTATTAAGAAAATTGGAAAAAAAACACAAACAGTGTTGGCAGGGCTGTGGAGAATGAGGCACATTATTATACTGATGGTAGAACTGTAAATTGGTATATTCTTTTTGGAAAGCAATATGCCTATGTGTAATAAGAACAACAAACTGTTCATAGCCTTTGGGCCAATGATCCCACTGTTAAGACAATATACCCTATGGATATTATTTTTAAAAAAAGAAAGAAAAGAATTATCTGTACAGAAGTATTCCTAGCAGCATTATTTGCAATAGCAAAACACAGGAAACAATTCACATGAATAGTGTTTGGGGATGGCTAAACAGATAAGGGTATAAGAATGTAATGGAAAATTATTGTATCATAAGAAATGATAAACATGATGAATACAAAGAAATAGGCAATGACTTTTATGAGGTGACTCATAGTGAAAGTAGAATCAGAAGAATAATGTAGAAAGAACACTATGGAAAATAATATTAACAACAGCAACAGAATAAGGGGTAATGTATAAGACAAAACAGTTTTGAGGGAACATAGAACTAAACAGTACATTTTTATTATCTTGTTAAATGTAATGTACATACTCTACAATGATTGTAAAACTTGGAGTTTTTTGTTTTATGTATACTCATTTTTCATTTTTGTTTGTGTACTTGGATGTCTTTTTAATAATATTTACTTTTGAGAATAAATAAAATATTTAAGAGGAAAAAAATTACATGCATATCCAGAGACCTTTGGCAATAGGAACACATAAGTAAAAGGAAATAAGTACTGTAGATGTTATTTAAATAACTAAAGAGCAAAACAGAGAGGGAAAAATATTGACATTGTATAACTTAATATTTATACTTAGTACTTACAGAGCTTGATGAGAGATTTATTAAACAACTGTTATTTCTTCAAAGTGAGTCCAGGGATAATCTTCTAAACTTAAGCAAAACCATTATTTACATCCACTCTCAGTTGATATCTTTTAGTGTGGCATGTGTAAGTGAGTTTTTTTTCCCCTCAATATAACCTTTTGGTAACAGTGTTATGCCCCACAAATGTGAGACTTAAAAGGTATTTGTGTAGATCAAGAACATATAAACACATATAAAGCATACATATATATATTTATATACATATAAATGAAGCACATATATGCACATAAGTGCATATATTTGTATATATGTGTGTATATACATACATATCTATGTATATGTGTGTATGTATGTAAGTTTTTTTGGTGTATATATGTATATTTCTGTGTGTGTATATATATATATACATATATATATACATATATATTTTTTAATCATTTTTTCAATTGCTTCCAACTTTTCATGACCCCATTTGGGGCTTTATTGGCAAAGATACTGAAGGGATTGCCATTCTCTTTTCTAGCTCATTTTATAGATGAGGATAGTGAGACAAATGTGGTTAAGTGACTTTACCAGGGTCACATAATTAGAAAGTATCTGAGGCCATATGTGAATTCAGTAAGATGAGTCTTCCTGCCTCTAGGCCCAGTACTCTATCCAGTGTGACACCTAGCTGTCCATGTGTAATATTTAACCTGACTTTATGAGAATGTAAAGGTATGTAGTTTTCCCTGATTTATAATCTTATGTATCCACAAAAATATTACTCCTGGATGAAGCTATTTTCTAATTACTATTTTGCTGGCAGAATTCAACATGTTTTTAGAAAGATTTAAAACAGTTTAAATAATCTAAGGTCTTTCTCTACCATCTCCATTAATGTGTGTTGGTGAATATAAGTTCTCAATGTCTGTGTTAAAGGAGTCTGTTATTTGCTACCAAATACTTGCTTTGATTACAGGCTGGTGACAGATTCTCTATCTCTATCTCTATGTATATTTCTACATCTGTGTTGATGTCTATATGTCTATGTCTATGTCAATCTTTATGTTCTATCTCTATCTCTCTCTCATCTCCATCTCCATCTCTACCTATCTACCTTCCTTCCTACCTACTTACCTATCTAAAATCCAAGACTAGCTTAGCTAAATTTAAAATAGTTTATTAGCAGGGTGGGTATGAGGTAATGCACCTTCCACTATACTAAAGATAGCTACATTCTGTGTCAGTTCATCTACAGCACTGAACTTTAAGCATGAAAGAAATTTAGCTTCTCATCACCTAAGAAAAGCAATTATTTATTGCTTTCTTTTGTATCTCTAGTGCTTAAACCATTACCTGGCACATTGAAAGTACTTAATAATTGTTTGTTAACTAACTAGTCAGAATAAACTCCAGGAAGAAATAGTTGTTAATCACCTTTGTTATATATTTATTGAATATTCATTATGTATACATCTCCAGTAGCTATGATAGGTGACATATGGAGAATCAAGTGGACTCTTTGATGTAGAGTAAGTGAAGCAAAAATGAAGATTCATTTTAAATACCACAAATTCTGCCTTCAACTGATTGAGTATGAAATGATATTAATATCTTGATTTTTTTAGTTCATGCAACATATCTTGAACATAGCCATGTATATAATAAGTATCATCTGCATGTGGCAGATGAAGAAATTGAGGCACTGATAGGATGTTATATAGGACTAGTACCTACAGTATAATTCACAAACTTTTCTGTTTATTAAAACTTGTTTTAATTGTAAGGAATTAATTGTTATTTGAGGTTTTTATGAGCCCATATTTTGGCTAGAATTTTTAAAACCCTGGCATGCACACTGCCCTGGGGCTCAGGCACAGTGGCTCTGCAAATGGCATGGTGCTCCACCCACTGGTTGTAGCCATCACTATGACACTAGCACCTCACATAATCACCACTTGCCAACGCCTACATGGGCCTCGCAAAATTATAATGACTGGAAGCCCAGTGAGGGCAGTCATGTGACTGTCAGTCAGGGCTGCCGGCCAATCGGCTTGGGGCTGTGTGTGATCAGCCTGGGGTCTTCTGGGAAGAAGAAGGGAGGCGTTTCACCATTCTAGCTTGAAGCTGCAAGGTGACAGGACAGAGCTGTGTGTTCTCTGCTGATTCCTGAGAGGTGGTGTTATTCAGGTCGTATCATTTCCCTTCCCCCATTTTCTTTCCTTTCCCTTAATTCTACTGATCTTGCTTGTGTTTTTAAGTTCATTCTTGTTAATAAACCCTGTTATGTTTTTGAGAGAGGTCTCCTTTCTTGCCCCAATATTTTGATGAGCCACCTAGCTAACACACCCCAGTTAAAATTTGGCCCTACATAATATTACCCAAAATGATGGTAATTGTTGTTGCCTCTTGGAAAATGTAGCTATTTTTTGGTGGATATGACTTTCAGAACAAATTCTCTGAAATACTCAAGACAGATGACCGATTGAAGTGTTTTCAAATGTGGTTAATAAGCTAGTTAAATGTCAGTGTCAGTGACCAAAAAAGTTTCCAACCAATACCCTGGAAACCATTTGAAAACAAATGCATCAAGGGTGCAGGTTTCCCAAGAGAGTAGGGGGACTGCATGAAAGCCAAACAGAGGAAGTACTCATAAGGAATAACAGAAAAGATATGATTTTTTTGCTGAAGGAGCTAGGTGAGTAGAAATGGAGGAAAAATCTATACACTGAAAAGAACCATTTCCATTAGCAGACATATGGTGAAAAAGAAATGTTCACTGATTTTGGGTTGGCTAAGCAAAAAGTCTGACATGCTCACTATGTGTGGCTTCCCTACACACATACACACACACACACACATACACACACACACCCACACACACACACTTCAGCTGATAAGCACTGCAACCGAAGAATTTTCCTCCCTCTTGCTTTCTTTCTTGCATCCACTAGAAATGGGTTACATTAAGTACAGCAACAGGACATAGGCAGAACAACAGTTTGAGGAGAGCTGTTCCCAGATAATAAGAAAATTGGAATTAGAAGGAATTTCTGAAATCATCTAGTCCATTCTGTATTTGTTCAATGTTGTCTATAAATATACTCGTTATTGACTAACCTATTTCTTAAGACCTTAAAAGATGAAAAACTAATCTATTTCTATTAAAGAGCCCACTTCACTTTTGAACATGTCAATTTTTAAAGAAGTGATATCCCCCCAAAAAATTAAAAATTAAAATCAATTCTTAAGCTTTTTCTTTGTGAATTTATCACACATATGATTTCTGTCCTATGTGACCAAGCCATAAAAAGCTAATCTTTCTTATACAAAATAGCCCTTTAAGAACTTGATTATAAATTTAATGCCATTCTTGTCTTTTCTTTCCAACAAAACATCCCTACTTACATTGACTGATCTCATATGGAATGATCTTTAGTTTCCACATCATATTTGTCATTGCTATGGAGTAGCTCCAGCATGTTAATGTTCTTCTTGACACTTCGTACCTAGATGCTCTGTCATTCTCTCCTTATATTAAAAGTCTAGTGCCTATTAAATGTTTTTGTTTTATCCTTCCCAACCCAAATATCATTTTTACATCAATTGTAACAGAAACAATAAAAGTTCTTCCTTTTTCCATTTTCCATTACCAAATTCCTATATACTCTGGGAATTGTTCCAATTGCTTGTTTTTGGTCTGTTTTGTCTGTTTTTTTCTTCCTTTTTTTATGGGACAATGAGGGTTAAGGGACTTGCCCAGGGTCACACAGCTACTAAATGTCATGTCTGAGTCCAGATTTGAACTCAGGTCCTCCTAAATCCAGGGCCAGCACCTTATCGACTGTGCCAACTAGCTGCCCCATTCCAATTACTTTTTTTTAAATAAAAGTATTTTATTGTTTTCCAGTTACATGTAGAGAGGGTTTTCAGCATTTGTTTATATAAGATTTCCAATTTCAAATTTTTCTCCCTGCCTCCCCTCCCTCCACCTCTCTCCTAGGCAGCCCGTAATCTGATATAGTGTATATATACATATATATATATATATATACATATATATACATATATATATATATATAAACACACATACATATATATATACACACACACACACATATATATATATACATACATACATACACATAACAACATTAAACATATTACTGCATCAGTCATGCTATAAGAGAAGAATCAGACCAAAAAGGAAAAACAGAAAAACAGAAAAACAGCAGCACCAAAACCAAAAGAAATAGTATGGTTCAATCAGCATCCATATTCCACAGTTCTTTTTTTTCTGCATTTGGAGAGCCTTTTCCATCATGAGGCCCCTGGAAATTTCTTATACCAATGTATTGGTGAAAAGAATCCAGTCTATCTCAGTTGATCAACACATAATGTTGATGATACTGTGTATAATGTTCTTCTGGTTCTGCTCATCTCACTCAGCATCAATTCATGCAAGTCCTTCCAGGTTTCTCTGAAATCCTCTTGCTCATCATTTCTTACAACACAATAGAAGTACATTACATTCATATACCACAACTTGATCAGCCATTCCCCAACTGATGGGCAACCCCTCAATTTCCAATTCCTTGCCACGACAAAAAGAGCAGATATAACTATTTTTGAAAATGTGGGTTCTTTTCACTTTTCTATGATCTCCTTAGGAAAAAGACCCAAAAGTGGTATTGCTGGGTCAAAGGGTATGCACAGCTTTATAGCCCTTTGGGCATAATTCCAAATTGCTCTCCAAAATGGTTGTATCAGTTCACAGCTCCACCAACAATGCATTAGTGTTCCAATTTTTCCACAGCTTCTCCAACACTGATTATTTTCCTTTTTTGTTATTTTAGCCAATCTTACAGGTGTCAGGTGGTACCTCAGAGTTGTTTTAATGTGCATCTCTCTAATCAATAGTGATTTAGAGCATTTTTTCTTATGGGAATAGATAGCTTTGATTTCTTCATCAGAAAATTGCCTGTTCATATCCTTTGACCATGTCTCAATTAGGAAATTACTTGGATTCTGATAAATTTGATTTAGTTCCCTATATATTTTAGAAATGATGCCATTATCAGAGGTACTGGCCATAAAAATTCTTTCCCAGCTTTCTGCATCCCTTCTATTTTAGATGCATTGCTTCTGTTTCCACAAAATCATTTAAATTTAATGTAATCAAAATCATCCATTTTGCATTTCATAATATTCTCTAACTCTTGTTTGGTCATAAACTTCTCTCCTTTCCAAAGATGAAAGGTAGAATATTCCTTCTTCTCCTAATTGACCTATGGTATCACCTCTTATGTCTAAATCATGTACCATTTTGACCTTATTTTAGTATAAGGTGTAAGATATTAGTCTATGCCTAATTTCTGCCATGCTATCTTCCAGTTTTCCCAGCAGTTTTTGTCCAAATACTGAGCTCCTATCCAAGAAGCTGGAGTCATTGGGTTTATCAAACACTGTATTACTAATGTCATTTACTACTGTGTCTCCTGTGCCTAGCCTAGTCCATTGATCCTCCACTCTATTTTTTAGCCAGTACCAAATAATTTTGATGACTTCTGCTTTATAGTAAAGCTCCAGATTTGGTACTGCTATCCCACCTTCCTGTGCATTTTTTTCAGTATTTCCCTTGATATTCTTGACTTCTGTTATTCCAGAGGAATTTTGTTATCATTTTTTTGAGCTCTATAAAATAATTTTTAGGTAGTCTTATTGGTATGGCACTGAATAAATACATTAATTTAGGTAGAATTGTCATTTTTACTCTAATAGTTCTGTCTACCCATGAGCAATTGCTATCTTTCCAATTATTTAGATCTGATTTGATTTATGTGAAAAGTATTATGTAATTGTGTTCATAGAGTTCCTGGGTTTGTCTTGGCAAGTAGACTCCCAAGTATTTCATATTGTCTACCATTACTTGAAATGCAATTTCTCTTTCTATTTCTTGCTGCTGGACTTTGTTGGTCATGTATAGAAATGCTGATGATTTATGTGGATTTATTTTATATCCTGCTACCTTGCTGAAGTTGTTAATTGTTTCAAGTAATTTTTGAGTTGATTCTCTAGGATTATCTAAGTATACCATCATATCATCTGCGGAGTGATAGATTTGTTTCCTCCTTGCCTATTCTAATTCCTTTAATTCTTTTTTCTTCTCTGATTGCTAATGCTAACATTTCTAGTACAATATTAAATAATAGAGGTGATAATAGACATCCCTGTTTCACCACTGATCTTATTGGGAAGGCCTCTAGGTTATCTCTATTACATATAATGCTTGCTGATGGTTTTAGGTAGATACCTCTTATTTTTTCTTTATTTGCAGGGCAATGGGGGCTGAGTAATTTGCCCAGGGTCAATTTTCTGAGGCCGGATCTGAACTCAGATACTCCTAAATCCAGGGGCAGTGTTTTATCCACCATGCCAGCTAGCTGCCCCCTACTGCTTATTATTTTAAGGGAAGCTCCACCTATTAATAAGCTCTCTAGTGTTTTTATTAGGAATGGGTGCTGTATTTTGTCAAAAGCTTTCTCTGCATCTATTGAGATAATCATATGATTTTGGTTAGTTTTCTTATTGATGTGGTTGATTATGTTAGTAGTTTTTCTAATGTTGAACGAGCCCTGCATTCCTGCTATAAATCCCACCTGGTCATAATGTATTATCCTTGTGATCACTTGCTGTAATCTCCTTGCTAATATTTTATTTAAGATTTTATGATCAATATTCATTAGTGAAATTAGTCTATAATTTTCTTTCTCTGTTTTTGCTCTGCCTGGTTTTGGTATCACCATCATATTTGTGTCATTAAACGAATTTGGTAGAACTCCTTCTTCACCTATTTTTCCAAATAATTTGTATAATATTGGAATTAATTGTTCTTTAAAAGTTTGGTAGAATTCACATA
This sequence comes from Dromiciops gliroides, assembly GCF_019393635.1. Lineage (NCBI taxonomy): Eukaryota > Metazoa > Chordata > Mammalia > Microbiotheria > Microbiotheriidae > Dromiciops > Dromiciops gliroides. The sequence goes on along the minus strand of NC_057866.1, from coordinate 215,364,071 downwards.
TAAACCCATCTGGCCCTGGGGATTTTTTTCTTAGGGAGTTCATTAATGGCTTGTTCAATTTCTTTTTCTAATATGGGCTTATTTAAGGATTTTATTTCCTCTTCAATTAACCTGGGAAGTTTGTATTTTTGTAAATATTTATCTATTGCATTTAGATTGTCAAGTTTATTGGCATACAGTTGGGCAAAATAATTCCTAATTATTGATTTAATTTCCACTTCATTGGTGGTAACATCACCCTTTTGATTTTCGGTAATCACAATTTGGTTTTCTTTCTTTTTTAAATCAAATTAACCAATATTTTATCTATTTTATTGGTTTTTTTCATAAAACAACCTCTTAGTTTTATTGATTAATTCTATATTTTGCTGGCTTTCAATTTTGTTAAATTCTTTAATTTTCAGGATTTCTAATTTAGTTTTTAATTGGGGATTTCTAATTTGTTCATTTTCTAGCTTTTTAAGTTGCATGTCCAATTCATTGATCCCGTCTTTCTCCTTTTTATTCATGTAAGCAGTTAGAGATATAAAATTACCCCTAAGCTGCACTTTGGTTGTATCCCATAAATTTTGGTATTGTGTCTCATTATTGTCATTGTCTTGGATAAAGTTATTGATTGTTTCTATGATTTGTTCTTTGACCTATTCCTTCTTTAGAATGAAATTATTTAGTTTCCAATTGATTTTCAGTCTACTTTTCCATGGCTTTTTCTTCCACAAAATTTTTATTGCATTATTATCTGAGAAGGATGTATTTACTATTTCTGCCTTTCTACATTTGACTATGATGTTTTTGTGCCCTGATGGTCAATTTTTGAAAATGTGCCATGTACCGCTGAGAAAAAGGTATATTCCTTTCTATCCCCATTCAATTTTCTCTAGACATCTATCATGTCTAAATTTTCTAGTATTCTATTCATCTCTGTCACTTCTTTCTTATTTATTTTGTGGGTAGATTTATCTAATTTTGAGAGGGGAAAATTCAGATTCCCCACTAGTATAGTATTACTATCTAATTTGTCTTGTACCTCATTTAACTTCTCCTCTAAGAATTTGGATACTATACCACTTGGCTCATACATATTTAATATTGATATTACTTCACTATCTATAGTACCTTCTAGCAAGATGTAGTTTCCTTCCTTATCTCTTTTAATGAGATCTATTTTTGTCTTTGTTTTGTATGAGATAAGGATTGCTTCCCCTGCTTTTTATACTTTAGCTGAAGCATAATATATTCTGCTCCAGTCTTTTACCTTTACTCTGTGTGTATCTCTTTCCTTCAGATGTGTTTCTTGTAAACAGCATCTTGTAGGATTCTGGTTTTTAATCCACTCTGCAATTCATTTCCATTTTATATCAGAGTTCATCCCATTCACATTCAAAGTTATTATTACTGTCTACTTCTCTCCATTCTATTTAGCCCCTTTGTACTTTTCCTCCCTTCTTTCACCCTACTCCTCCTCACTAACATTTGCTTCTTACCCCTGCCTCCCCTAAGATGCCCTCCATTTTATCACACCCCTCCCTTTTCTTTACCCTTTTCTCCCTTGCTTTTGTCCTCTCTTCTATCAGTACCCCCCTTTCCCTTCCCCTTTTACTTTCCTAAAGAATAAGCTAAGTTGCTTTATCCAAATGAACGTATATGTTATTCCCTCTTTGAATCAAATCTAGTGAGAAATGGGTTGAAACAAAGTTCACCCCTCCCTTCTTTCCCTCTATTTTAGTAGTTTTTTTTCACCTCTTCATATGATGTAATTCACCCACTTCCACCTCTTCTTTCCTCTTCTCCCCACAGACTCCCTTTTTAACCCCTTAATTTTCTTTATATCATCACATCAAAGACAGTTTATATTTATACCCTCTGTGTGTAATCCTTCTGTCTACCCGAATACATATACCGATCTCAAGAGTTATAAGTATTGTCTTTTCAGGTAGGGATGTAAAGAGTTTAATGTAATTGAGTAACTTTTTTTCCCCTGTTTACCTTTTTAGACTTCCCTTGAGTCTTGTATGTTAAGATCAAATTTTCTATTCAGTTCTGGTCTTTTCATCAGGAAACCCTGAAAGTCCCCAATGTCATTGAATGTCCATCTTTTCCCCTGAAAGAGAATGAACAGTTTTGCTGGGTAATAGATTCTTGGCTACAATCCAAGCTCTTTTGCCTTCCAGAATATCATATTCCAAGCTTTATGATCCTTTAATGTTGAAGCTTCCAGGTCCTCAGCAATTCTGACTGTGGCTCCCTGATATTTAAATTGCTTCTTTCTGGCTGCTTGGAGTATTTTCTCCTTCACCTGATAATTTTGCAATTTGGCTACAATATTCGTTGGAGTTTTCCTTTTTGGGTCTCTTTCAGGAGGAGATTGGTGGATTCCTTCAATGACAATTTTATCCTCCGATTCTATAATATTAGGGCAATTTTTCTTAATAATTTTGTGGAATATGGTGTCTAGACTCTTTTTCTGATCATGGCTTTCAGTCAGCCCAATAGTTTTCAAATTGTCTCTCCTGTATCTGTTTTCTAGGTCAGTCGTCTTTCCAATGAGGTATGTCACATTTTCTTCTATTTTTTCATTTTTTTAAAAATATTGTTTGACGGATTCTTGGTTTCTCATGGAGGTATTATCTTCCAACTGTCCAATTTTAATTTTCAAGAGATTGTTTTCTTCAGTTAGATTATGCCCCTTTTTTTACATTTGGCCCAGATGACTTTTTTAAGGAATTGTTTTCTTCAGTCAATCTTTGTGATTCCTTTTATAAGCTGCTAATTCTTTTTTCATAATATTCTTGTTTTGCTTTCATATCTCTCCTAAGTTTTTCTTCTACCTCTCTCAATTGACTTTGGAAATCCTTTTTGAGCTATCTTCCCATTTTTTCTTCTACCTGTCTCAATTGATTTTTACAATCCTTTTTGAGCTCTTCCAAGAAGGTTTTTTGTTCTTGATACCAATTCATCTTCCCTCTTGAGGCTTCACTTGCAGGCAATTTTTGAGTATTGTCCTCATCTGAATTTTTGTTTGTCTCTTCCCTGTTGATACAGAAGCTCTCAATGGTGAGAGCTCTTTTTTGTTTCTTACTCATACTGCAGCTTATTTATTTATTTAAGTTGAGGTCTGCTCTGGGGGCACCTGGGTCCCTGTTTCAAGCCTCTTGTTATTGGGTATAGGGGCTGTGTCACCAGCTTTCTATTCTGAGGCCTCTATGGCTTGTGGATTTTTCCCCACCCTGGACTTCCTGTCAGAGCTCACTTTGATCAGGAGGCCTGATTGCACCTGACCTGAGCATGCCCCTCCAACTGGCAGCATGCCCTCTAGGCTGTTGCAGGTGGGTTTAACCACTGTCCTGCTGTGCCACCAGATTCTTGAGCCAGGATCCAGGGGCTTCAGTTGCTCGGCTGTGGCCCACAGCTTCTTGCTGACTTGCTCTGACCCCTTTGTCTCTGCGCTGCCGCCCTGTACTGTCCCTCCCTTTGGCCCTAGTCAGAGAGACCCTTCCTGAATTCTTCTAAATTATCTCTGGTTGGAAGACTGTGTCTCTCTGTTTCTTTGCAGGCTCTGTCATTTCAGAATCCATCTAGAGGCTTGATTTAATGTTCTTTTTGAGGGAATAGGAGCAGATCTTAAGCAATTTGCTGGCTACTCTCTGCCATCTTGGCTCCACTCCTCCTCCAATTACTTTTTAAAGCAACTTATTTAAGATTGAGCCCATTATGATGCTTTCCTTATGCAGTTCTTGACAGAAATGACATTATTTTTGTAGCTCTTCTCAAAAAATTCTAGGGATTTATGAGATAACTTTCTGAGGTGTGATGGTCATAATTGTGTGAGGTTTGATGTGAGGAAATAATCTGGAAAATTGGAAGAGGAGTTAATCTGGGAGACAATAGTGTGGGAGAGGAGAGGACAAGTGTAGGGAGAATGGAAAATGGGGTAGAGATTGATCAATGAGCTGGAATGCAGCCAGGTTCTGTTTGTGGTGGTCAACATCATTGTTCAAGGCAGAATGGACCTCAACAACTGTATGGGAAGAAGGGCCTCAGTGATATTAAACTCTTCCTCTCTTCCCTCATCCAAAACCTTTACCTGATAAGCATTGCAGCTGAAGAACATTTATTCCTCCTCCACTTATTCCTTCATCCATTTTCAGATCTAAAAAATAACAGCAAAGTTTTTAAAAGGCTCCATTTTTCATCTATCGCTGCTGATGATATTTGTAAACCTGTTTTTTTAATAGAAATGATTGTGTTCAAAGACATGCCCATAGTTTAAATGATGGTGTGCATGGTGGATTGGCACTAGATGGTTTTATATTTCATGAGCTATCTATGCAGGGACCTCATGTTTCTGGTTTGAATGGTTAAAATACCCACACCATCTCCTTCTCCCAGTATAAATTAAGTCACAATTTAGTTTTTTGCCTTTCCTTTTCAGGCAATCAGAGTTAAGTGACTTGCCCATGATCACACAGCTAGTGTGTGTCCAAGGCCAGATTTCAATGCAAGTCCTCTTGACTCTAGAACCAGTGCTTTATCCACTGCTCCACCTATCTGCCCCCAGTTTTGTTTTATAAATGATCCTATATCTATCCCAGGTAGAACATTAAAACCTGAATTTAGAGCTTACTTAGATTTCTTTTAAAAGAATAAGCCATTATACCCTTTCACCCAGCAATCCCACTTTTAGGTCTTTTGCCCAAAGAAATCATGGAAGGGCGAAAGGGAACCACATGTATAAAAATATTTATAGCTGCTCTTTACATGGTAGCAAGGAATTGGAAGTTGAGGGGGTGCCCATCAATTGGGGAATGGCTGGACAAGTTGTGGTATATGAATACAATGGAATACTATTGTGCTGTAAGAAATGATGAGCAGGAAGAGTTCAGAGAAACCTGGAGGGTCTTACGTGAGCTGATGATGAGTGAGATGAGCAGAACCAGAAGAACATTGTACACAGTATCATCAACATTGAGTGTTGACCTACTGTGATGGACTATATTCTTCTCACCAATGCAATGGTACAGAAGAGTTCCAGGGAACTCATGATAGAAGAGGATCTCCAAATCCAAGAAAAAAAAAGAAAGAAAGAACTGTGGAGTATAGATGCTGATTGAACCATATTATTTCTTTTGTTTTGGGTGCTGTTGTGTTTTTTTTTTTCTATTTTGAGGTTTTGCATCACTGCTCTGATTCTTTCTCTTGTAACAGGATTAATTCAGAAATAGGATTAATGTTATTATGTGTATATATATATGTGTGTGTATACATATATATATATCTATATGTATATGTATAGAGATATATAGATATAACCTATATCAGATTATCTGCTGTATAGGGGAGGGGGGGAGGGAGGGGAGGGAGGGAGAAAAATCTGAAATTGTAAAGCATGTATAAACAAAAGTTGAGAACTATCTTTACATGTAACGGAAAAAATAAAATACCTCATACATTAAAAAAAAAAAGAATAAGCCATTGAAAGAATGGTGAAGCTGAAGATATTGGCTGCATGTCCCAGAGGAGATATTCTGTTCCCTTTTCCAAAGAGAGTAGAGACAAACAAGAACCACTACCACCACCACCACCACCACTCCAGCCTCTGAACTAGTACAGTTGGGGTGGTTTGTGAGAATTTTGACTCCACTTCTTTTTTTCTTTCTTTCTTTCTTTTTTTTTTAAGTGAGGCAATTGGGGTTAAGTGACTTGCCCAGGGTCACACAGCTAATAGGTGTTAAGTGTCAGGGGCTGGATTTGAGCTAAGGTACTCCTGACTCCAGGGCTAGTGCTTTATCTACTGTGCCACCTAGCTGCCCCTGACTCCACTTCTTTTTGATTGGGAGAATAAAGTGAGACAATGAACTCCATTCCTTGCTCCATGACACATAGTTTAACATATTCCTTCCTTGCTTCCTTGCTTCCTTGCTTCCTTCCTTCCTTCCTTCCTTCCTTCCTTCCTTTCTCCCTCCCTCCCTCCCTCCCTCCCTCCCTCTCTCTCTCTCTCTCCATTTATTTCTTTGCTTTTATTTATCAGACTTTACTTTTATTCTCTATCTATATTTTTTAAAAAATGAAATTGAATTGAGATTGTCAGGACAGCTTTCACAGTTTTTAATGCTTAGTAGGGTAAATCAGAGTTCAAAGAAAGGATAGGACCACCAATGCTGTTAGGGCAGATAGGATCACAGTCAAAGATCTGATGTGGGCTGCTCAATATCATTATGCTTTAACTTCAATGCCAAAGAGAATAATATTTGAATTGAAAATGACAGAATAAAACTAGATAATAGAAGGTGTTCCCCAAGTTATCTAGAGAGATCACAGATTATCTTTCTCCTCTTGATGAATTCCAGGCACCAGATTCATATAAACTGCTTCCAAAGGTACTAAAATAACTAGTGTCTATGATTGCTAAGAACAAGAGAGAATATGTGTATATACGTACATATATGCACAGAATATATGCATGTATGTACACGCATGCGTATGCAGGTATGAGTATATACATGCACATGTATGTGTGTACATATATGTGTGTGTGCATGTGTGTATATGAAATGATACATTTCTCAGAGAAACTTGGGGTAAATTCCACCCCCCCCCAGTTTTCCATTTCCTTCTAATTTTGAGTGCATTCATTTTGTTTGTACAAAGTTTTTTTTTTAATTTCATGCAATCAAAATTATCTATTTTACTTTCTTTTCTGTCTCATATTTGGTCATAAACCATTATCCATACATCTGATGGGTACATTTTCCCATGCCCCCCTAATTTACTTGTGATATTAGCTTTTATGTCTAGATCATTTATCCATTTTGACCACATCTTGGTATATAGAGTAAAATGTTCATGAATATACATATATATATATATATATATATATATATATATGTGTGTGTGTGTGTGTGTGTGTATTCTTTCAAACTGCTTTTTACTTCTCCTAACAATTTTTGTCAATAGTGTTTTACTCCTAAACCTTGGAACTTTGGGTTTATTAAACACTAGATTACTATGGTCCTTTCTTACTGTGTATTGTGTAACCTATTCCACTGATCCACAACTTTATTTCTTAGCCAGTAATGGACTGTTTTGAGGATTACTGCTTTGGAAGATATTTTGAAATCTGGTACTGCTTGGCTGCTTTCCTTTACATTTATTTTTCCATTGATCACATTAATATTCTTTACTTCTTCTTTCAGAAACATTTTATTATGTTTTTGAACACTATAAAATACTTCTTTGTAGTTTGAATGGTATAGCCCTAAATAAGTAAATTAATTTAGATAGAATTGTCATTTATTACATTGGTTTGGCTTACTCATAAGCAATTAATATTTCTCTAGTTGTTTAGGTCTGTCTTATTTGTCTTGTAATTCTTTTGATATAGTCTTTGAGTTTGTCTTGACAGGTAGACTCCCAGGTATTTTATATTTTCTGTAGTGATTTTAAATGAAATTTCTCTTTCTGTCTCTTCCTGACAGGTTTTCTTTGTAGTAGAACGTCTACTTTAATGAATTTTAAATGGAATAAGACTCCTCTGATCGTGTATCCCTGGAATATTGAGGACATTGAATACTTCTTCACTCAGTAAATTTCATTTTAAAGTAAAATAATAAGCTAATTATTTTTATTAAAGGAAGTGATACATTTGATGATAATAAATCTAACTTTGAATACAACTACATAATCTGGATTTGAGTACCTGCATTGCAATTTACTGCCTCAGTGATGCTGGGCCAGTCACTTCTCTGTTGTCTGTTTTTTTCACCCATAAATGGGAATACAAATATTTTCCTCTTTACATCAGTGTTGCTGTATGAACAGGACTTTATAAAACTCAAATGTGCCATGTAAATGAAGAACAAAGTACAGCTTTATACTTTGCTCACATAACTGTCAGAAAAGAAGTCAAGTAGTCCCTCACGCAAACTCTGGAAATAGCAATGTTATTTACCACTGTTTATGAATTTGATCTTAAATTAATAAGTTATTAGACAATATTTTGTGAATCTTAAGATTCCCTAATTCCAAATGGGCTTTAGCACTCACACACTGATATAATTTCTAAATTATGTAACTTATTTTTTTTTTAGCATGAACATCTTGGGCACATTGTAAGGAGGCTTTGAAGCACTTTCAAGAATATTATTAGCTGAACATGTTTGTTTTAATATGATTTTGTGGAAATATTTGCTAACAAATCAAAAGTGAAGTTTATGTACTCTGAGAATAATGCATAGAGAGTCAATGATAAATATAACTTATGCAAAGTAAAAACATAGAGCATTCGATATTGTTTATAGTTTAGTTGGACATAACCAAATAATATTACATTTCATTTGCTATGATCTTTAATGAGAACATAAGATTCTCCCTACTGAGATAACCATATTTCTTTTTGGTTATTTCTAAAATGGGATTCTAGTTGTTATTGCTGGTACATAAACTCTGGCCCTTTTAAGTGTAAAGAATTAATTGTTATTTGAGATTTTTATGACCCCATCTTTAGGCTAGAATTTAAAAAAAAAAAACAAAAACCTCGGCGCATGCACTGGCCTCTGGGGCTCCACAAACCACACAGTGCTCCACCCACTGGTTGTAACCATCGCCATGGTGCTGGCACCTCATGTCATCACCACTCACTGACACCTACATGGGCCTGGCAAAATTATAATGATTGGAAACCTAGTGAGGGCAGTCATGTGACTGTCAGAGCAGCCAGCCAATTGGCTGGGGGCTGTCTGGGGTCTGCTGGGAAGAAGGGAGGAGATTCGCCATTCTAGCTGGAAGCTGGAAGGTGACAGGACGCTGCTGTGTATTCTCAGCTGATTCCTGGGCGGTGGTGTTATTCAGGTTGTATAATTTCCCTTTCCCCATTTTATTTCCTTTCCCTTGATCCTACTGATCCTGTTAAATAAATCCTGCTCTGTTTTGAGGGAGGCTGCTGGTCTCTTTTTTTGCCCCAATATTGTGGTGAGCCACTGAGCTAACACTCCCCAATTAAAAATTGGTACCCACATAAGAGATGACTATTTTTTTAAATTCTCTCTAATTTTTAGTTCATGTTGTTGAATTTGAATCAAAACTTTAATAAAAGTACATCTATATTGAGATATTGTTGTACCATGGGAAAAGCACTGAGCTTAGAATCAGAAGAACAAAGCTTGAATCCTTGGTCTGTCATTTAATGCTTTTATGACCTTGAAAGGGTCACTAATCATCCCTTTCTGTATCTCTGTTGTCACACCTAGAAATAAGACATACACTATCTGTCCCAATCTTCTCAAAAAGTTTTGAGTTCTAGGGGGATTTAAGGAAAGAATTGGATATACGAGCAATACCTAAAACAATTGATATTTAATTATTTATGTTTTATATAACAAATGGCAAGATTAAAGTTCCAGAGCTGTGCCATGGATAAGCAAGAAAAGGGGCGTAAGGGTGTGAGACAAAGGATACAATCAGATCTCTTTAGAGCAGAGGAATCACCAAATCATAACAGCAGAAGAGAAAGAGTCACTGATGTTCTTCTAAAAGGCTGCAAAAATTAAATAGTGCCAAGTTATTATTACTCTCATTAATTGAAGGGTAGGGATATCTGAGTCATTCATTAGTGTCATTACAAAAGTCTTAAATGAACACATGAAGGCCATCAATTTTTTTTTTTGAGATAGAAACAAATCCTTGTTTCCTCCTCCATTAAGGTATCATAGTCAAGGGAACCCAGCAGTACCTAATAAAGGCCTGGTCTTGTGTAGGACATCACAATTAGAGAGAAGTTCCCAGCAGATCAGTACAAATAGCTAGTTGAAGTATTACAGTATGGTGAGTTTGGAAGATGTTTACAGAAGGGCACAGAGGTCAAGGAAGTGGGTTGGATCTCTTGCTACCTTGTGACATCTGTCATCAAATGATTTATGGCTGCCTCAGTCCCAGATGTTTACACAAGGGCACGCAATATGCTCAAGGAAGTAGGTAGAGAGATTGATTCATCACCCTGAAACAATCTGTCACCAGGTAATTTGGGGCTACTTCACTGTTTTTCCATTTGTAGAATCTCATAGTTGGAAGGGATCCAAAAGTTCATCTAGCCCAATAAATACCAGAGTACATGTAGTTCCCATCTATAGAATTCCTAACAAGTGGCTACCCAGCACATATGGGGAAGAACTCCAGCATAGTGGAATTACTATCCAGGATGCCCCATTCCATTTTTGTTCGGAGCATAGAGTCTATAATGTTTGAAAGACTGCATATTAAGGTATACAAAAGCCAGAAATTGCACAGACATTGTTAGATATTGTTCTCTTCTCTTATGCTGTGATTTTGCTAAATGGTTATAGAAAGCTGACTACAGGTCCAAAACAGTATCCAATGTGCCCACCACCTTTCTGCCTACAGTCAGTTTGGTTTGTTTGTTTGTTCTAGCAAACCCTATCTTAGATCATGTGAGGATATGGGTCTGGTACCTTTAAGACTTGAAGGGAATGAACAAAAATTAAGAAATGTCTTGGGAAGTTGAAGATTAGTCAGAAATAGACAAGTAACAGCAAGGACTGGATCATACACTCTGAAAAGTAAAACAATAGGTTGGTTAATACACATTCAATTTTACAAAAAAAATAATAAGTTCATAATGTGGGACAAAAAAGATATATAGACCATCTTTACAGTCACATAATTGAGTCATCTAGGGGGCATAGTGAGTAAGGGCATTGGACCTTGGAAAACATGAGTTCAAATCCTGCCTCAGACACTAGCTCTATGACTTGGACAAGTCACTACCCTCAGCTATAAATTGGGGATAATAACACCAACATCAGAGGGCTGTTTTGTGTATCAAGTGAGATATGTACAGCCCTTTGGAACCTATTACCATAGATTTTATCATTAATTGACCAAAATTTATATAGAATATAAGATGCTTCTGTGTTTATCACTTTTTTGATTATTAACATAATGCATCTGATTCAGTAGAGCAAAATGTTTTCTTCTAAACTCCCATGTGGTTATCAAAATCATCAAGATTTCTTGAGAAATATAACAACAAATGTAATATCATGTAAAGAATGGCTTAATATCAATCAAGTAATGACACAGAAACATGTATACTCCCTAAAGGTGTTTGCCACTGCTTTCATGGAAAATCTCTAAAAAGGAGTAGAAATGGAAAAGTAATTCTCTATAGATGTTGAGGTCCTTCAGCTACCTCTTTGCAAATGACATTGTACTGACTGCATCAAGTCCTTGAACATTGTAATATCTCCAAAATTAAATCTACACTCACTTACAATAATTTGGCCTACTTATCCATACCGGAAAAAAGAAAAGTGAATGAAGATTTCCTACTCCAACTTATGATATGCAGTTGGATGGGCATCCATATGATCGGTTCATTAGTATGCATATATATTATATTATATTACATTACATTATATTGTATTGTATCGTCTCATCTCGTATTATATTATGCTATGTTATATTATGCTATACTATACTATACTATTCTATATTAAATAGTATGCTACACTATATCATATTGTTTTGTATCATATATCATAATTATGTTGTGTTACATTATGTTATATTATATTATACATTGTACACATATATACATACACATACACACATACATACATACATACATACACAGATATAATATTTGTTTAAAAAAGCACCAACACAGTGCTAGGCATACAGTAGGGCCTATATAAATGCTTATTTCTTCCACTTTCTCCCTCCTTGATGGGGGGGTCAAATTTGAACAGGAGGAAGAAAGACATTCTGGGAATTGTGTATTGCTTTTAATAGGCTTGTCCTTCTTTCTGAAATGGCCTTAGCCTTTTAACAAGTGTATTCTTCCATGAATACAGAATGGTTGAGAGTGTCTGAAAGATGAAAATAGAAGAGTACCCAAAAGATAATGGACTCACCCTTAATGGGCATGAGTTGGTTAAAACATATTACTATTCAAAAATTACACAAAAAATGGAATAAAGGATGTCATCAGAGATAAATGACTATAAACAGTTCTGGACCAGTCATGTAGTGAATGCTGGTGATAATTAAAGGGCACCACATTGCTCTGTTAAGGGGAAACTGTTAATGGGAATGTGGTACAGTGGAAAGAGGGTTAGGCCTGGAGTCTGGAAGACTCATTCATGAGTTCAAATAAGGCCTCAGATGCTTACTAGCTTTGTGACCCTGGACAAGTCACTTAACCACAATTGCCTAAGTTTCCTCATTTAAAATGACCAGGAGAAGGAAATGGCAAATCACTCTAGTATCTTTGCCAAGAAAACCCTAAATAGGCTCACAAAGAGTGAGAAATAACTGAAATGACTGAACAACAACAAGAGCAACAACATAGCTCTTTTGGTGTCCACTTGTTAAGAGAACTAGAGGGGCAGCTAGGTGATGCAGTGGATAGAGCACTGGCCCTGGAGTTCAAATCTGGCCTCAGACACTTAACTCTTACTAGGTGTGTGACCCTGGGCAAGTCACTTAACCCCAATTGCCTCACGAAAAAAAAAAAAAAGAGAACTAGAGAAAGGTGCCCCCTCCACTCCCGCACCCCCAGGGTATTACATGAATTCCATGTGAATCATTTATGTGAAGGTATGAACTAGAGTTACACTGTATTTGAGAAATATGGATAGACTGAGTTTTGTATAATTGTAGGGATTATTCACAAGCACAAGATTATAGATACATTAAACTATAGAATTAATAAAAAGAGCTATCAAAATGCATGAGCCAATGTACATGACATTAGTATAAATATATTTGACCTCAAAAATAATATAAACAATATGATATTTCTTAAAGAGGGTATATTCTGAGAATGATAAGCACTCTACAAACAAAAAGAAAATATTCCTTAAAAGTTTACTAATCAGGTAATTATATAAATTAAAATAGGAATACTACCTTTAACAGTCTAAATTAATACATGATCTTTAATCATTTCTCTTTAGCTCACTAACAGGGATCAATTCATAAGATTAGCTACTAGAAATCCTGGGACCCAAGAGGACACAAGTTCTGGTACAGGAATATTTTGCTTTCTTGATGGAGTGGGGATTTTTTTTTTAAAGGCAGGGTTTAATGAACAGGCCAAGGGATTGGGAGGCATTGGGAAAATCTATACTTGATAATGAAGAAGTCACCTGGTAATAATTTAGAAATGGAAACTAAGTCCCCAGGGAAGAACTTTTCATAATCTTGGCCACTTTGGTCCACTGAGGGTAGTGTGTAGGGACACTCAGACCTTAGGTTTGCAGCAGTGAAGGAACTCTCTCTAATTACTTAATGCATGTGCAGTGTTTGTGTAAGACAAAGGCCTTTCAAAGTCTCACTTTCAAAATATCTAACATTTCCTGCTTTCACTGTAGTTAACATTTGTCACTACTATTCTTGTGCTTCTGTTTTGATGGCCTTAAAAAAAACACACTTCTCGCTCTACCATTCACTGTCTACCTTTCACTACTGTGTGCAACCTTTTATGGAACAGGTTTTTGTGTTTGTTTTTGTTTTTAATTGGAGAGAATGACAGATGGTCCCGGACAGTGAGCTCAGAAAGGGCAGCTCCGTATAATAGGATAGGAAGAGCAGAGAGAAACATGCTAAAGAGGAGGTGGGGAAAGGAGTCTAAAAGGGAGTCAAGACTGACATATTTTTGAGGGCTATCCTTGGTTAATCAATAGTCTGAAAAAAGTTGGATAGATTGACACCTAGACCAAGAAGAAAACATAATCAGGCTCTTTTCCCCCATTTGAACAAATGAGTATGTCAATATTTTCCAACTCTAGGATTAATACCTGTTCCTAAATCTCTAAACTTCAAACTACTCCCCCAACTCCCACCCATGGAGACTGAAATGAGAAGAAACTGAAATGAAGAATTTCCTTTCCAATATTTATAATTTCTTTCATGATCTCTATAATTTAGTCAAGTACATTCTCAGATATGTTAAATATTTATCTACAGTCCCTGTTGAATTTCCTTCAGTTAAACTATTGATACTATCTGGAAACTTTCCTTTTAGGCACACAATTTTTAAAATGAGACTTTATTTTTGTAAGTGGCCTATATGTATTTTTGTGAGTCTATTGCCTATAGAAATTTTTAAAATGGGGGTCTTTTAAAGTTTATTTGGCAAGAAGAAATACTTTTTTTTCCTTTTTATTATCTATTCTTCCAACGGTAGATGTGAGAATACAGTGGCTATATGTATTGCTAAGGCTTAATTGACTGGCAGACCAAAGTTCTTTCACTCCAAGGGTTAATAAAAAGATTGTATGACTTAGATCCCATAAATATAGATTTTATAAGCAATCACTTACCTATGTCCCTGAATAATAGTTGCTAGAGACATGAGAATTGCTCATCACAGAATAAAAACAGATGAGTGAATGAGGAGCCACACAAATATATAACTTTTTTTTTCTTTTCTTTTTTTTTTTTTTTGGTGAGGCAATTGGGGTTAAGTGACTTGCCCAGGGTCACACAGCCAGTAAGTGTTGTGTCTGAGACCGGATTTGAACTCAGGTCCTCCTGACTCCAGAGCCGGTGCTCTATCCACTGCGCCATCTAGCTGCCCCACAAATATATAACTGATGTGAGTTACACGCTGCATTAATAAAATGTAAAGGTTAAAATGCGAAGAGATGGAATTCCTCTATTAATCAGGAATAATTAACTAGGGGATAGCCATCTTCTGCAATGGAAATTTTCCCTAGCAAACAGTTAGGAAAGAGGGAAAAATCATCACAAGTAATGAAAACCTAACCAGCCAAATAATCAAAGAATACATAAAATGTCTATAGAGAGCAATTTCCACTGTAGGATACCTATAAAAAATGGTGCTCAATGGCTTCAGACACAATTTATTTTCAGAAAAAATTTTGTCGTGATTTATTTGCCCCTCCCCACCTTAGAAAACAACAACAACAACAACACAAAACAAAACAAAAACAATTGCAGAACAAATCAAGGAGGAAGAAATGAAAAAATGAGTGAGAATTACCAAAACTTTTTTCCCCAACATGTATGTACTTCAACTAAAATTAAAATGATTTCCAATCACTTTACTCACCTCTCATTGATTTAACCGCAAGCCCTGTCTTGTTCTAATCCTTTGCCTTATTTCTATTCTCCAACATGACTTTCCTTGTGTAGCTTAGTTCTCTCTTAGAATGTTCATCTCTATTGGGGCCTGGTTTTTCTCAGACTTCACATCAAACTTCTTAATTGATTATTTTCTTCACTTTAAAAATGATTATATCCTTAGTTTTGTTAGTCACTTTTTCCACTCAGTTTCTTGGAAAATTGTGCCAGCCTTTGGTGGCACCCAGTAGGCAGTATATATATATATATATATATATATATATATATATATATATATATATATATAATGATCCAGAAAAGGAGGCTGAGAAAGATAGGTAAAATATATACAGAGAGAGAACAGTGTCACAGAAGTCAATGAGGGGCAGAATATCCTATTGGAAAGGGTATCAGAGAGAGTGTTTCAGTAGAATATTGGTGTCACAGGCCATAGCTCAAGAAACTGAAAAGCCAGTGGAAGATAAGAAAAGGGAAACAGGTCCCACAGACAACCCTTCCTGGGAGTTTAAATATAAAGAGGAAAAAAAAATACTTGTAGGGCAAGTATAGCAATAACATAAAATAAATCATAAGGTACAATAGTAATGAAGGTGGATTTTGGCTAATTCTTTCCCCCTTGATTGAACCTTCTTGAACCTGAGCTTGAGAAAACATCCAAGAACCCAAGAGCACCTTCATATTACAATGAGGGCTCTGTGTCTCTTTGTGTTGAAGTGATACTGTGCTATCTAGAATGTGATTCCTTTTAACTTCTAGGTTCTTAAGCATTTATATGATTTCCTATCACTTCCTTGTTTATAAAGATGTTTCTGAGGAAAACAGTGTGACTATGGAGCAGGAATTTGCAAGAATTTCTCCTACTTCAACAGAGAGGCAAAGTAAAACTTATTTTCTTAAGTCACAAATATTACTGATCATCAAAAAAACACCACGAAACATGCAAAAGGCCATCAGTGTGTGGTATTCCTTATAGAACAGAAAGATGGCTTACTAGGCACAAAAACGCTCCATTTGGTTGGTTTTCTCAATAATTGTTATCAGCGGCATCTCTGCAGTTGCTTATCTTGTGACCAGCATTGTGCATTTGCAAGAATGCAAAGGTCAACAAGTTCAGCCTGTCTCCATGAAGCCACTTTTCTGTCTGTGCAAAAGGAAGAAGAACTGTAATCACAGATTGCGTACACTGACACCGTCATTCTGTTTCACCATAGGCCTTGTGGATGATCAAAATAGAGTGGAAGTCAGGGCAGGGGTAAATAGCACCGTCGAGCTGCCTCCTGCAGAAACGGGTTTGCATTGATATTGCATCCATCTCCATTTTCCTTGGTCTATGAAGAGGTCAGATACAGTTTACTGAGGGGCTCCATGTCTGCCTTCTTTATTATTCGGTAGGCTCCTAGCTCACTTGCTGCCAACATTATAACTTAGAAGTTCAGCAGCTGGTTAAGCACATCTTTTTTATTAACTCAATGCTGAGCTTCATGTCTTTTAACAGTGGCTGTCATATATTATTGGTTCTACCTTTCAGCTTTTTATTATTTATGAGCATCCTAGATTTTTCAGCTGTATCATATATAATTTCCCCAGATCTTCTTCCAATATAAGGATTTGGCTTGACATGATTATGATAGCAACTGTAAACACGAATATATACATACATATATATGGATATGTGTTGTGTATCCTATGATAAATTGAAAAGGCTGCTATTATTCATGACTGCAAGCAAAGGGAAGGGATAATTAATACATCTTAAAGGAGAATTTGAATAGTGTCAGCATCAAAACTGAAAGTTTTACTGGAAGCCTGTGGCTATTCAGGAAGAGTAAGTTGCTACGATTTTTGTTGGCAATTATCTTGATTGAATCTTAGGGAAAATTAAGAACATCATATAGAAGAAGGAGGCCTTACTGTCAGGCTGGAGGGCCTGGATTTTAATTTGACCCTGATATTAAGTTGTTTAAGAATAAGTAGGGCAGGTAGGTGGCACAGTGGATAGATCACTGGCCCTGGATTCAGGAGTACCTGAGTTCAAATCTGGCCTCAGACCCTTGACACT
The DNA here is from genome assembly GCF_019393635.1 of Dromiciops gliroides. Lineage (NCBI taxonomy): Eukaryota > Metazoa > Chordata > Mammalia > Microbiotheria > Microbiotheriidae > Dromiciops > Dromiciops gliroides. The sequence goes on along the minus strand of NC_057866.1, from coordinate 215,346,889 downwards.
TACTAGCTCCGTGACCATGGGCAAGTCACTTAACCCCAATTGCCTCACCAAAAAAAAAAAAAAAAGAATAGGTACTCAATTTCTTCCTTCCTTTCTTTCTTTCTTTCTTTCTTTCTTTCTTTCTTTCTTTCTTTCTTTCCTTCTTTCTTTCTTCCTTCCTTCCTTCCTTCCTTCCTTCATTCCTTCCTTCCTTCCTTCCTTCCTTTTTTCCATCCCTCTGTCAAACATGGCAGTTGAAAAGCATGCTAGTATAGGGAGTAGAGCGTTGTCTCTAGAGTCAGATAAATTGTATTCAAATTTTGTCTAACTCATGCTACCTCTCTGAATTTGGACATACCACTTTGCATCTCTGTTGTCTGTGTCCTCATTTCATCTCTATAATGAAGAAGTTGAATAAGAGTCATCTCTAAGGCCCTGTCCTGTTCTGAATACTATAAGTAGGTCCCTCCCTCCTTTATTTTACTATTATCTCCCAAACTTTTCTGGTAGCATATACTACTAGCAGAGTTGCAAATAGGCTTTGCATATATTAATTTGTAAGCATTTCATTTTATTTCCCTGATAGAATCTCTTTCAGGAACACTAGCAAAGTTGTTGCATCTCCTAGCTGCCAAATGCTAGCTGTTTCTTTTTATTATAACGATATCATAGTTTATTCATAATGCTCATGGCACAACTAATTAGCATTATCATAATTTAAATTGGGCCCCAATTTTGTTTGTAAATTCTTTTTACTCAGAAAATTCATCGGGTCCCTAGGACCAAAAGGAAAGGGAAAAAGACCATTTTTATCCTTTACTGAAATTTTTCAAATTGTTGCTGTGACTGACGAACTATAAAGTCAATGAAAGCATACACCTATGTGTAAATTGAAGCTAATGAAAAATGTGGCTATATTTTTTTTGCCTTTCAACAGATGTTTACTCACCCTATTTCTGGATAAACACTCATTCCTTGTCTTCTGTAAGTCTGTATTTTGCTGCTTTTCCTTATACCTCTTTGGCAACACCTTCTCAGTCTCCTCTACTGGATCATCACCTAGCTTTTTACCTACTAACTTTGGTTATCCAAACTCTCTTTCCTGAGTTTTCTTTGCTTCTCTTGCCACATCTTTTCCCTAGGTGATTTTTTCGTTAGCTCTCAGCAGTTCAATGATATCTATTCAAAGTAATACTAAGTTTATATATCTGGCCCAAATCTGATGCCACATGAATACCCATCAGAATCTCATATCCATAATGGAAACTATTGTTTGTCCTTCCTTCTTGAAGAGGACCATGCCATCAGGGTGGTGTCATGACTTGTACTGAATTGGATTTGAATGACGGAGGGCTGTGCAAGGTCACCAACCTCATGCTCCCCTCCAGAGCCATATGCATCCAATGTCAAGTTATATATATCAGAATGACTGGAGATGGTCCCAGATGTTTTAAGGCAATCAGGGTTAAGTGACTTATCCAGGGTAACACAGTAAGTGGGTTTCTGAGGTGAGATTATGAACTCAGGTCCTCCTGACTCTAGGGTATCCACTGAGCCACCTACCTTGCCCTTTATGGAAACTATATTCCCCCTTAGGTGTATACCTCCTCTTACTTTCAAAACTACCATACTTCTTGTCACTTCAGTTTCATCTTCCAAATCATTCCTGACTCTTTAATATCTGCCATGGTCCATATCTAATCAGTGGCCAAATCTTGCTGATTGTATCTGAACAAGATTTTTCACATCTGTTCTTTCCTCACAGTTCACACAACCTAAAAATCCTACTCCAAGTCTTCATCCCCTTTTGCTCAAACTATTGCAGCAAAAACCTCCCATATGATCTCCCATGCATCTACTCATTCCCCTTTTCAATTAATACTCCAAACATCATCCAAAATAAAGTTTCTTAAAGGGGAGGTGAGAACATGACATTTCTCTGCTGAAACGTTTTAGTGGATCTCTCTAGGAAAGATCAATAGTTCTCTATCAAGTTCTATGCCAAGTTGCAGTATCTTTGAGTACAGGCCCAACAATGGGCAATTTGCCTGTTATCTGAGAAGGAGTTGCCTTACACTGTCTTGAAGAAGCCTCTCTTTTTATTATTATTATTATTATTATTATTATTATTATTATTATTATTATTATTATTATTATTTTGTAACTTGCCTTTGTGCATGCTAGGTTCCTATCAAATGGAATGATTTTCCCCAAACTCATCATTCCTTCTCTTGACTCTTGATCTTTGTATGCTGCGTAGATAGATTTCCTTTCTCTTCATCAGGTATGTAAAAAAAATTAATTTAATCTGTAAAATTTTATTACTGTGGGCTATATGAAAATTATATATATAAGAAAAATTAAAACTTTAGAAAAATTACAATTGGGCCATAAGTCCTGCTGTGGTTGACATTCAAATGTAAGAATATTTTAACTAACTTTCTGGCCCTAATCTGTGGAATTTTGACTGGCTGTCTGTCTGACTGCTATTAATTTCCTAAGCCAATCTGTTAGGGCCATTTAAAAATTTCCCCCACACTTCCTCCTCCCAAATTGATAAGCAAACACTTATTTAATTTAATAATAATGAAAGCTGGGTTTATTTATAAAAATAAATGTAAGAGATAAGGGTAAAGAAATGCAAAGTTATACGACCTTTTTTTTCCTTCACTCCAGCTCCCCTGTCTCGCTTTCACTGCTCCACTCTTTTCTTCTAACTCCAAGCCTTCTTCACTTTGTCGACCCCCCTGAAAAGCCTTTTAGTGTACTCTCTCCTCTAGTGTCTCTCTACCTTCTCTCTAGCTCTTTCTCCATCTCTGTCAGCCGTATCAATGAACCCCCTTGTGCTTCTTCTCTCACTGACCGCCTTCCTGTAGCATCTCTATCTCTACCTCCCAGGCTGTATATCCTCAAATCTCCCCTCAAACCTCAGGCTCCCTGCGCCCCTGGACATGCCAAGATAATTCGCTGGCCAGCACCACAGCCAGGGGGCTCGAGTGAGCCATGCACACCACACCCAAGGTTTGAGGAGCCAGTGCCCCCTGCTGTGCACCTGGTACCTCTGCACAGGCTGCGCCATTCCACACCAGGGTCTAGCCTGGGATTTCTGTCCATCTGGCTGGTATTTCCTAAGGCCCATGGGGCTTCTCAGCTCGGCTGCTGAAGAGGAGGGGGAAAGGCAGCTCTGCTTACACAGAGAAAAACCCTGAGGGCCTAAGGCAGCCCAAAGGCAGGGTCCCCAAATCACAATAAATCCCCACAGGTACCACCTACTAAAGCTAGCCTCTCCTCATTTACTTGGTTGCAAGTATTCTTTTCAGTCTCAAAGTATCTGAATGTAATTATGTAAATGAAAATTTAGTACAACTTTTCTGAAGGTAAGGAAATACTCTGATATTTAACTATGTGAATTCTGGGAATTGTAGATTAAACAGAAAACATTGCTATCTTCTCTCCTTTGTAAAGAGACTATCACCAGATTGTGTACATAGATGTAGTGGGTTGTGGGTGGGAGCCTAGGTGATTGGGTTGACAATATGTTTTTAGATTTGAAGCCAGGTAAGCATACTATAAGGAGTACAAATGAAAAGAAGAGAACCCAGAGAAATTTTGTAATATGCTTTCAGAGATGATAGTTTAGTTTTTTTGCAGATTTGTCTCAAGTGTCCATGGCCTCCACATATTAAAGAACAAAAACAAAAACACAACTCTGGTGGGTCTACACCCTTTAGCTGGAACATGCTGTTATTCCTTGAGATTTGCTTCATGCAAATAACATTTTAAATTCTCCCTCTACCCTATAACTAATTGAAATTGCAGAGAATTATTTCTAAATTTTCTATTTCTTTAAGATGTTTTGAATTCCTGATAATTTTTACATAAAACTAAGACTTCTCATAAATTCTTCTGTGGTATATGCTTATCAGTAATTACACAAAGAGAGAAGGCAGTAATGAAAGCCAGTGACTGACATTAGTATAAAGAAGCATAGATGATATCGAGAGGGCAAAGTAATTGGGAATACAACCAAAAATCACCTATACCTCAAAGCTGTGTATAAACTTTCAGAGGAAAAAATGGAACTTCAATGAAAAAGAGGACTTTCAGGTATTCATGATGAAAAGACCTGAACTGAATGAAAAATTTGACTTTCAAATACAGGATCCTAGAGAACCATAAAATGGTAAACAGGTAAAAGAAATTAAGAGGGATGTTAAAAGGTATAACTGTTTATATTCCGATATGAGAAGATGATATATCTAACTCAAAAGAATTTCTCAGTATTAGGGCAGATGATAAAAATAAATTTAGACAGAGGGCACAGGTATGAATTTATTATGAAGGGATGATATCTGCAAAGTATTAATTTTTTGTTTATCTCTCTTTGTGAGGTGGTTAGGGTTGGGTGACATGTACACTGGGTGAGTGTCTTGTGTCTGAGGCTGGATTTCTGAGCAGTCTGGTCCTTGAAATTACAGAAATATTGAGTGAACCTTTAGATAAATGGATTCACACACTTCCATTCTGAAGCAATGGAAGAGTTCAGTTTATTAGGATTCAGGGTCCTTAAACTGTAGTGGTGGTGCATGGCAGAGGGAGAGGGGAAAGGGATAGCAAAGATTTTTATATATAACACTTGGTGAGGAGGTATGCAGGAGGTATTTGGAGAGGAGAGGGTGAAATGGTATCAATGGCTAGGGCCTTCCAGTAATAGTACACTAAAAGAAGTAGTCACAAATCAGGAGAGTGAGACCCTAGGATGGAAATTCCTCTCACACGGGAAGAAGACTAGTTAGGAGGCTATGAAGTTGTCCTTTGAATTTTGTTTTGAATGCTATTTTACTTTTATATCTTTGGATTATCCTCTTATTTTTCCCTATCATGTTTTTTTGTTTTGTTTTGTTTTGCTTTGCCGGGCAATGGGGCTTAAGTGACTTGCCCAGGGTCACACAGCTAGTAAGTATCAAGTGTCTGAGGCTGGATTTGAACTCAGGTACTCCTGAATCCAGGGCCGGTGCTTTATCTGCTGGGCCACCTAGCCCCATCCCTTTCCCTATCATGTTTAATAATTTGTATCCTTATGTAATATTTACATACAGACCCATATTAATCAATTGTGTTATCAGAGCTGAGACAGGTTTATTAAACTTACAGTTGATTTGCAAATTGAATACTGTTACTGATAATTCATATGTGATAAATTTATTACTGTTAATTTGCATTATTTCTTGCTAAGTCTGTATTGTTCAACTTCTGTTTACTTCTTGGTAAGCTGATGAAGTACTTAATGGATTATGATACTTTTCAAATCTAATCAATAAACATGGCAGGCATTGTGCTAAGTGGTGGGGATACAAATAATAAAGAGTAAGTCAGTCTCTGCCTTCAATAAGCTTAGATTCTAAAGGGAGAGACAACACACAAAAGGAGGTATAAAAGTGGGGGAAGAGAAAGAAGGGACAAGTAGTCAATGTGGCAGCATCTTGTTCCATGAAGTTGAAACCAAGTAGGACAGTAGATGCAAGGTGGTGACCTCAAAGTCAAGCTTTTGCCCTCTCTAAAGGAAGGCATCCAGAGGAATTTGATACTCAGCCCTTCAGCTCTCCAAACTAAAGAGTGAAAAAGGCTGAGAGAGCTGGAGTCGGTTCAAATCCTGTCTCAGACACTTCTTGGCTTCCTAGTGACCCTGGCCAGCCGCTTCACTACTGCCTGCCTCAGTTTCCCTAATAGTAACATGAGGGTTGTGGTGAGGATTGGATGAGATCTGATCTATAAAGCACTCAGCAAACCTCCAGCTCCTGAGAGATGGGAGCTAGGATGAACCCCACGTTTGCTGTCCAGCCACCCAGCCAAGGGCACTCTGGGCTGGTGCCAGTGGGAGACAGAGCCGAGTTAGCAGCTTGGTGGTGAGTTTAGAAGTGATGAGCTTATCCAGGGAGTGTCATCTTGTTTAATGAAGTTGAAACCAGGTGGGCATCAAATATATGAACCTTAATCATTCATAGAGATTTCTGTAATTCCTTTGTGTGTGGCTGAGTATATTATAAAAGTCTTGAAGTAACATAAAAACCCCAAAACAACAACAAGCATACAAGCAAACAAAAAAACTTCCTAAACTAAAAGAGTTGTTTGTCATTCATTTTTGAAGAGGACCATGACATTGGGTAATGTCATGACATGCAGTGAATTGGACTTAAGTGAGGAAGTGCTGTTCAAAGTCACCAACCTCACTCTCTCCTCCAGAGCCATCTGGATCCAGTGACAAGACTGGAGATGGCCCCAGGTGTTTAAAGCAATTGGAGTTGTGACTTGCCCAGGGTCACACAGCTAGATTTTAACTCAGGTCCTCCCAACTTCAGGGCCAGTGCTCTATCCACTGCACTACCTATCTGCCCAAACTAGAAGAGTACCTGGAATGTAGAATATTCTATAATGGATGGAATGGGATTATAAAGTCCAGTAAAGGATGTATTCTGTGAATTGCTGATAGAGTTGAGTACTCTGTTTATGATAGGCAAATTGGTGGCATAGTTGATAAAGTTCTGGCCTCCTGTCAGGAACTTCTGAATTCAAATTTGACCTCAGACACATAGTAGTTTTGTGACCCCTAGAAAAGTTCCTTAATCCTTGTCTTCCTCAGTTTCATCAATCTAAAATGGGAAGAATTATACCACCTGAAGTTAGGTGGCACAGTGGATAAAGAAGTGGGCCTGGCTGGGGCAGCTGGGTGGCACAGTGGATAAAGCACCAGCCCTGGATTCAGAAGGACCTGAGTTCAAATCCGGCCTCAGACACTTGACACTTACTAGCTGTTTGACCCTGGTGATGTCACTTAACCCTCTTTGCCCTGCAAAAAAAAAAAAAAAAACAAAAACTGGGCCTGGAAGACCCATCTTCATGAAGTTGAATCTGGTTTCAGACCCTTACCAGCTGTGTAATGCTGTGCAAGTCATTTAACCCTGTTTGCTTCAGTTTCCTCATCTGTAAAATGAGCTGGAGAAGTAAAAGGCAAACCACCCCTTTATCTTTGCCAAGAAAACCGCGAATGGCATCACGAAGACTTGGACAGGACTGAAATGACTGAAGAACAATAGCAAACGATAAGCACTTATCTCTCACATAGTCCTGAGGATCAAGCGAAATAATATTTTAAAGTACTTAGCACAGATCCTGGCACATATTAAGCAATTAATAAATATTTGTTAACCTATATTTCTAGTACCTTAAAAAATGCTTACATTTCAAAATGCTTACAGGAATTTCTCTCTCCTCAACTGTCCTTTATGCTGCTTCTGCTACACAGCTACAGCTACTACAGATGCTACTTCTCAACATCTACCCCACTGCATCACCAACTTTCTATTTCAATGAATTCACTCTGTTGAGAGTATTTCTCCCAGAGCAAGGAGAAAACTCGGTTGGGGGGGGTTCAATTCCCTGAATCCATACAGTTAAGTTGCAGAACTTTTCACTGGCTTGCGAGGATGTTGGTCTGAATAGATGGGTACATTTCTTTATCTTTTTGAATGTTGCACTCCTCATTAGAATTTAAGGACCTTAAGGGTAGGTACCATTTTTTTTTGTTGTTGTTGTCTTTGCTTGCCCAGTTTTTCCTACAGTGCTGTATATATGATAGGTACTAAAATGAAATAAATATTTTATCCCAAGCAACATTTAAACTCTGAGAGAAGGAAATTTGTATTTCCATTGTTTCTTTGTTTTTGTCTATATCCCCTGAACCAAGCACAGTGTTCTGTATATGCTGTACATGAGTATCTGTAGTTGCTCAGTAAATCATTGTTAAATTGAATTGAATTGAACTGAACTGAATTAACTTTTGGCTCACTAATAGGAGGGTATGCCTCAATTAACTTAGAGATTCTTAGAATATTAAAAGCTCAGAGGGATTTTAGAGATCACCTATGGAAATTTTTTTCTCCTCTTATAGATGAGGAACCTGAGGAAAAGAAGAAAGTAAAAGCCACACCGAAAGTAAGTATGCCAGGACCTAAATCCTGGTCTTTTTGACCCATAGTCCAGAATTCTTTTCACTTTGTCCCAAGCAGCTCTAATACTGGCAGATCAACATTATGATAATTCATTTACTTATTTTCATGCCTCCTGTTAACATGAATGATTTCAGTAATTCTTATTTTATTTTCAAAAAGATGAGCTATAGGTATAATTATACTCATTTCAAATGGGAAATTAGAGGCTAAGAGATGCTAACTACAGATGAACCATGAAGAAGTATGTACCATGAGTTCAGTCTATCTTTAAAAACAAGTATTGTTTCTGTGTCCAATCGAAACTAATGGAATCCAACAAACATTTTAAGCACTTTATATTTGTACTGCTTTGTCCTCATTTCAGGACATAGCAAAAACAAAGACAAAAAGCCTCTGCCTTCCAAAAGCTTATATTATATTGGGAGAATCACCAAGATAGCATTCTAAAATATTTTAAATTTCCCCATATTATTATGTATTTATCTATCAAAAATATCCTTGCTTATCTCTCAATCCTATCTCCTTTAGAACCAACTTCCTCTTAATACACTTTACAGTTATGTATATTTGATCTACGCAAATGAATTTGATGCTTTTTTTTTTTTTGCAGGGCAATGAGTGTTAAGTGACTTGCCCAGGGTCACACAGCTAGTGTCAAGTGTCTGAGGTTGGATTTGAGCTCAGATCCTTCTGAATCCAGACCTGATGCTTTATCCACTATACCACCTAGCTGCCCCCGATGCTTCTTAACTAATGGACACAACCAATACATGTAAATATGATAACATATTTCTCCACTGATTCCTGCTCTGATGTTTTGTCATATAGAGATGGTCCTGCATTCTTGTAGGCTCTGTTGGAAGACTGTAATACTTGACTGTTTCCACCCAACTGAAAAGACTGCAGATATGGCCCAGTTATTGTCTCTGTTCTACAAGGAAGGACAAGAAGAAAGAGTGGGAGATGAAAGCAAACTGACTTTGGAGATAGAAGATTTAGGTGTGGAACTCAGATTCGTTACCTGTTCAACCTCAAGTAAGTCAGTTAAACTTGCTATGCCTCTTTTTTCCATTTGTAAAACAAGGAGTTTACAATCTGATTTTTGAGGTCCCATCTAGCTTATTCCTACATTCTTATTATGAATGCAGCCAAGTTCAGACTAGTTTATAATCAGAGATTAGGTTATCAGGTGATTGCTGTTTTCAAACACAGAAATTTATGAAATCATACAGTAAGGTAGAGACAAGTTGTACCTTGCAGCAGTTCATGAAATAAACACCGTGATGAAATCTCACATTCTTGAAGTATTGGACAACAACATCTTGCCTTCAGCTGCCATTGTTGTATTCATTCTTTTAGATTCAAGGACAAAATCATTTCTTCTCTTTGGTGAAGCAAAATTATGAACATTTCAGTGTTTTGTTTGTTTTTTCCTATTTACCCTTCAGGGAAGAAAATCATAAATGTTTCCTGTACAGTTAAAAGTTTGGTACAATTATTTCTTCCAGCTTTCTGTTTCTAATCACTCTGAATTTTTCCCTTTTGACTTCACCTTTCCTTACAAAGCTTTATGATATTCTTGGGATGTAAAGTACAGATTTGTTACATGAGGCTTAACCTTTTGCTTTTTACCTTGTTTATAGCATGCCTTTATGGGATTAAGAACATTTTTTAATCCTTGATAACCCTAGACCCTTTACACCGGCTTATTTAAATCCAAATGGAGTTTGTTTAAAGACTTAGAACTGTTTAAAGAAAACTATACATTTATCTGTATGCCATATGTGTAACTTTTGCTATGAGTACTTCTCATTGTTCCCCCTGTTTCATTCAATCAAAAAAGTCTTTTGTTTACCAACTGATTTTCTTCTTTAGAATTTTCCTATTCAATGTGATGAAACAATTTAAATTTTTTTCATTGTTAATAGTATTTTTCCCAGTTACATGTAAAGATAGTTCTCAACATGTGTTTTTATAAGATTTTGATTTCCAAATTTTTCTCCCTCTTTCCTTTCCCTCCCTCCTCCCCAAGATGGCAAGAAATTTGATATACATATGTATATACACACACACACACACACACACACATATATATTTGTGTATACATAATGTGTGTTGTATATATGTACATAAATGTATGTATATACTGTCTAAATGTATATATACATGTGTATGCATTGTATATATGTGTGTATGTATATAAGTGTGTGTGTGTATACACACAAACACAGTAAACATATTTCCACATTAGTCATGTGATAAATAATCAGAATGCAAGGGAAAAACATCAAGAAAGAAAAAATACAACAAGTAGAAAAGAGTATGGTTCAATCTTCATTCAGATTCCACAGTTCTTTTCCTTGATGTGGAGAGCATTGTATTACTGAGAAGATAATAGATCACAATTGATCATCACACAATGTTGCTGTTCCTGTGTACAATGTTCTCCTGGTTCTGCCCACTTCATTCAGCATCAATCCACTTAAGACTTTCCAGATTTTTCTGATATCTGTCTGTTCATCATTTCTTGCAGCACAATAGTATTCCATTACATTCATATACTGCAACTTATTCAGCCATTCCACAACTGAAGGGAATCCCCTCAATTTGCACTGCTTTGCCACCACAAAGAGAGCTCCTATAAAGATTTTTGCACAGGTGGGTCCTTTATCCTTCTTTATGATCTCTTTGTGATACAGAACTAGTAGTAGTATTACTGGGTCAAAGGATATGCATAGACCCATATTCTTTTGGGCCTAGTACCAAACTGCTCTCCAGAATGGTTGGATCAATTCACAACTCTACTAATAGTGCATTAGTGTTCTGATTTTTTCACATCTTCTCCAACATATTTTATTGTCATTTTTTTGTCATATTAGCTAATCTAAACAGTTGTGTGGTGGTACCTCAGAGTTGTTTTAATTTGCATTTCTCTAATCAATAGTGATTGAGAGCATTTTTTCATATGGCAATAGATAACTTTGACTTCATCAGAAAACTGCCTGTTCATATCCTTTGACCATTTCTCAATTGGATAATGACTTGTATTCTTATAAATATAATTCAGTTTTCTATATGTTTTAGAAATGAAGCCTTTATTAGTAACACCGGCTGTAAAAATTATTTCCCAGTTTTCTAATTTTGGCTAAATTGCTTCTGTTTGTACAAAACCTTTTTTTTTTTTTTTTAATCAGGCAATTGGGCTTAAGTGACTTGCCCAGAGTCACACAGCTAGTAAGTGTTAAGTATCTGAAGCCGGATTTGAACTCCGGTACTCCTGACTCCAAGGCCGGTCAGTACTCTATCCACTGCACCACCTGGCATCCCCTGTACAAAACCTCTTTTAAGTTAATTTAATCAACATGATCCATTTTGCATTTCATAATATTCTCTATTTCTTGTTTGGTCATAAATTCTTCTCCTCTTCCTGTACCTCTCAGATCCCCCTCTACAAATTTGCCTATAGCATAAGCCATAATGTTTAATTCATGTACCCATTTTGACCTTATTTTGGTATATGGTGTAAGATGTTGGCTTATGCCTTTTTCTGCCATACTATCTTCCAGTTTTCCCAGCATGTTTGGTCAGATAGTGATTTCTTATCCAAGAAGTTAGAGTATTTGGGTTTATCAAACCATAGATTACCATAGTCATTTATTACTGTCATTATCCTATACCTAACCTATTCTGCTGATCTACCACTCTATTTCTTAGGCAGTACCAAATCGTTTTGATGACTGTAGTATGTAGTATAATTTTACATTTGGTATGGCTAGCCCACCTTCCTGTGCATTTTTTCCAATAAATCCCTTGATATTCTTGAGCTTTTGTTCTTCCATTAAACAATTTTAAAACATGAATCTCAGGAATTGTTGATTGTCATAGAACCTATACTAACAATTAATTCTGAAAGTCACCATTGACATTCTGGTTTCTATTGTGAAATATCAAAATATTTTCTTTCCTTTTAAAATAAAGTAAGATGCATTTCTTTTTTTTTTTTTTTTGGTGAGGCAATTGGGGTTAAGTGACTTGCCCAGGGTCACACAGCTAGTAAGTGTTAAGTGTCTGAGGCTGGATTTGAACTCAGGTCCTTCTGAATCCAGGGCCAGTGCTATATCCACTGCACCACCTAGCTGCCCTGTAAGATGCATTTCTTAAAACTAATATAGTAGACTGACTTTGACACTAATGATTTTGAAATCAATGGCTTTAATTGCAAGTATCTTGAGTTGTAGAATTATACATAGAGCTAGTTTAGTAATATAAAAGATCCTTTTGAAATATAACCTGAGACATGTTGGTTTCACTTTCTTTCTTGTTTACTTACCTGCTAGGTGATGTCCAAATCTTGAATAATAGTAGTAGTCGATAGTTAAAGGAATAGTGTGATTAAGTGACTTGGCCAAGGTCACACAGCTAGTAAGTATCTTGGGCTGGATTTGAACTCAAGTCATTCTGTTTCCAAGTCCAGCATTATATCTATTGTGCCATGTAGATGATTTTATTTCAAGCATATAGAAATTCATTTATCTTCATATAACAAAGAGACACCTTATAGGGCCTATGGGCCTCATAGATTAATCTCCTAGATGGAGATTAATTGAAAATAAAGGGGGATAAAATATAAAAAAGGAATTGGACTATTTAATGTAATTGCAATTAATCAAAGGCAATAATTAGATTAAATGAGAGTGAATAGTAACATATTAGTAATAATTTGAATTTAAATAAAAATCAATTAAATCCTCATGTTTGAAATTTAATAAAGTTATTGAATTATATGATCATGAAGAATTATCGGTACATAATGTCATCTTGAAGGGCACTCTCAGAGTGCTTAGTATTTGAGGGGCCTGAGCATTGAGGGACTTTGTCTCTCTAAATCAATGAGGTATGGTAAGATTCAGTTTAATTAGTGTATGATGTTAGTAGTTTAATTTTTAAAAAGAAATTAAAATAATTCAAATGTCTTATGTCACCTAACGAAGTGCAATAGAATTTAGTTTATTGAGTAAGGTCCTGGTCAAATCAATCTCTTAACACAGACACCAAGTGCAGTTGGCTTGTGTGATAAGAAGTCTCTAGCTTGCCTGTCATTTAGTCCAGGTTATTTTTTCCCTAAGGCCCTAACAAAAATAGATTAGACCAGTTTGGCCAGAGAAGAATAAATCAATTCAAGAAGAATTTACTAAGTATCTATTATATGCCAAGTGCTATTCTAGTCCCTGGGGATTCAAATAGAAAGAATGAAATAATCCCTACTTGAAAGGAGGTTAAATGGTAACAGGGGAGACAGAGAGTTCTCATGTAATCACATACACAACAAATATGAAGAGATTGAACACAAAGAAATACCAAGCAGTTAAATACAAGATAATTTGACGGGGAGGTCATGAGCAGTTGAGAGAAGTCAGGGGATTCATGTAGAAGGGGGTGCTTGTTTGAACTACATGCTGAAGGAAGGATTCAACAAGGCAGAAATGAGGAGGGAATGTATTTTAGGCATGAGGTCAGCAACTATGAACACATGAAGTGGAGAGTTAGATTGTTACATACACATAAAAGAAAGAAGGTCAGTTTAGCTGAATGACAGAATGCAGGAGGTAATGTACAATGATAACAGAAGGACAGGCTGGGGGTCTCATTGTGAAGGGTTTTAAAAGCTAAATGGAAAAGTTTACATTTCATCCTAGAGGCAACAGGGATATACTGGAATGGATTGATTAGAAGAGGAAAATGGTCACTTTTTCACTTAAAGAAAATCACTTTGGCTTCTTTGTGGAAGATACAGTGGAGTAAAGAGAAACATAAATTAGGGAGACCAGTTAGGAAGCACTTGCAATAGTTTTGATGAGAGGTGATGAGAACCTGAACCAAATTTGTAGCTTTGTGAGTAGAAAGCATAGAATATGAGAGATGTAGAAGTAGAACCAACACGATTTGGCAGTTGATTAAGGATATGTGCTGAGCATAATACTGAAGTTATAACACTGGGAGAAGGGAATAAAGATAGTATCTTTGACAAAAAAAAACAACAAGAACAGGAAAATGTGTATGAAAGATGGGTTTTGGGGGAAAGATAAAATTTTCTTTTGAACCTATCAACTTGGAAATGTCTCTGGGACATCTAGCTCAAAATAAACATTTATGTCATCTGTACCAAGATGATCATTAAACTGTAGAATCTGTTGAGGTCACTAAGAGAGATAGTGCAGAGAGAAGAGAAGAGGACTAGGAAAGCAAAGAAGTCAAGAAGATCAGGACTGAGAAAAGACCAAAAATCTGGTAATAAAGAGATTATTGTTAACTGGAGACAACTGTTTCAGTTGAGAGCCAAAGAAGGGCTTAGAAGTGAATGAGAGGAAAGGAAGTGTGTGTATACACATACATAATACATACATACATACATAGAGACAACTACACATATAGCTTTTCCTAGGATTCTGGTTAAGAAAAGGAGGATATAGGAGAAAAGCTTGAAGGAATGGTCTAGTGAAGGTCTGTTGTTACTGTTGCTGTTATTGTTGGAAATTTTAAGAGAGACTGACATACTTGAAGGCAGAAGGAAAGGAAAAAAAAATTGATGGGAATGACTGCAAGTTGTAAAGAGAGGAGATTATTGTGGGGACAATCCACTGCAGAAATTGAAAGGACCAATAGCACATGCAGAGAAATTAACATTGTCAGAAAGAAGGGATGTCTCATTATGTAAAACAAGAAGAAAAGGGGAGAGAGTAGTGAATGGTGTTGTGGGATTTTGAAACGAAGAAAAGGAACAAAGAGGAAGTTCATGGTGATTGAAATAATTTTCTAGATAAAGAAAAGAAGTACAGTCAGCTGAGAGGGGATGAGGTAAAGCACTAGTGAAATACTTGAAGAGAAAAAAAAGAAGCTTTGCAATAACTTCTATGGGGTGTGAGATAGGGAAAAAATTAAGAAGTGTAAGGAATTAATTGTGATTTGGGGTTTTCATAACCCTATCTTTGCTTCATTATATTCAGACTGAAAAAATGTAAGCTTCAAAAGCCTAAGAGAAGATGGGTGTGTACTTTGGGAGATAATTGAACAAACAAGAGGAATTTTGACCACAGGGAACATTTATTGAAACTAAGTAAACTAAGTCTCCCCTAATAGCTCCCCCACACCCACATTGGCCAGGCCAGATTATAATGGGGATAGCCCATGTGGGTGTGCTAAGCCAATTGGAGACTCAGCATGACTAAGAACCCCCCCCCCCTTCTTGTGGGAGAGACAGTTAGAGGCAGTTAGAGTCTGAGGAGAGAGTGTTCCGAGAGAAACAGGGAAGGAAGAGGACAGTTAGAGGAGCTGTTGCTGTTTGACCTTCAGACCCAAACAGAAAAAAAAACAACTACACAGCTAATTCTAATTAGAGCTACAGATTTCGGGTGGTGGTGAGTTTGTGCTTTTGAGGCAAAGCTAGCTGGGCTGGAGGCAGGTTCGGGGTGCCTGGGCCTTTTTACCCCAGACATTTAAATTCTTTCTCATTTTCCCTAGCTATATTAATATCACTTGTGTTTTAAATTTGTTCCCATTAATAAACCTGTTTTATTTTTGAAAGAGGATGTTTCTTTTCTTACCCCAATACTATGGCAAGCTGCCCAATTAACTCTTCCCATACTAAATTTGGCCCTTACAGAAGTAATAAAATATTTTGTTGCTGTGTTCCATTTATAGTTGGAAAACATAAGAAAAGTGTATTGTTGTGGGATGTCCTTTATCTCTGGTCAAAGAGGTGGATGATGGGAATAATATAGGGCTGGAATTAGGCAAGAGATGGGCAATAGAATAAGAGGGTAAAAGATTCAAGTAGAGTATAGCATGTAGATGACTTGAGTAACTACAGGTTGGAGGTTGGGAAGGGAGGAAAGTGAAATCAGAGGAAAGGTATGTATAGAAAAAAAGCTACAGAATAATTTGACTGGAAATTAAGATGAGAGTGAAGAATAGGTTTCACAAACGTGAGTCATTGGGATAGATTGAATGACAGGAGTCTATGATCAGATAGATATCAGAATTTTTTGAACAAGGAAATTGTGAGATTCATGGTATAACCTTCCCTTTGTGTGGCCAAGTTGTAGTAGATATGAATATCTTGGGATTTGAGGATATTGAGGAATTGGAAGGTTAGAGTTTTTGCAGGTAGAAGAATCAGCATCAATATTAAAGCACCCTAATGTGAGGGAATGAGGTGGAGAAGAAAGGACGTTGGTCAGCCAAATGCTGAAGTCTGTGAGAATTCTGGGGCATAGTAGGTAAAAGCCAATGTGATTTAGAAGGAAATATTTCAATAGATTTAACTTTAAAGGAGGAGGTATTGCAAAATGATAGTGGCCAAGGGAGAGTTTCCATAATTGGAGGAGGGAAGGATATAAAGGTAAAAAGGTAGGGTAGAATAGAGCTTCTTAAACTTTTCCTACTCACGACCTCTTTTGACCCAAGTGACTCTGTGTATATATGTATACAACATAAGTATACATAACCTTTCACTGTTGCCATATTTTCCACTGTCTCACATTGAGTTACATGACCCCTTAGGGGTTTGCAACCCACAGTTTAAGAAGCTTTGGGCTAGAGTTAGAATGTGCCTTGAATAAAGTAAAGAATAATTGGCCCCAAATCCCTGAGTCAGTTTTCAGCTGATAACAATAGTATGACTTTTTTTCCCCTTCACCAGTGGGTATCTAAAAAATTAAACCAGAATTTTAAAAAGGCTATAAAAACTCTCCCTTTGAAATGTCCCATAGGTCAAACAGTGTCCTGGTGATCTTCATTCATACACTACTCATGGAAAACATTTTAGATAAATTTTGTAAGGTAGTCCATAACTCATTCCATGATGTTTAATGATTTTGAATTGATACTGTCACTCTCTATACTGATTTTAATATACAATGAAAGGACATTGTAATTTTGATGCAGGGCTGTTGCCATAGCTGTGTAATGGTGACACAAATATTCATGCTTCAATGACAGCTGAAGAGCAAAGAATAGTGGCAAAGGACAACCTCATGACATAAATATCTATAGCATGCACAGATAACATATCACTTTTATAGACATTACCCTTTAAAATGCATTCATCAGACTTTCAAGGATATTTAATTTCATCAATGGTAGTATCCCATCCACTATTATTGGTCAGAACTCATATCAAACAGCAATGTCAATGTATGAATAGATAGTTTCATGGCTTGGGACTGAAGAAAATAATAATTGCATTGATTGTTCTCTCTAAACTTATCTAGGCTGGTCCTGGAATGATAGATCCCTCTTTTGATGCTGGTTTTCCAGCTGAGAAGGATCTGACAGATTGTGATAGAGCTCAAGAAGCCAAAATCATCCTAAGGCTGGGATAAGGCACAGGTGATAATATTCTTTAATGAAATCATATAGACAGCCCCATTTTCAAGGTTTGAAAAAAACACAACTGTCAGGCAATGCAAATTACTTGGACAAGGTGAAATGCTTATTGAAAAAACATCAGCTGTGTGTCATAGTCCTGGTAGTTACTGTGCACAATGTGATTTTGTACCAAGGCCATATTCATAAAACACTGAGGTTAGGTATTCACTGTTCATCACTCTTCACTGTTTTATGAGATAAAATGTTACTGCCTATCTATCATCCTCTTCTATTAAGACAAACAAAGAAACAGCTTTTTGGAATTGTGTCTTTACTCCAAACCAGAACTATGCTTAGCTAACATGTCTCTCTGATTATAAAGGAGATTTCATATTCGTTTCCTGGAGTTAGCCAGGATATTTTAGTCTTGCCATTGTTGCAATTACTGTAACTTAGTGGAAATTCTGTAAGACTTGATGATAATACCAATATATCTTCTTTTTTCTCATTTTGAGTTTTTGTTATAAAACCATTGATTATCCCATTTGATCCTCACAACCTTATGAGGGAGGTACTGCAGGCATTACCCCATTTTACAGTTGGGGAAGATGAGGCTCAATGCCTTGTCCTTGGTCACACACCTACTATGAGTCAGAGGTCAGATCTCATACCCAAAATTGGAAAAGGAAAAAAAATGTCATTGTTAGTCAATTACCATTGTCTGGTGCTTTCTGGACCTAAAAAAAAGATATGATCCATTTGCCAAATGACTATCTTTGAAATACTTGGATATAACTATTATGTCCTAAGTGTTCTGTGTATCTATGTCATCCCTAGTGTAACGATTGGAATGACGCCACCTGCTGGATACTTACTGTAGAAGAGTTCTGCCCATGAAGCAAAGGTCTTTGAGGGCAAGACCAGGCTTCAGGAAGTGACGCGGACTAGTGGGAGGAGGAAGGAAGAGACTGGCGCTCGGTCTCACGCTTTTTTCCTCTGGACTCTGGCGGAGAAGGGAGCTAGAAATGTGCTCTCCCTTTAATAGATAGGAATCTAGGCCTTTTTCTCTCTCTTTACCAAATTCTTATTCTCCTTAATAAATGCTTAAAAGTCTAACTCTTGCTAAAGCTTATAATTTATTGGCGACCACTCATTAGATATTTTAGACAGACTAGCTAGAATTTTAACCCTTAACAGATGGCTGACCACGAAGAGGAAAGCTAACCCTCAGTCTTCTTCTGATCTGCTGGTTGGGTAAGAAATTTCCCCTCCCTCTCCCTTTAACTGCTAAGTACTGGCGTACTGGCTGTGTTTTTCCTTTGAATTTTTTCGAATGGACCTTTTAAACTCCCTAATTATCCTATTTTTGATTTTGGTCTGTTTAACCAGACAAATGGGAGATAAGATCATGTTAATGCTTTGTTTTTGTGGATTTTCTATTTTTCTTTTTATTTTTGTTAAAAGAGCCAGCAACTTACTCACACAAGGAAATATCTCTCCCTCTCCCAACCATGCTTTTTCAGAGAAACCTGAAGAGATTCCCGCAGCTTTTCCCAGTTCTAACACTAATTGTTGCTCTAATTTTGCATGCCTGGAGGCAATGACCCACCCTCTAGAAGCTTTTAATCCCCTAGCACCTGGAGGCAAAGTGGGGGAAGAGGAATCCAGGCCTGAGTTCAAAATCAAGTCTGATTCAAATTGCTCTGGTCCCTCCCCTCCTCTCCAGACCCCACCCTCTACTCCTCCTATGGCCAAGCCCATAGCTTCCCCTGCCTGGGAAGTCCAGAGATCTGATGCGCATGCTCAACTTTTTCTACCTGCATTTGCAGCTTCAGGCTCAGCCCTTCCCTGGCCTGGCTGTGCTTTTGAGACAATCTTAGAAAACTCTTTAAATTCCAGATATGCTCGTTTTGTTCATAATTTTGCTAACCTGCTTTTGTCTTTAATTAGTAATCTTATAAAGCATTTGTATGGTGAAAAGCCCGACAGACAATATAGAGGGGTTAAAGAAGAAAAACTTAAGCTGAATAAGAATGACAATCAACATAGTTCAAGACTCTGCTTCTTTTGCCATGGAAGGGTATATATTTTACAGAAATGTAGAAGTAAGCAGCAAGGTATTGATATGAGTATTGGGGATTTTAGATATCGGAATCAAGAGTGTTCTGAATTCACTCAGATTATTAATGTCAGTTCAGAGGTTACATAGGATTTCTATGCTATTACATATACATTTTGGAATTAATGGTATAGGTTTATTTTCATAGAGATTTTAATGCTTTTGAGATTGTGTCTTATACTTAGTTTCTAAAACAAGGAGAATATTTGTAAAAGCTTTTTATAGTCATGCGATCAAGTTTATATTTTGTAATACTCATTAATATTAAGTTCATGCTCATTTAGATTTCCTTAGTTTGAATTTCACTGTCTTTTATTGTTCCATGTGTATTTTCTTCTATACATTTATCTAATTTTAAAAAATTGCAAGATGGTTTTGATTTCATAATACAATGTTAATTCTAGGAGTATTGTGCTCCCATATTCTGAGTTGTTTGTTTTTGTTATTTTTTCTCAACTGATTATTTGATCAAACTCTTCGAAGCATTTCCCTGGCAAATTGGTTGCCATGGCAAGTGTAAATTGATTCTAGAAGTATTATTTTTGATAAGCATATTCAAAAAAAAAAAAGAGGGGAACATTTGTAAAAGTTTTCTTTTTTCAAAAAAAAAGTTCTTTGAGATTCTGTTGTGCTTTAACTTGTATTTAAGTATGTTCTGATTTTTCACAAAAGTAATTGTATACTAAGTAAAAAAAAAAGGGTATTATTTGAAATTGTTGCATAATTATATATTATATTTTGAGTCAAGATGTATTCACATTTTTTGCAATCATTTATTATCCTCAATTTTAAATCCATATGAGACTTGGATTATGGGAACTTATCATTTAAGACATTAATTGCCTTTATTCTGAGTTATCAGATGCCAGTTGGCCAAGGTGCCATCCAATCACAAGAGGAATACATATTGCTCAAGGAGCAGACACTGAACTGTCACATGAGGGGAGACATGCATGAAGTCAAGGTATGGCCGAGGGAACGGCTTTTGACAAATGTTGAGGTTGGATTCTCTTGGTTTAATATTTTATACTCTTTTTTCCCCACAATATTGTACAGATGGCTGGAAGTATTGATCCCACCCATCTCACTTCTACACCTGGCTTCTATGCTCCCTCCTATATGCCTGATGCCATGGACATCTCAATCCCATGCATCTGATTAAGTCTGACTCAGTTTCCTCCAATATGTTCGGTGGCATGGACATATATTCCATCCACCTATTTTAAGCCTGGCATACTGCATGGACAGTACATATTGCTCAAGTGTGGGAATGCTCATATCCCATCATTTCTCTGTTCTTTTATGGTAACCCCCATAATTATCTCAGGTGTCATGATAAATACAGTGTTGAATTTGGCCTTGACACCTGTTACCAATTATATTAGATTTTTAAATTTCTCATAATGGCATGAGGATAATTAGGCAGATGATGCAAAAAATGATGAAACAAAGATAAAAATTATTTTAAAAAATTAATATCACAGCAATTGTCTTCTCAATTACCCTCCATAAGGGGGGACTATAGTAATATTATAATTTTAAAGAATGTTTCAATTTTTGTTTTATTATATGTTTCATGTGTAACAACTAAGATTCTGAATTCCCTTAGACATGTTTTTGAGAACTTTCATTGTTTGATTTGATTATTGACAAAGCTATTTTAAAGTTGTGTTAAGCTCAATTTTGTAGGAAATTTTCCTGGCTGATTACCAGCATCCACACATCAACCCCGGAAAAGACTTCCATTCCATGACTACACCTAGAGGACATCTAAGAAAAGACTTTCAGAGACTTTAAATGAACAGTTTTGATTTGTTGTTTTTGTTGTTTTTTTCTCTTTCTGTTATAATATACACCATCTGTAACATGTATTCTCTGCAGAGGCCCTCCCTTTGCAAGACTAATGTCAAAGCGTCGGTTCATGAGGAAAAAAAAAAAATCGCCCCTCTGGACAAAACTTTCCTCTCTTCCTTTTCTATATTGTTGTTCACATATTATTAGTTAGCAATAGTTATTATATTGTTTTTACTGTTCCATCAAGGAAACATTTTGTTTCTTGAGGAACAACAGGGGGGACTGTAACGATTGGAATGACGCCACCTGCTGGATACTTACTGTAGAAGAGTTCTGCCCATGAAGCAAAGGTCTTTGAGGGCAAGACCAGGCTTCAGGAAGTGACGCGGACTAGTGGGAGGAGGAAGGAAGAGACTGGCGCTCGGTCTCACGCTTTTTTCCTCTGGACTCTGGCGGAGAAGGGAGCTAGAAATGTGCTCTCCCTTTAATAGATAGGAATCTAGGCCTTTTTCTCTCTCTTTACCAAATTCTTATTCTCCTTAATAAATGCTTAAAAGTCTAACTCTTGCTAAAGCTTATAATTTATTGGCGACCACTCATTAGATATTTTAGACAGACTAGCTAGAATTTTAACCCTTAACACTAGTTTTCCAACCAATCTTTATACAGAATGATACTGAGTTCACTCATGATTCTGATTTCCTTTCTCTGAATAGGTTCTGGCTCAACATCTTCCTAAAATGTGACACCTAGAAATCAACACATAATTCTGCCTATAAAAAGGAACTATTTTTTTCCTGTCCTTTAGCTAGAATATTTCCATCAGGGCAGCTCAAGGTCTTAATTTTTTAAAATTTCTTTTTTCCTTTATTTTATCATGCTCAGCTAACAATCCATGAAAAGCAAAAATGTTCTAGTTTTCCACAGAATTGTTCTCTCTCATACTTTTGCATTGATTTTTTAAAAAATCCACTTTAGAGATATACATTTGTGCTTATCAATTTTCTTTTAATTAGATTAAATTTGACATTATAGAATATGGAGCTTTCTTGGTACTAATACATCATGTAATCCTTCTTTTTCTAGGTGTTGATTGTTGGCCCATAATTTGGCCACACACACTAAAGACAACATGGACATATCCATGCTTGTATAACATTGTTTTGTTTTTGGTGTTGAGGGAAAGATGTATAGGATTAAAAAGATAAAAGGGAGAGCAAATGGAAAGGATCACAGGATGGAGAAGAAAAATTATTTAATTCAAGACAATTTTTTTTAACATCTGTGGGTGAATTTGTGATGTTTTACATTAATTTGGGGAAATAATATGGTCTGATAAAGATTTGATTACATGTGGAAGGAACCAATTTGTCTTACAGAGGGAATTTGAAAGTTGGATGGAACCAATTTCTTCCTATGCTATCATTAGGAAGAGGAAGGAAAATTGGTGATCCACTAAGTATGAGAACATGCCAGATACAGTTATTAGGCTGGCAATATTAATATGCCTATACTAATGATGAGTTTTGCACTTTGCAGGTTGTAATCCCATATGATCCTGCAACAACTATTTCTGGTAAGATTTATGGGTATTATTATCATCATTTTACAAGTGAAGTAATTATGACTCAAAGCAGTTAATATGGTTATTAAGATCTTTTGTCTTCTAAGTGTCAGGAGGTAGCATTTAGTCCCATTACTCTTCTAATTCCAAGTCTAAGGATTTCTCCAGTACCTTATGCGGTATACTTGGTGTCCTCAGACTAGGCTGCATGAGTGGTTCTGCAGAAATTGACTAGTTCAGGATCTACTTATAAAGTGCAAGAGTCATCACACATACCAGATAGAAATTTTGATAGATACTGTTTTCAGAGACTCTGCTGGGCCTAATCCATCTCCAGCTTCGCTGGCTGGGTTCACTCTACTCTTGGTTTGATACATCTTCCATTTTTTCTGAGTCCTCTTGCCTTTAGTTTCCTTTGTTCATAACCAATGAGAAAGCATATCCCTGCTCTTTTTTCACTATATTGCTAGTCAATCATTGAGACCCTCTCCCCAATAATCAGCTTGATTTTCCTTGCTCCTTCTACTCTGTCTGTTCACTTATCCCCAAAAACTTTCACAGAAGTGCCTTTAAAACCAAAGGAACAGGAAAACCTGATGAATCTGGGTAATGTGTGCTTGCATACATGCCACGGTTGCATATACCAAGTGTCTATGTCCTGTGGTGTTGGAGGGAGAGTGATTGCACTTAGAGAAGAAGCATTATAAAAAAAGGAAAAATGGATAGTGAGACAAAGTATGACAGTATATATTCTTCCATTATAGTTGTCTGCCCATCTGCCAAGAAGGAGGACTATTTCATTATATCTTTTCTGGTGTTTCCATAGATGGTTGTTCATTTACCCCGAATCCCACTTCCTTTTTTGTTCAATAAGGCAGTGAGGGTTAAGTGACTTGCCCAGGGTCACGCCCCACTTCCTTTTGATGATATTTCATTTATATCATTGTAGCCATTGTATATAGTCTTCTTCTGGTTCTCCTATTTGTTTAGTTTCAATTCATACTGTTCATCGTAGGTTGCTTTGAATGCCTCAGCTTTATCACTCTCTGCTACTCTAATACTTCATTCCATTATTATGATTAGGTCAGCCATCTTGCAAGGGATGTCTGTTCAAAGCTATAGATTCTTATAATGGGGTCCATAAATACCAGTATCATGATTCTCTTGGAATTACCTTTAAAACTTGTTTACCAGCCCCTTACAAAAATCAGCTTCATCATGTTAGAGTCATGCCCTATCTTGAGAGCAAAGCTGGATCACCACATTGTCTCCAAATGACTTCTCACTGTTGTTGAAAATCAGTATCATCCTCAAAGGACAAAGATTTCCCATGAAACCACAAACAGAAAAGCAATCCTTAAGAGGATTTAAAAAAGAAGTGCCAGAAACTTTCTGAAAATCATAGCACTGCAAGAATAAATGTTCAGCTTCCTAGTCTGCCAAAGTTCACATAGCCCATGATCACTCTGCTACTATATATTGGAGCTGGGACTTATCCTGTCCTTCCTATTCCAGGCCCAGTGATTTTGCGTTATGCCATGATGTCTTTCACCTATAAATATTTTATCTTTACTTTTCAAGACTCTTCTAAAAATTAGGTTTCTTGGCGAAAGTCATTCATCTTTTCAGGTGACTCATAGTATTCCATTTAAATTGAATAGCAAGTTCCTTCCAGACACTTGGGTTCCCATAGCTTTTGGATTTCTTTTTCTACTGTCAAGGTCAGAAAAAGCTCACTTAACTGACACATATGGAAACTGGTTGCAGGAAAAGAAAAACACACACACACACCCACATACACACACACAGGAATACATACCCCTACAGTTGTCCTTGAAGGCCCTAGGCAGAACGCCCTTAAGTATACCCTTACTTAGTTAAAAATTTATTCATTGTAAGGAACTGGAAAACTTTTGTCAGTTCACATGGTAAGACTGGTTCTATTTTTAATTTATTATGTTATCTCATTGTGAACAATTTATGTACTTATATAAAAGTTGCCCTGAGAATTGAATAGAAGGAGGAGAGCAGACTCAATCACATTTGGGAAGTGAAGCATTTCCAATGATCCCAAGCCTCTTGCTGTTACAAAACTCCATTTTTTCTTTATACCAATATTTTTCATTGTGGCTAAGAGTGGCATGGCTCTTACATGCCTATGAATCCTAGAACATTATGATCTCAAAATAATGAGTACATAAAATAATCGGGATGAAACAGAAGGTGTCCCATAGGGCAAAGGAAAGACACATAGTATGAAGTTGTAGCACATTAGTAAAGATGAGTTCTATATTAAAGGTGACTTGAAAGACATTATTTACAACACATTAAACCAGAAAAGAGTGGGCAAGTCATCCAGCAAGAATGGAAGTTGAACAAGTCCAGATGTTATTTTTATTTATTTCTTTTTTGTGTATAAAATATTAGAGAAACTAGAAGGAGGTCTTCCATATATGGCTAGAACTATGAATAATGAATGGGGAAACGATAAGGAATACAGAGGATAAGAAGTGATTTAATAAAATCATAGACACTTTGAAGAAATTATGAAGTTAGGACCTGGAAGGTACTTCAGAGGTCATCTAACCCAAACCTTACCTAAGAAAAATGTCCTCTTCAATAATCTCTTGAAGACTTCCATTTATGGAGAACTCATTACCTCATGAGCCAGCCTTTGGATAGTTCAAATCAGTAGGAGATCTTTCCCACTCTAAATCAAGCTAGAATTTGGCTGCTGGCCCCTCTATGATAGTAATTAGGTATTAGCATCAATCTTCTCCCCTTCTACTTGGGGTAATGCTCCTGTTGCTTGTTTATAGACAGAGCCAAATTAGGAAGTCAGTGTTGACATGTTGGCTGTTTTTCACAGGAAAAAATAAGAGCCCTCTGGTGACATGGTAAATTTCTTTTTATGTTGTCCTTTGAGCTTCAGCAGCAGGCAGAGATTTCATTCTTGCCAGTTTCAGTCATGGTGGCTTTACTGATTCATTGCTTACACAAAGTCCTTTAATGAATGATTCGTTTCCCATGATTCCTCTCCACTCCCTTTTAATAAGTTTTCCATCATGCCCTCTTCTCAAACTTGCAATGGATAGCCAGATTTTAACATGGGTGTTTGGAAAGGCCAGGAATATCCTGCCAATACTTTTGTCAGACAAAATTACTGCTAATCCCAATATGTTAGGGAAATATGAAGCCCACATTTGCAGTTTAGGGATCCCCTTCAAGCTCACCTCAGTAACATACTGTATATGTTAAATAAATAGATAACCTCTATGTACTTTATGCTGAGAATTAATTGCATGCTGATACATGGGCCATGTACCCTCTATTTTTTCCTTTAGAAAATCTGTCCCTGGGGCAGCTAGGTGGTGCAGTGGATAGAGCACCGGCCTTGGAGTCAGGAGTACCCGAGTTCAAATCTGGCCTCAGACACTTAACACTTACTAGCTGTGTGACCCTGGGCAAGTCACTTAACCCCAATTGCCTCACTAAAAATAAATAAATAAATAAATAGAAAATCTGTCCCTCGTTCTAATGCTATGATGGTTAACACCATAAATTCTTCAGTAGAATAGAAAATATTTCTAAATATAATCCTTGAGTCAGAGAATCTCAAGGAACAAAACATCTTAATATCTTCTGGGTAACTTTCTCACTTCTTTTGGCTCACATGCCTACATCCAAAAACTTTAGAAAAATCTAAGTTCTGTGCCATGCAATTTACTGAGACCTAATCCAAACTTGCAATCACTCAGGTTATACTGTTATAGCACTAATGTTTAATAGAAAAACGAATATAAAGTCAATTTTTTGGAGAAGCCATCATCAAAAATCTCACTAGAAATGGGGAAAAGATCTCAGCTCTGGTGTCAAAAAAATTGAGTTCAAATATTGCTTCCAATACTTTGTTACTTTAAACTCCTTATGTCTCAGTTTCACCATCTCAAAAATAAGATCATAGGGTTAGATGTTTTCTAAAGTCCATTCAAGTTCTAGATTTATGATTTTTTGATTCTGTGAACAAAAATTCCTGGCATTCTTCATTGTCCCAGATGTGAGTCTTTACAGAGGTCCTTGGTTTCATTGTCCCAATCTGCCAATTACTTTTAGAGGTAATTGTGATTGCCATAGTGATGGTGATGGTGTGTATGTGCATAAAGGGAGGAATTTTTCTCTATCTCTTTGACATCTAGTCCTCTCCCTTCAATCGCAAGTTCTTTCTTTGCAACCTTCCTCAAAATTTCTCCAGTAAAGGAAGAAATAAAATTTTAGAATTCAGTACAGTCTCTATCAAGGACAAGTAGTGTTGCTTTGAATAATTTGAGTTCTCTTTGTCAAGTGGGAGGCAGCATTTCCTATGCAGTTAGTCACAGCTCCTCAATTTGGGATTCCCATTTTAATGAGACTTTTTTTTGGCACTGCATCTGTCTCTTTCTCTACTTAGTTCCTCTAAGTCATAGATGAATTTTGTAACTGCATATATGTATATATATATATATACACACCCATATACCCATATATACCCAATCACGAGAGTGATAACAATGCCTAAAATGTACTATGAGAGATCACTAATCTAGAATATGTCTCTAAAACTCTTTCCTATCTAGAGCACACAGAGGAGAACCCAGAAGGAAGCAAAAGTGGCCTCTGGAAAACCAAATTTTGAGCAACAAAGTCTAGATATTCAAATTCATGCACTTTACTCATAGGAGAGTCTCTCAGGTATCCAACCAAAGTCTAGATATTCTTAATTTATTTACAGGTCTAAAAAGTTTGGTTAATTGATTTCTTTTTTTTGTTTGTTTTTTTTTTGTTTGTTTTTTGCGGGGCAATTGGGGTTAAGTGACTTGCCCAGGGTCACACAGCTAGTAAGTGTTAAGTGTCTGAGGCCGGATTTGAACTCAGGTACTCCTGAATCCAGGGCCAGTGCTCCATCCACTGTGCCACCTAGCTGCCCCGGTTAATTGATTTCTTATATTACAAAATATTAGAAGTACCAAATTAGAAAGGGAGAAATGATGTACTATAAGGAGTAGACATACTGATAGCTGACAACAGCTTGAATAGGAGAAAACAGAAAAAAACTATAGCAAAGACACAAAAGAGAAACCTCAGCAATTTGAAACCATTTAGTGTATAGTTAAAATATTGCTATTTACTTCTTTAAGCTCTATGTGTAACAGATCATGTAACAGTATACTAAAATAATTGGCATACATAAGGGTTATCCTGTATTAGAATCCTTTGTTCCTCCAAGATTCAGCTCAGGGAGAATTTATTTCTGCCCACTATTTCCTTGTTCTCTTCACATCAAATTACTTTGCATTTACTTATCAAAATACTTGTTAACCCCCTTAAGGAGTCCCTTTAGGAAACGGACAATTTTGTTTTTTTTGTCTTGTTAAGGGTTAAAATTCTAGCTAAACTGTCTAAAATATCTAATGAGTGGTCGCCAATAAATTATAAACTTTAGCAAGAGTTAGGCTTTTAAGCATTTATTAAGGAGAATAAGAATTTGGTAAAGAGAGAGAAAGGCCTAGATTCCTATCTATTAAAGGGAGAGCACATTTCTAGCTCCGCTCTCCACCCCAGTCCAGAGGAAAGAGCGCGAGAGTGAGCGCCAGTCTCTTCCTTCCTCCTCCCACTAGTCCGCGTCACTTCCTGATGCCAAAGAAAAGACTCCTGGTCTTGCCCTCAAAGACCTTCGCTTCATGGGCAGAACTCTTCTACAGTAAGTATCCAGCAGGTGGCGTTATTCCAATCGTTACAGTCCCCCCTGTTGTTCCTCAAGAAACAAAATGTTTCCTTGACGGAACAGTAAAAAGAATATAATAACTATTGCTAACTAATAATATGTGAACAACAATATAGAAAAGGAAGAGAGGAAAGTTTTGTCCAGAGGGGCGATTTTTTTTTGTCCTCATGAACCGACGCTTTGACATTGGTCTTGCAAAGGGAGGGCCTCTGCAGAGAGTACATATTACAGATGGTGTATATTATAACCGAAAAAGAAAAGAGAAAAAACCAAAACAAAACTGTTCATTTAAAGTCTCTGAAAGTCTTTTCTCAGATGTCCTCTAGGTGTAGTCGTGGAATGGAAGTCTTTTCAGGGGTTGATGTGTGGATACTGGTAATCAGCCAGGAAATTTCCTACAAAATTGAGCTTAACACAACTTTAAAATAGCTTTGTCAATAATCAAATCAAACAATGAAAGTTCTCAAAAACATGTCTAAGGGAATACAGAATCTTAGTTGTTAACACGTGAAACATACAATAAAACAAAAATTGAACCATTCTTTAAAATTATATTATTACTATAGTCCCCCTTATGGAGGGTAATTGAGAAGACAATTGCTGCAATATTAATTATTAAAAGTAATTTTTATCTTTGTTTCATCACTTTTTGCATCATCTGCCTAATTATCCTCATGCCATTATGAGAAATTTTAAAATCTAATATAATTAGTAACAGATGTCAAGGCCAAATTCAACACTGTTATTTATCATGACACCTGAGATAATTATGGGGGTTACCATAAAAGAACAGAGAAATGATGGGATATGAGCATTCCCACACTTGAGCAATATGTACTGCCCATACAGTATGCCAGGCTTAAAATAGATGGATGGAATATATGTCCATGCCACCGAACATATTGGAGGAAACTGAGTCAGACTTAATCAGATGCATGGGATTGAGATGTCCATGGCATCAGGCATATAGGAGGGAGCATAGAAGCCAGGTGTAGAAGGGAGATGGGTGGGATCAATACTTCCAGCCATCTGTACAATATTGTGGGGAAAAATAAAATAAAATATTAAACCAAGAGAATCCAACCTCAACATTTGTCAAAAGCCGTTCCCTCGGCCATACCTTGACTTCATGCATGTCTCCCCTCATGTGACAGTTCAGTGTCTGCTTTTGCATGTATTCCTCTTGTGATTGGATGGCACCTTGGCCAACTGGCATCTGATAACTCAGAATAAAGGCAATTAATGTCTTAAATGATAAATTCCCATAATCCAAGTCTCATATGGATTTAAAAATTGAGGATAATAAATGATTGCAAAAAATGTGAATACATCTTGACTCAGAACATAATATATAATTATGCAACAATTTCAAATAATACCCCCTTTTTTTACTTAGTATACAATTACTTTTGTGAAAAATCAGAACATATATGCTCGTTTTGTTCATAATTTTGCTAACCTGCTTTTGTCTTTAATTAGTAATCTTATAAAGCATTTGTATGGTGAAAAGACTGACAGACAATATAGAGGGGTTAAAGAAGAAAAACTTAAGCTGAATAAGAATGACAATCAACATAGTTCAAGACTCTGCTTCTTTTGCCATGGAAGGGTATATATTTTACAGAAATGTAGAAGTAAGCAGCAATATAGAAAAGGAAGAGAGGAAAGTTTTGTCCAGAGGGGCGATTTTTTTTTTGTCCTCATGAACCGATCAAGTTTATATTTTGTAATACTCTTATTAATATTAAGTTCATATTCATTTAGATTTCCCTAGTTTGAATTTCATTGTCTTTTATTGTTCCATGTGTATTTTCTTCTATTCATTTGTCTATCTAATTTTGAAAAAAATGCAAGATGGTTTTGATTTCATAATACAATGTTAATTCTAGGAGTATTGTGTGTATTTTTTTTCTCAACTGATTATTTGATCGAGATTTGATGATTCACTGTCATTTATTTCTGCATGTCTCTCATAAAGGTCCTTCCCATCACACAGATACAGGCCTAGTTCAGGTCTTTATCACATCTTGCCTAGAATTTTGCAATAGACATCTTATTAGGTTCCCTGCCTCATGTCTCACTCCACACCATCCTTTCACAGCTTCAAAAATGACTTCCCTAAAGTATAGGCAGTGATCCCCTCCCCAGCCAGCCAATAAACTGAAAAGGCTCCACCTTACCTTTAAAGTTAATTATATATGTTGCTGCTTGAAATTTAGAATTCTTCACAATTTGACCCTTTTCTATATTGTTAGACTTCTTAAACATTACTTTCTCCCATACACTCTATGGTCCAACCATAAAGATCTACTATTAGATTTTATTACACAAGGTTGCCACCTCCCTGCATGTACCGCCCTGTCCCCCCGCCCTCTCCCCAATCTCTCTCTTTGACTTGGCTTTCTCTCATGTGTAGAAAGCTTCTTAGGATCACTGGTATTCTTTGAACCTTAGATAATGAACCACATTTTTAGTAAGCTCTCCATCTCCCAGCTTAAGCTCCTCTTCTTTGGTTAGCTTCCACCTAATCTATACCTATATTTATTGTTCATGTTGTCTCTCTCATTAGAAGGTGAACTAAAAAAAGAAATTAAAAAGCAATGTGAACTAGGGGGCAGGGACTGTTTTATCTTTTTTATTTGTTTTACTATCACTTAATACAGTGCCTGAAACATAGTAAGCAGTTACCAAATGCTTACTGAGTTTTTTATTTATTTTCATTCCAAAGACATATCACAATACTTGGAATATATGCGGTGTTTAGTAAACAATTTTTGCTTTCTTGCTTGATTGCTGAACTGTCCTGCTTGGCTCATATCATCTCTTCTTAAGTTCTTAGAAGACCTTCTGAGATGAATATCTCACAGTTTTTCATTTTTTAGAAACTTAATACAATGCCTATCATAGCATGTACAACAACCAAAAAATATACTTTCACCTAAGTATTCATCAATTCCTTAACTTGTTAAGATATTAGAGGAAAATATGTAACAATGATGCTCACCAAGGCTCATCTTTTAAAGACCTATGACATTTCCCTCTTTTCACAGCAGAAGATACCATATGTAACTTGAATTCCAAAAAGCAATAGAAATTGTGCTATAGAAGTATCATGGATTAATACTGCTCCATAAAAAACAATCAATATAAAAAATCAAGCTAATTGTGGGCATATACAATATGAACTGATACACCATGCAAAAAGCAGAACTACAATGACTGCAACAATGTAAATGGAAAGAAGACCAATAATACAACCATACCAACACCACCACAGCCTTTCCCACCCTAAACCCTACAAAATTGATTGCTGTGAAATTATAATGAACACCAGTGATGAGATATGGAAATATACCTCCTCTCCTTTGTAGAAGCAAAGGACTACGAATATGAAATAGTGCATGCAGACTTGGTTGATGTTTTTAATTATTTTTGCTGGATTGCACTCTATCTTTTTTTAAGGTTATACAGGATGTCTCTTCTATGAGTCATGTAGGAGAGAGGTATATTGGGAAATAAAGATAAAATGAAACAAAAGGTAACATTTTTTTTTAAAGATGGCATGGTTCTATTTGTGAAACATTCCACTAGAGAAGGAAGTTGTTCACTTTTTTATTTTTTTATTTTTTAGAGATCATATGTTGAATGGTGTTGGGATATTGGGCTTAAAATAAATAATATTTTACTGCCATGTTCAGGATATATTGGCCAGGTAGGCAACCTCTAGACACCATTATTTTGAGCTCTGTTCTTTGCAAGGAGTGAAAGCTAGAAAGAAAGGGGAGTAGTCACTGGGCAAGAACAGAAAAGCATATTTATTTTTTTCAGTATTTTATTATTTTCCAGTTACATATAAGGATAATTTTCAACATTTTCTTTCATAGGATTTTTAGTTCCAAATTGTTCTCCTACTCTCCCTTCCCTCCCTCCTCCCCAAGACAGAAAGCAATCTAATATAGGTTATATATGTGAAATCACATTAAACATATTTCTGCATTAATCATATTGTGAAAGAAGAGTCACAGCACAAGGGAAAACCCTCAAAAAAGAAGGGAAAAAAACAGCCCCAAAGTAGAAACAGTATGGTTCAATCTGCATTCATAAACCACAGTTCTTTTTTCTGGATGTTGAGAACATTTTATATTATGAAATTCTTTGAAATTGTTTTGGAAAATTGCATTGCTAAAAGAGCCAAGTTTTTCATCATTGTTCATCACACAATGTTGCTGTTACTATGTACAATTTTCTCCTGCTCCTCTCAGTCACCATCACTTCATGTAAGTCCTTCCAGGTTTCTCTGAACGCCTCCTGCTCCTCTTTAATTTTCACATTGATTTTTTAAAACTTTGTGCTCTAAAATTTCATCTTCCCTCTCTTCTTATCCCTACCAATGAGATCCAGCAATTCAATATAAGTCATCCATGTGCAGTTATGAAAAACATGTTTTCACTATTCAAGTTTTGAAAGAAAATAGACAAAATACTTTTAGAAAAAGGAGCTAAAAATGAAATTATACTTAAATGTGTATTCAGATACTATCAGTTAGAAGTATTATCGTCCCATGTAGAATATCCCTCATGATTTCTTTTTCCTGTTTGCCTTTTTATGCTTCTCTAGGGTCTTGTATTTGAAAGTCAAATTTTCTATTCAGTTCAGGTCTTTTCATCACAAAAGTCTAAATGTCCTCTTTTTCATTGAAGTACCATTTTTTTTTACCTTTGAAAGATTATACTCAATTTTGCTGTGTAGTTGATTTTTGGCTTCAGTCCCAGTTCCTTTGCCCTCTGGAATATCATCTCCCGTACCCTCTGGGCCTAAAATGTTGATGCTGCTAGATCTTGTTTTATCCTTACTCTAGCTCCACCATATCTGAATTCCTTTTTTCTAGTTGCTTGCAATATTTTCTCCTTGACCTGGGATCTCTGGAATGTGTCTATAATATTCCTGGAAGTTTTCCTTTTGGGATCTCTTTCAGGAGGTGATTGGTGGATTCTTTCAATTTCCATTTTACCTTCTGCTTCTAGAATATCAGGGCAATTTTCCCTGACAATTTCTTGGAAGATGGTGTCTAGGTTCTTTTTTTTGATCATGGTTTCCTGGTAGTCCAATTATTTTCAAACTATCTCTCCTGGATCTATTTTCTAGGTCAGCTGTTTTGCCAAGGAGATATTTCATATTGCCCTCTATTTTTTTATTCAGTTGGATTTGTCTTACTATGTCTTGGTTTCTCATAAAGTCACTAGCTTCCATTTGTTAAATCCTAATTCTTAGGCAATTATTTTCTTCAGAGAGTTTATGTATCTTCTTTCCCATCTAATTTTTCAAGATGTTGACTTTTTTTCTCATGAATCTCCTGCACTGTTCTCATTTTTCTTTCTATTTTTTCCTCCGTCTCAATCTTCCCTCTATCTCTCCTACTTTTTCTTCAAAGTCCCTTTTGAGCCCTTCCATGGCCTGAGACCAATTCATATTTTTCTTGGAAGCTTTGGATGTTGAAGCTTTGACTTTGTTATTATCTTCTGCTGAGGGTGTATTCTGGTCTACACCTTCCCAAAGAAGCTGTCTATTTTCAGATGTTTTTTTTTTTAACCTATTCATCTCAACCCAGAAGCAGATTCTGATTGAAATCTGATTCTCTATTGTCTGAAGCTTGGCATGCCTGTGCCCCTCCCCTACTGGGCTGCCACCACTGGATTTGGCCCACTGGTTCAGAACCAGGGTGCTTCTCCCCAACTCCAACAGAGCCTACAACCATTTCACCATGGCAAACAGCTGAACACCCTCACTGGTCCATTTGTGGAGCCTCAGAAGAAGCTGCTGGCACTGAAGATTCTGAGGCACTGGATGCACTGTCTATTCTTGGCTGGATCTGGACCACACGCTGAGTTCCTCTATCAGTCTTATGAGCAGGTGATCACAATTGCTGTCTTTGGCTGGAAAAGAGTCTCACTCTGTTCTTATTTGGGTTAGTCTGGGGCTGTTCTGTTTTTTGTTTGTTTGTTTGTTTATTTTGTTGTTTGTTGTTTGTTTTTTTTAATAGCATTATTTGGGAGTGAGTGGATGGGTTTATCTGGAGCTTGCAGGATTAATAGCCTCTCCTCCTTTATCTTGGCTCTGCCTTACAGAACAGCATATTTAGAAGTGTGAGAATCAGAGCACCACCACCCTGCCGAGAAAGACATAGTGAGAACCAGGGTAACACCCCCCTGAAAAGAACACATGTGACTAAGTGTTCCAGAAGTTGCCTAGCATTCGGAAGTTACCACCTGTAAGTCTTGTCTCTCAGTGCAATCAGCTATTTAGCTTGGAACTGTGTGTGAGGATGGCCCTACTTCCTGTTTCACAGGTGACTTCTGGGAGAAGCTACTGAGTATCTTCTTTCTGGTGTGGGAACTGGCTGGTGGTGACAGACAGATTTCTCTCTCTTAGCTAGGTGAAGGCAGCTTTTCCTTGCTTTCTTTGATAACCCCCAATATACTTTAATAAATGCTTAATGCCCAAAGACTGGTGCTAAAGCTTCTAATTTAAGGTAACCACTCATTAGATTTTAGACATCACCGTTAGATTTTTTAAGCTTCACAGAAGAAAGATCTGTGGTTATCTTGCTTTTATTTAGAAGCAAAGAAGGTGAAAGGTAAGGAATGTGAAGAACCCATGAATATTCTGTAACAGGTGCTTTGAAGTGACTATCACATTTCCCATTTGTGCCGATTAGTTACATTCTCAGGGTTCCAGGGTAGGTTTGATGGTATTTTTTTTCCTAATGGTATGGATCACGATTTTCTACTGATGTGCTTTGTGCCATAAATATCACTTGATGCCAAGTATTTAGCTAAGCTTAATAAGGCTAGGGCAAAGTGAGCTCACATTTAAAGAGCACACAAGGCATAAAATTACTCACAGCTATGTGGAAGAATTATTTTTGCCTGAGTACTCATGACACTCCCTTTACATATGGCCTAACTTTTTTGCTGGACTCTATGGAACAATGAATCTGTACCCTACATGTCTTTGGATCCTGATGTAGACATTGGTATTGAGCTGTTTGGACAATGTTGCTAGAAAATTCTTGGGAAGATGAAAAGTATTCCAGACCTCTGAAATTCTTAAGGTCCTCAACCGGTGGGGAGCAGAAAGGGCAGAGACTGGGACCACCCTCTCCCAACCATCCCACAATCAATTCTTTCTTAGGGCTTTGGCTAGAATATCCTTTTCTCCCTCCTTGAATCAATCACTGAATAAGCTCCAAGTAGATCCAAATTTTATCCAGGTCCCACAGAGGATTACCAAGTTTCTTAAGTTAGTAGAAAGGCTTCTTGTGAAATGTCAATACTGGTGTTCAAAATCAGGAGTAATAAACATGTATTAAACACCTACCATGTGCTAGCTACTGTGCTAAGTGCTTTATAATTATTATCTAATTGGATCCAAACAACAAGCCTGGGAAGTAATTACTATTTCCATTTTACAGTTAAGGAAACATAGGCAAACAGAAGTTAAGTGACTTGCCCAGGGTCTCACAGCTAAGAAGTATCTGAATCTAGATATGAACTTAGATATTCTTGACTCCAGGCCCAGACCTCTCTCCACTGTACCACTTAAGTGTGCATGTTCTACTCTCAGTCTAGAGCTTTTAGGTGATTAATTGAGACACATTCTTGCTTTAAGGAATCAGATAAGCATTTTATCACTTACTTTTGGTGAGGTTGGATAATGATAATTTGACTGATTCACTAAATGAACCATACACTGTTACATTTGTACATTGACATTCCAGCAATTACTTTAGAAAAAGAATCAAAGTTCTTAATCTTCCCTTGTCCAAAAAAATTTTAAAAAAAATTAAAAATGAATGAATGTATGAATAATTAATAATAAATTAATGAATGAAAGAATGAATAGATAATTTTTTTTAAATCATGGTATTTAGAGCTGGAAGAGACCTGAAAAGTCATGAAGTCTAATATCTTTCATTTTATAAATAAGCAAACTGAGATACATAGCTAAGTATCTGACATTTTACCATCATAATTTTTCAATAGAGTAATGGGAAATGATTGTCAATCAGTTGCTATCCAAATCTTTAAGTTCAAACGGGAGAGGAAACATGCAGGGAGGTGGTGGTGGGAGCATTTAAACAGACCTGTCTTTTATCTCCATCATTTAAAATTGCTGTAATCCAAAGCTTAGGGTGACTGGCTAGTGAGACTGATAAGGGGAATTTAACAGGAATCGATTGACTAATTTTTTCTTCAAATAACAAGCTGCTGCATTAAGCAAAAGTTAAAAGTTCACGTCTTCTATTTAAGAACATGAGGATATTTTGTCAGACTTCTAATAAGCATTTATTAAACACCATCTGTTATGTGCAGGGGGAATACAAAGAAAGACAGAGGACAATACCTGCTGTAAAAGATCTCACATTGTTCTGGGGGGAGACAACATGCAAACAGCTGTCTGTCAAGAAATATATAACAGGCAAATTAGAAATAAGCAACAGAGGGATATCACCAGTATTAATGAGGATAAAAGAAAGGCTTCTTGCAGAAGGTGAGATTTTTGCTGGGACTTTTAGCTAGGCAGGGAAGCCAGGAAATGGATATAAAGAAGAGAATTCCAGGTATGGAGGAACTTCAGTGAAAATGCCTGGAGTTAGGAGATTGAGTGACTAGTGTAAAGAGCTTCAAGGAGATCAGTGTTATCAGATTAAAGGACAAATGGAGGTGAATGAGGAGTAGGGAGACTGAAAAAGTATTAGGGACCTAATTCATAAAACTCTGTAGATGCTAAACTGAGAATTCTATATTTCATAATGGAAGTGATAGGAGCTACTGTGGTATATCGAATATGATAGGGGGTGGTGACCTTATCAGACCTAGACTTTAGGAAAATCAGTTTGACAGTTGAGTGGATGAAGGATGACCTGGAGTGTGGAAAAAACTTGAGGCAGAGAGACCAACCAGAAGATTGTTGCAATAGTACAGGCATGGGGTGCTGAGAGAGTACAACAGGGTTAATGTTAGCATCAAATGAGAGAAGGGGATGTATACAAGAGAAGTTACAAAGGTAATTAAAAAAAAATAGTAACTGTATTAAAACAAGCTTGAGATATGACCTTACACCTATCAGCTTGGCTAAAATGGTAGAAGGGGAAAGTGACAAATGTTGGAGAAGATGTAGAACAATTAGAACACTAAATCACTGTTTGGTGGAACTGTGAATTAATTCAAACAGTTTGGAGAGCAATCTAGAATTATGCCCAAAGGGTTATTAAACTACCTATATCATTTGACTCAGCAACACCACTTATTTGGTCTGTTTCCCAAAATGATTAGGGAAAAAATAAAAGAACCTATATGTTTTAAAATAGTTTTATCAACTCTTTTCATGATAGCAAAGAACTTGAAATTACAGGGATGCTTATCAATTGGAAAAAGACTAAATAGTTGTATATGATCATAATATAATATTACTATGCTATAAGAAATGATGAGCTCATTGATTGCAGAAAAATGGAAAGATTTATATGAAATAAGAGTTAAATGAGCAGAACAAAGATAATGTGGTACAGTAACAGCAATTTTATATAAGAAAAACTTTGTGTGACTAAGTCATTTTGAGTATTGTAAATGCCTAAATTAACTACAAAGGATCTAACAAAGAAGATTCTATCTACCTCCAGAGAGAGAATTGATAAATAGAAGTATGTATATCATGGTTTCACATATAGAAAATATATATGTAGGTATGTATGTATATATGTGTGTGTATGCACATATACATGCATACATATTTATGTCTAATAGTATCCATCTCTGGGGGGATAAAAGGGAAAAGTACAAAAAGTGCATAGCAGAGAATAAAAGAAAATAATAGAAGGAAGCATAGAAAGTAGAATAGCTTGGAAAATGAGTAGTAGTTATATTTTTTCTCAAAAAACGTAAGCAATGTGAAATGTAAATTCATAGTTTCATAGTGAATTCTTTTTTACATTGTGCTGTATACATGGAATTATTCTTTTTTTGGTCTTTATATGTTTAAGTTCAAAATTAATGAAATTTAAAAAAACAAAATGGTAGTAATTGTAAGGAGATTAAATACGGGGAGGTGACAGTGAGAACTCAAGGATGATTGAAATCAGTTTTGGTTAAGAAGGAAGAGGATTGGAAAGAAGCCATTTGATTTGGCAATACATAGATTACTAGTAACTTTATAGAAAGTAGTTTCAGTAGAGTGGTGAAGTCAGAAGCCAGAATATAGAGAGTCAAGAAGAAAATGAGAGGAGAGGCAGTGGAGGTACCTATTGTAGGTGGTCTTCTCAAGGAGTCTAGCCCCCCAAAGCACATAATTTGACACAATAGTTAGCAAGAATGGATGGATCAAGTGGGATTTTTGTTTGTTTATTTGTTTCTGAGGCTGCTGGAGACAAATACATGTTTGCAGGCAGTAGGGAAGCAGACAAGTAGATAGGGAAAGAACAAAACTAAGTGATAGAGAGAGGATGATAGAATAGAAATTTGGTAGAGTTCAGTTGAGGTAGGTAGGAATAATCAGTGTGGGGTGGGCAGTAGTGTTTGATTTATGACAGTCAGGGCTTCAGGATCACTGGGATGGGGATGGAATGACAAGAAAAGGGGTTGTTTGATCATTGAAGAATGAGTTCAGGTAGCTTCTCAATATATTTGGGGGTTTGGCCTTTGTAATTCAGGGAGTTAGGAAGTTCAGGAATGGGATCAGAGGAGAGAGCTGAAGGAATATTGTTTCTCTCTTGATAACTCTTGCGTCAAATTGCGTGCTTTCAGGAGCTAGACTCTGAGAAGACCACTTCCACTTCCTCCTGCAGGTCATGCCAGGAGACAACCCGAAAGAACTCAATAGACCAGTTTGTTATTGTTTTTTCTCTCTCTAGGCAGATAAGAATAGCTCAGTCCTGCAAACAAGCTGGAACAGAATCAAATAGTGAATCTTTCCATCTCCTACAGTTCAGAAGAGGTCAGGTGAGGAGACCAGTTGGCATTAGATTGACATCTCTGTGTCCCTGCAGGCAGGAAAGAGGAAGGGTACTATATATATATATACACACACAAACACAAAATATATGTGTATTTTCTACATATCCATATATGTGCACGCACTTATATACATATATTTATATAATTATGGAGTACAGAGAACCAATTGTGGTGTCAGAAGGAAGGAGGATGGAAGGGGAAGTGAAGTGGGGAAAAAGAAGGGGAGAAAGAATAAGGGAGGAAAAGAAGACAGAAAGGAGAGAGAAAAAGGAATGAGAAGAGAAGGAAAAGGGGTATTATTACTTCCCATCTTGCCCTGTCCCTTGTTTCCAAAATTCTTTATCAGACTGCTCGACAAAACAATAGTGTCATTCTCTCTAGTTACCTGATAATGAGTCATTTGTAACAGCAGGTCACTGGAGAGCAGCTGAAGACAGGCATTAATATGTTGAGAGTACCAGTGGGACCTGGGGAGAATTGGCAAGTCTTTTGGTCTGCTGATCTTGTTTATACTAACTTAGGATAAACAAACTTAGCTTTTTTTTTTTTAAAGTATTAATCAAGTATCCCTTTTTTTTCATAGACAGCCTTCTCCTCTTATTATTTATGTGCCATTCTATGCAGCCTTCCAACAATTTTAGCAGTGGTATGAAATAATTAGCATATCCCCTCTGAAAGTAAAATTTAAAATTTTCTTAATGAGCTGAATTGAATTTCCCTTTATCTTTTTAGAGACCTCATGATCATTAATAAAAAGCACCTCAGTTGGAATACAGGTGCAGTAATAAAGGAGGCTTCACAACCATCCTTAATTTAATTAGTGTCACCTTAGCTTTTAGTAGGGGTAATAGCAGAGTATCACAACCTTCCATGATTTAAGACTCATCTTGCTCGCTAATTAGCTCACTTTGAAAATTAAATGACCTTTCAGAAGTGAAGAACAGGAAAGCAGCTAAGAATTTAAGGGGGAAAATGGAATATTTTTCTCAATGTGATATTTCAATTGCAATGAGGATATTTGTATGCCCCAAAGAACCACAATGAATTTAATGAGCTCTATGCTTTCTTTAGGTACATTTTTGTAAATTAGAACAGAATAGAGGAAGAGCCAAAAGTATACATCATCTCAGAGATTCCACACAATACCAAGCAAAAATATACATTGAAAGGAATTGCTCTTGTAAAGCACTAATTTTCTTGGATATAGGTAGATAAGACTTTGATTTGCTAACTTTCAAAGGAGAACGAGTCCCTGATACAAAATCAGCCCTGCTTTTCATGAAATCAGAAACACCTAGTTAAAAGCAGGACAGCTAGATGGTGTGTGAGTAGAGCTTTAATGCTGGAGTCAAGAACACCTGAATTCAAATCCAGCCTCCAATATTTACTAGCTGTTTCACCCTGGGCAAGTCATTTACCTGTTTGCCTCAGTTCCTCATATTTCAAATGAACTGGAGAAGGAAATGGAAAAATCATTGCAGTATCTTTGCTAAGAAAACCCCAAATGGGGTCACAAATAGTTGCTCATGATTGAAAACAACTCAACAACAACAAAAAGTTAAAAGCAACCTCAATGGTTCTTTAACTCAAATTCAAACTTGAACTAAAACTATATATATATATATATGTATGTATGTATGTATATGTATATATATATGTGTGTGTATAAAGACATGCATGCACACACATGTTTACATATACATATATACATACACACATACCTGCTGGTATGTATATGGAGGAATGCTCCATATATCTTCTAGTTAAGGAGTCAGAGGCTAAACCAGGTTTAAAGTGAATATGGCTGACATAGGTACTTTTTTTCAAATGAAGGTTTGGAGATAAACTCACCAATAAAAGGATTGTGCAAGACAAGGCCTAGTTGAGATCAGATAGCAGAGTAATCCAGTCGGCAGAGTAATGTTACTTCTAACACTGTTCAGGAGCACGGAGTAGAAGCATAGGAGTTAGGTAAATTGTAGGAGTAACCCAATGTAAGAGTTTGGCAATGCTTGAGTGCTGATAGCACAAGAAGTCAAGAATTTTCAAGAGTAGAGGCTAGTGCAATGTTGAAATGGTTAACTGTGCCTTTAAGATTAGAAAGGAAGAAAAGTGAAGTAGTGCAGGGTTAATGACCTGGAAGTGTCCAGAATCCAGTAGGAGGTCATAGTGAGAACAAGGAATAAGAATTTTTTTAAAAAAGGAAAAGAAAAAAAATATTTGTAATGGAATCTTCTATGTAAAATTTCCTACAGGCAGCCATATCATTTGTATCTGTAAGCTACCAGTAAAGGAAACACAACCATCTCCTAAACCCTTTCATCTTTTTTATAGACTATTCAAATTATTAAAAAATATTCTCTTAAATATAACTGAAATTTACCCTTCAACAACTTTTTATATATTTTTCATAGTTTAGAAATCTGGGGCAAAGTTTAATTTTTCTTCCTTGTGCTAGAACTTCAGAACTGACAGATTTATACAGAATGTCCAAAAAAATTTAGTACTGTTTTAAATGGACTAAGATTTTGAAGACAGTATACATTTCCCTTTCCAAACTTCTATCCCTCTCAAAACTCACACACACTGTTCCTCCCCACATATTAAAGTTTCTCTTCAGGAAATTTCCCTGGTTGCCTCGCCCAGTTCTAGAATGGCATAATTTCTAGTTCACTCAGGAACATGGGTCTGTTTTCCAAATGGGCTCTCATATGTGAGCATAAAATAGCATGCCCAGAAGTGATATTATTACTTGAGATATGGCATAGTTAGGGTAGAATACATCAAGATTCTCCTCCCTTACTTTGTATGCTTTGCCTATTTGATAGAAAATTGGCACTTTTATCCCTATTAATTTTCATCTCATTAGATCTGAGTCATTGAAATGTTCTTTTCTCCTGATTCTACCATTCATTGTGTTATTTATTCCTTCTAATCTTGTATTCTTAGCATATTTGATCAGACTTCTGTTCCTTTATCCAAGTCACGGATTAAAATGTTCAGTTTCAGGGCAGCTAGGTGGCGCAGTGGATTAGAGCACCGGCCCTGGAGTCAGGAGGACCTGAGTTCAAATCTGGCCTCAGACACTTAACACTTACTAGCTGTGTGACCCTGGGCAAGTCACTTAACCCCAATTGCCTCACTAAAAAAATGTCCAGCTTCCTATATAAGATCAAGGAGATGACTGTGATTCCCAACTAAAGACTTTACTATCTGTGATTAGATATAATCTGAGGACAAGAGTACAACCCCATTGGCAGTAATACTGAAGAAGATGATGAGCATGATGACACCATGGTCTGTGGAAGTCAAAGCTGAAATTGATGCAAACCTCTTCCTAAATTCTTTCTCAACTGATGTATCTCCCCGCAAAGATTATACTCAGTTTTGCTGGGTAGGTAATTCTTGGTTGTAATCACAGTTCCTTTGCCATCTGGAATATCATATTCCATACCCTGTGATCCATAATAGGATCCTTAGGAAATAATAATAATAATAATAATAAGGATCCTTAATAGGATCCTTAGCAGTTCCTTGGGAACTGCTAGATCTTGTGTTATCCTGGCTGTAGCTCCACAGAACTTGAATTGGATCTTTCTAGCTGCTTGCAATATTTTCTCTTAGACCTGGAATCTCTGGAATTTGGATATAATATTCCTGAAGGTTTTCCTTTCAGGTTCTCTTTCCAGAAGGTGATCTGTAGATTCTTTCAATTTCTATTTGCCTTCTGCTTCTAGAATATCAGGGCAATTTTTCCTGACAACTTCTTGGAAGATGTTGCCTAAACTCTTATTTTGATCATGGTTTTCAGGTAGTCCAATGATTATCAAA
This sequence comes from Dromiciops gliroides, assembly GCF_019393635.1. Taxonomy (NCBI): domain Eukaryota; kingdom Metazoa; phylum Chordata; class Mammalia; order Microbiotheria; family Microbiotheriidae; genus Dromiciops; species Dromiciops gliroides. Next base: position 215,303,454 of record NC_057866.1, on the reverse strand, counting down.
TTATCTCTCCTGGATCTCTTTTCCAGATCAGCTGTTTTTTCAAAGAGATATTTAATTTTGCCCTCTTTTTTATTCATTTGGATTTGCTATGTTATGTCTTGACTTCTCATAAAGTCATTAGCTTCTATGTGTTCTATCCTAATTCTTAAGCAATAGGTTTCTTCAGAGAGATTTTGCAATTCCTTTTCCATTTGACCAATTTGGCTTTTCAAGCTGTTGACTTTTTTTATAACCCTCCTGCATCACTTTCATTTCTCTTTTCATTTTTTCCTCTATCTCTCTTACTTTGTCTTCAAAGTCCTTTTTGAGTTGCTTCCATAGCCTAAAGCCAACTCCTATTTTTCTTGGAAGCTTTGGATGTAGGAGCTTTGAATTTGTTATTATCTTCTTCTGAAGGTATATTTTGATCCACCTTGTCACCAAAGTGAAATCCTGCTTCCACGATTTACTGTCCCAAGTTTCAGGGGTCCCAGGTGGTAAGATTTAAGGAGAGGCACTTTCTCAGCTTGATTGGCCTGGAAATAACCAATGAACTGCTTGTTCTTTAACCCTGAAGCAGATATCAGATTGAAATTGATTCTCAGTGCTCTGCAAGCTTGGCGTGGCAGTGCCCCTCCCCCACGGGTCTCTACCACTCATGTCTCCTTCCTGAGCAACATGTTCTACCTCTGTTCCAACAGAAAACCCCACTATTTTCACACTCTGGAGCCAAGATTCAGAAAAAGTTGCTAATGCTGAAGATTCTGAGGCTCTGGAGGTGCAGCCTGCTTGAGACTGGAACGGAGCAGCACATTGAGCTCCTTCCTCACCCTGGTGTAACAGACCCCTCCTGCTGAACTTCTAAGCTGTCTTTGACTGGAAAACAATCTTACTCTCTTTTTTGTGCATTCTGCTGCTCCAGGAGTTTTCTTATGGCATTTTTGGATGTATGTGGAATGATCTCTTGGGAGCTCCAAGAGTCACAGCCTTTCCTCTGCCATTTTAGCCCCACATATTTCTTATTTAGCATACTTTTATATGGATATGTACTGTATATATTGGAATATAACCCCACCCAAAATAAACAAGCAAAACAACAAAATATGCCACCCTCCAGTTTTTTTGTTTTTGCTGCACCCCGGTCATCCTTCATTTTCTTTCTTTTTCTTTCATTTTTATGTTTTTTAATCATAAATGTATTTTATTATTTCCAGGTACATGTAAAGATAGTTTTCAACATTTGTTTTTATAAGATTTTTAGTTCCAAATTTTTCTCCCTCCCCTTCTCCCAAAGAAAGAAAGCAATCTGATATAGGTTTTATATATATATATATATATATACATACACACACACACACACACATATATATACATATATATATATATATATAGGCAACGACATTAAACATATTTCTTCACTTGTCATATTGTGAAAACTGAATAAGAACAAAAGGGAACAACCTCAAAAAAGAAAAAGGCCCAAAACGTAAAAATAGTATGGTTCAATTTTGCATTTAGATCCCTCAGTTCTTCTCTTGGATGTAGAGAACATTTTCCATCATAAGTTGCCTGGAATTGTCTTGGATCATTGTATTTCTGAGAAGAGCTAAGTCTTTCATAGTTGATCAGAAATATAATACATTCTAAGAGGAGAAAAATACATCTCCCCTATTTCCAATTCTTTGCCACCACAAAGAGAGCTGCTATAAATCTTTTGTACATGTAGGTCCTTTTCCCTTATTTATTTAAAGATGAGGCCTTTATCAGATACACCGGCTGTAAAAATTTGTCCCCAACTTTTTGATTTCCTTCTAATTTTGGCTGCATTGTTTCCATTTGTACAAAACCTTTTTAATTTAAGGTAATCAACATGATCCATTTTGCATTTCATAATATTCTCTATCTCTTATTTGGTCATAAATTCTTCTCCTCTCTATAGGTCTTTTAGCTCCCAGCTGCTACATTTAGCTCCCTGATAGGATTCTGCTTTCCTTATTGGTAAGGGTTCATCACAACTACCTGACTCCAGAACATTTCACAATACATTTTGGCTATCTTCCAATTTCCTGCCCTGCCACGTTTTCTGTACCTTTGCCTCTTTCTTTTATCAAATCAACATTTCTCTTCCTGGAAAGATCATGCCAGTAGTTTGCCTTATGGCTCTACTCACCATCCCTGTGGCTTCTTAGAAGAAAACATCATTCCTGGTAGAATGTGAGGGCTTAGAAGGCAGAATCTGTCTTATGTTTTGTATTTGTGTGCCCAGTGTTTAATAAAATGTTTTGTACATAGTAAGTTCTGAATAAATATTTAACCATTCATTTAATTTATTCAAAACCAAACATTCAGATTAATTAAAAAGTAAAATCATAAAATTATTGTTTTCTGTTAAGCATAGGCACCAGGCCTTTCAGTGAGGCCTTAAAATAAGTAGTACAATTTAGCATTTGGATTTAACAATGAAGGTTATAACACATTATTCCAGGGGTCCTTAACCTTTTTGGTTGTCATAAATGCCTTGGTTACCTGGTAAGGTCTATGAACCCATCCTCAGAATAATGTTTTCAAATGCCTAAAATAAAACACAGAGTTATAAAGAAAACAAGTTGTATTGAAATAAAGATGAAAAAAGAAATAAAGATTTAATATTTTATTCTATATTCAAATTAATGGTTTATTTGAAATCTTAGTATAGTGCTTATCACAAAGAAAGTAGTTAAAAAATGGCTTCTTTTTTAATCATCACCTGTCATTCTATCATCTATCTATCTATCTATCTATTTATGTAGTTAGCTTGCTGTTTATCTATATATTAACAGAATATTTATGGTGGTCTATGGATTACAGGTTTAGAATCCCTACTTTAACGAAATAGTGAGTCAGGAAACCAGAGGCAAAAGCCCCTGTCACAACACCATGTGGCATTTTTGAAGTCGCTTAATATAGTATTATGAATAATATAAAAATTTAGAGTCGCAAGGGAACCTAAAATCCATCAAGTATGGGTAAAGAAACTGAAGTTGAGGATGGTTAAGTAACATACCATTTCTGTGGTCTTCCTTTCCATTTGTAAAATGACAGTATTGGAAGAGATGATTTTTAAAGTCCCTTTAGGATCTAAAGTTCTACTATTTTGTGAAATTACGTGTGAATTCTGTTTCAGTTTCTTTTTCATTAGAATGTAGTAGACAGAATACTTTCCAATTCACCTCCTGCTTGTTGAGGATGAATGAAAGTGATATATGTGTTAAAATAATGGTGAATTTAGTCTTTTCCTCTTCCCTTCTCCCTCCCTCTGTGCATTTCTTTGGGGAAGACAATAATAATATCTCAAATCTTTATAGTATTTTATGATTTACAAAACACTTTTCTCACTATAGTACTTTAAGGAATTTTATAGAAGTACTGTATGTGCACTGTATACAAAGAAAGAAAGTCAGAGTGACAGAGTGCTTTGCTTAGAGCTAGACAATCTGTAAGTGAACATTCTCTGCCTACTCAGTTCCAGACACTGTGTTAGGCACTGGGATTACAAACAAACAAAAAAAAAAGTCCTCAATTTCCAAGGCACTCACATTCTATTGGAGAGATGACATGTGCATACTTAAGTAAACAAAAAAATATATAAGGTAAATTTTGGAGAAGACACTAGCTAGTGATGGGATGGAAGATCAGGAAAGGGATCTTGTAGTAGGTAGCATTTGAGCTGTCTTAAAGGGATTCCAGAATTCTAAGAACAGGTCCTGAAGAAGTGCCTTTGAGGAATAGAGAACTGTCTATGTCACAGCACACACATGTAATGCAGAATGGCATGTGTGAGGAACATCAATCAATCAAGTCTGGCTAAAATCACAGAGTTTAACAGATATGATAAGTCTGGGAAGGTAGTTTGGAGCCAAATCATGAAGAGGGATTGGAAGGAGAATAACCATCTATTAAATGCCTACTATGTGGCAGGTAGTGTGCTAAGCAGGTAACAAATATTATTTCGTTTGATCTGCACAACAATCGTAGGAGGTAGGTGCTATTATTATCACTATTTCCATATGAGGAAACTGAGGCAGATAGAGGTTAAGTAGTTTCCCCAGTATCACACAATTATATGCCTGAGATCGATTTGAACTCAGTTCTTCTTAACTTTAGGCCCAGTACATTTCAAATACCGAGCAGAGTTGTTTCTATTTTATCCTAACAGGAATGAGGAGTCACTGGAAGATTTTAAAGATTTTTGACAGTCTTGGAAAATCAATTGCAAAAGGGAGGGAAAACAATAAAGAAAGCAGGTCTTCTGAGTGGGTCCAGGATTTTTTCTACCACACTTCTGACTAAAGGGTGAGCAGATTACTAGCACAAAAATTTTAAAATACCCAGTTATTTTCCACTTTATTGGGTAGATGTTGTATTTTCTTGTTTCACTTTGTTACAAGGGATGGTTCTGAGGCTTTGCTTACTAGAAATTTTATATGTGTATATATGCATACATGCATTGATATCTATATAAATGCATATAAAACTTTTAAAAGGAATTTTAATGAAGAAGAATCTTTGAGCATAAGCAGATATGCACAAGTTGTGTTCTGTTCAAGAGAAGGGAGACCTCACAACAATGTGACAACAGGTCTCTTACAATATTATTATGAAACAGCTTCAGAAAAATCTAATAGTGTCTCATTTTATAGGTATTTTTGTAATACCAAGCTGTACCAACATGTACAAGTTACAATATTCCTCCCTTTTATAATTTGCAAAAGTTAGTAGTTGTCCTACACACATGTAGCATGTGTGTGTACATACACATATGTATTCACATATATATCATGTATATATGTAATATATATATAATTTATACATCAAATGATTGTATCATTATTATACCTTACTTTACCAACAACAATGTAGGTTATGCCTGGATTTATTCGATTGAATAGTTGCTAATCTATTTGAAATAGCACTGGGCAAAGGGCCAGTAAACCTTGCCTGAATCTACCTAGGAAAGATAAGGATGACAGCTGGCCTCATTTTCAGAATGTTTATGTGCATTATCTTATCATTTGCTCTGATTTTTGTTGTCTTATGTGTACATTATAATTGTTAATTTTAACATGTAGCTAATGGTGGAAAAGGGACTTTTATTGCCACAATAAGAACATTTTGTTAATTGAGTCAACCTGTTGTAATTTCAAAGTTTTTCAGTTTTAAAGTCATTATATTTTACTTGGGCATGGATAGCTATAGCAGCCTGCTGACTACTGTTCTTTCAGCTTAGTTTGGCACTGTTTTCTGGGACTGGAGATAAGAATCTCTATTAAAGTTCAGGAAATTGTATGAATTGTTATTTATAGTCTAGTACCTGCCTACAAATTCTAATTTTCTTCAGTTGTAAAAAATAAAAAAAAAACAACAAACTAGAGAAAATAATATTCAATGCCCACTTTTCTCATGAAAAAATCTGATATACTCAGTGCTTAAAAATAAATCATTTTACTTCTTTATTCCTCAGATTCTTTATGTGTAATATAACAGAGATGGCCTGGGTATCCATAAAGCAAGAGCAACTGAGAGTTTGAATAGCTCTTAAAAGCTATCTATTCCATGGTCTTGAACAATGCAGAAGTTTATTTTAACAAAAAAAAATACTTACATTTCAGTATTGTAATGCACCTGAAAGGTCATCACATCCAGCTTATAATTGAAGTAGGCATCCTTTTTCCAATACAGTAAAGTAGTTAATTTTCTTCTACGGGAGACTTTCAATAGTAGAAAACTCTTCACCTCTTGAAGTAGTATATTTTACTATTGGATAGCTTTAATAACTATGAAGTGCTTTTGTTTGTTTATTTTTTAATATAAAATCAACTCTGCAACTCATTCTTACTTAATACATTGACTTCTTCTCCTAACTCTTCATCTCTACATTCTCTGACATCAGCCCTTCTGCATTATGTCTTCCTTTACCTCAGTATCACATGAGATCACCCTTCTCCTCAACAAGGAAAGTCCCTCTCCAGATACCCTTGATCCAATCACTCTTAAGTGTTCCAGCAGATTGTCACCAAAGTCAATTTCAACCATCTTCGATTTCTCATTTGCTAATTCCTTCCATGATGTTTTAAACCATATTCCAGTTCAGATTCCCCGGAAATAAACCCCAAACACGCTGCACAAGGGGAATGTACCCCCAGCCTCTGAATCAGCTGCAGCACTGTGTCTTCTGAAACTAAGTGTACCATCAGTTCAGATGGGAGAACAACTGGCTTGAGGGGTGGAAAACTCAGGGGTGTTTGCATGACCTGAGGAGGAATTCAAATATTCCACCCAAGCAGGGAACAAGGAAGAAATCTCGAGTGGTAGGAGGACCAGGTGTAGGAAGGGCACAGGCTCATCAGAGCTAAAAAAAAACACCCCAGCACTGTGCTGGCTGGTGTGAGGGCCAAAAGTGGATAGCCCAATACACTGGTTAACTAGCTAGTTGGCTTGAGGTTACCTTTGGGCCAGAGAACAGGGAAGGTGAGAGAAAAACCTGCCCTCCCTCAAACCAAAACACCTGGGAACCTCTAAAGCTTGACACAGTGTAGCTTGCACATAGAGAGCCTCACCATAAGAGGGAGTTAAAAGTCAAGTAAAAAATGGCAAGCTGATCAAGCAAAGAACGTTGAGAATAATAGAAAGTTTCTTTAGTGACAAGGAAGATCAGAAGAAGATAACAACTTCAGGGCACCTACATCCAAAGCTTCCAAGAAAAATATGAATTGGTCTCAGGCCATGGAAGCACTCAAAAGGAACTTTGAATAGAAAGTAGGAGAGATAGAAGGAAGATGTAGAGAGAGAGGGGAAAGAATGGAAAGAGAAATGACAGCAATGCAGGAGAGATATGAGAAAAAGGTCAACAGCTTGAAAAGCCAAATGGAAAGGAGATAAAAAAGCTGTCTGATGAAAATTATTGCCTAAGAACTAGGATTGAACAAATGGAAGCCAGTGACATTATGAGAAACCAAGACACAGTAAAGCAAATCCAAATAAATAAAAAAGAGAGGGCAATGTGAAATATCTCCTTAGAAAAAACAATTGATCTAGAAAATAGACCAAGGAGAGATGATTTGAAAATCAATGGACTAACTGAAAAAACATGACCAAAATAAAAGCTTAGATACCATCTTTCAAGAGATTGTCAGGGAAAATTGGCCTGATATTATAGAAAAAGAAGGCAAAATAGAAATGGAAAAAATCAACTAACTTATCACCTCCTGAAAAAGATCCCAAAAGGAAAACCTCCTGGAATATTATAGCCAAATGCCAGAACCCCGGGTCAAGGAGAAAATATTGCAAGTAGCTAGAAAAAAAATTCAAATACTGTGGAGCTCCAATAAGGATAACAGAAGATCTAGCAGCAACTACATTAAAGGACCAGAAGGCATGGAATATGATGTTCCAGAGGGCAAAGGAACTGGGACTACAGCCAAGATTCATGTACCCAGCAAAACTGATGATAATCTTTCAGAGGAAAAAATGGGACTTCAATGAAAAAGAGGATTGTCAGGCATTTATAATGAAAAGACCTCAACTGAATAGAAAATTTGATTTTCAAATCCAAGACCCTGGAGAAGAATAAAAAGGTAAACATGAAAAAGACTTCATGAGGGATGTTAAAAGATCAAACAGTTTACATTCCTACCTGGGAAAATAAAACTTCAAACTAATAAGAACTTTCTAAGTAAGGAATTCACAGAAGAAACAGTTCTGAACTGGATAAGAAGGGATGATAATCTGTAAAGCATTTATCTTTTGTTCTTTGAAGGGCAAACAGGGTGGTGTGTCTTAAGTCTGGGGCCGGATTTGGGCTTGGGGCCACCTGGGTCCTGGGCTGGTGCTTTGTCTACTGTGCCACCTAAGTAATCCATGATTACATCTTTAAAATAGGGTTGAGGGGTAGGAGCAATAGACTTGGGGAGGGGGAAGGGGAGAGGTGGCTCACATGAAGGAAACAAGAAAAATCTAATGGAGGGGAGGGGAAGAGGGGGAAGGAATTGGGGAGTGAGTGAAACTGAACATCATCAGAATTGGCTCAAAGAGGGACTAACATACATACTCAAGTGGATATAGTAATATATTTTTTCCCTGAGGGAAGGTGGGAGGGGAGGAAGAAAAGGGGGGGAGGGGAAGGAGGGAAGGGCAGATTCTGGGAGAGAGCAGTAAAAAGCAACACACTTTCAAGGAAGATGAAGATGTTAGGCATAACTACACAAGTATGACATATTGAATTATTATATCATAGTGAGGGTTGAGGAAGGAGGGAGGAAGAAAGACTTAGAACACAGAATTAGCTCAAAAACCTTAATCTCATTAGATTGGGCTCAAGGGGGGGAATAACATTCACACCCAATTGGGAAGAGTAATCTATTTAACCCTACAGGAAAGTAGGAGGGGAAGAAGATAAAGAGGGAATGGTGAATAAAAGGAGTGCAGAGCAGGGGAGGGGACAGTCAGAAGTAAAACACTTGAGGAGGAATAGAGTAAAACAAGATAAAAAAATAGAGTATATATCATGGAAAGGGAATAGGATGGAGGGAAATATTTATGATGATTGTCTATAATGGCAAAACGTATGGTACCTACTTTGCTGGGCTTTTATGAAGAAAATTATTTGCCAGTTTAAGGTACTATATACAGGTTATGATGAGCAGGATACTATCAGAAAAACCTGGAAAGACCTACATGAACTGAAGCAAAGTGAAATGTACCATATACAAAATAACAGTGATAGTGTAAGATGATCTGCTGGGAAGCATTTGGTTACTTTCAGCAAGGCAAGGATCCAATATAACCCTGAAGGGCTTATGAAAATTGCAAACTACAGAGAAAGAATTGATGGCATCTGAAAATAGATGGAAACACATTTTTAAAATTTTCTTTCTTTGAAAAGTCCTTAATCTGAAGTTTTATTTTTTTAACTGTTTTCTCTCACAACCTACCTAATGAGGGAATAATTTCCATGACTAATCATGTTCTTGTGGGTGGGGGGTGGGCAAGGAGGGAGTAAGAGAAGTTGGAACACAAAGTTCTAAAGAATTGATGTCAAAATTTGTTTTTACATATATTTTGGAAAATAAAAGTTAAATGAATGAAAGAAAAAATATAGAAAAAAATAAAAATAAAACAAAAAACAAAGTTAAATTAAATTAAAAAACAAACACAACATATCCCAGTTCTTCATCCTTTAAAAAGAAAACAAAAATAACCTGGCTTTACATTACCATTGCTTCCAACATCCTCCTATATCTTTCCTGCATTTTACAACCAAAATCTTAGTAAAAAATAAGTGCTCATTGCTTCCATTTCCTCTTTTATCACTTGATTCCCACCCCCTTGCAATCTGGCTTCTGATGGCCTTATTAGAAGCATGTAATGATGCAAAGGATAGAGCAGTGGGCTTGGAGTCAAGATAATGTCCGTTCAAATGTGGCTTCAGACACTTCCTAGGTGTGTGCCCTAGATGAGTCACTTAATCTCTATTTGCCTCAACTTTCTTAACTTTAAAATGGAGAGAGTAAAAGTATCCACATCATAGGGTTGTTGTGATGATCAAGTGAGATTATATTTATAAAAAGTGGTTAGTTCAGTTCCTGCAAAGGCAGCTAGGTGGCTTAGTATATTGAGTACAGGGCCTGTATTCAGGAAAATCTGACTTCAAATCTAGCCTCAGAATATACTTGTTGTGTGACCCTGGGAAGGTCAAACCTCTGCCTTAATCCACTGGGGAATAAGTGGCAAACCACTTCAGTATCTTTGTCAAGAAAAACTCCATGGACAGCATGATCCACAAGATCATGAAAAGTCAAACACGACTGAATGACTGATCAACAATAATCCCTTGCACATAGTAAGTGCTACATACATTCTAATTACCTTAATTTCTTCTTGTGACTCAATTGAAATTATTTCTTTAAACCTATTAATAATACATTTATATTGTTATTTAATGTTGCTATGGTGCCTATTGTTTAATTATTAATTTTAATAAGTCCTCTGCAAAAATACATATGCATTAATGTAAATAAATACATCTAAATATACTTTTATAAAATGACATTTTAATGGAAGTTTATGGACAAGAGTCTTTGAGGATGATCAGGTGTGCACATGTTTCAGACTTCTGCAGAGGAAGAAGAACTCACAACAATGTGACAACAGATCCATTACAATATTATTATGAAACTGCCTCATAAAAATCAAATAGTGTCTTTGTAATACCTTATGGAAATGGATTCTATAAATTTTAATTTCATCTTCTCGAGTTCAAATCTGGCCTCATACTTTTGCTAGCTCTGTGGCACTGGGTAAATCACCTAACATTATTTGCCTTAAGTTCCTTTTCTCAAAAATGAACTGGAGATGTAAATGGTAAACCACTATAGGATTTTTGCCAAGAACAACCCCCAAACTGGTCATGACCTGACAGATATGATGGAAATGACTGAACATTATTATTATTATTATTATTATTTTTAAATCCAATGGCTTTTTCTCAATCCTCATTCTTCTTGTCCTCTCTACATCATATGATGAAGTTGACCATCCTCCTCTCTTGAATTCTCTGTCTGTCTCTTTCTGTTTCTCTCTATCTCTCTTTGTCTCTGTTTCCCTCTCTTTTTGTCTGTTTCCCTCCCTCCCTCACTTTTTCATTCACACATAAACACATAGACATGTATAAACACGCATTACTTTCTTTTCTATTCTTACCTGTAGGAAGATTTTCTTAGTCTCCTTTGCTATTTCATCATCAATGTCCTACCCAAACACCATGGATAATACTTACAAATCTCTTTTCTCGATTCACTTCTCTTTTCATCTTTTCTGTCTACAATCTCTTCTTGTACAAATCAACTTCCCTGAGGGCAATTATCATGTCTACACAAATGCCTTATATACACATATATAATATTATTATAATCATATCAACATATAATTAAATATGTATATATCCTTACATGTTTACATATATATGTATATATATCCCATATTATATTTGTTTTTATAACTCTATATTTCATAAGTATATCAAATTGAGTGTCCTCAAAATGGAATTCATTATCTTTCATCTAGACCTAACTTCTCTTTTGCTATTGAGGCCACTATTCTCCTTCCAGTATCATCCAGTCAATTTTTCATTTCCCTTCACACTGATAAAATAGATGATCACCATTGATGATAAGAAACAAATAAACATGGAATTATATTAATTTGAAAACATAGAGAAAGGTGGTAGAATTAATGGCTACTACTTACTTAAGTTCTTCATCACCACTTCAAAATAATGAATACTATTTTTCTACAAAAAATGAAAGAGATAGTTTCAAAAAAAATGGAAAGAAATATTTGAACCAATATAGGGTGAAATGAGCAGAATCAGGATAAAAATTTTTACTAAAACAAAAACATTATAAAATGTTGATTCAATCAATATAATAACCAACCATATTTCTAGCAGATCAATGATTACATATTCATAACAGTGAGGGGATGGACTAAATATGTAGAATAAAACTGATATTCATGGACATGAACAATGAAGGGTTTTTTTTTGAGTATACATATTTTCAAGATTTTGTTCTTACTTTATATTTTTTTATCTCCAGTACATTTGGAGAAAGTGAGAGAAAAATAAGTAATTGTAAATTCAGAAGTTTCACTTATTTAATATTTGACAATGTCAAATGAAATAAAAATATAATTAAAGGTAAAGAATTAAAAAGAACTAACATGAAAAAAAACCCCAAAGAAAAAATAAAATCCACACTAATGCCTGACAACTATGTGCCTCCACCTGCCAGACCTTACTTTTCACCTCTAGACTATAGTCTATAGGCATTAAGTGGTGGCAAATCAAAGAGAACAAGAATGAGGAGAAGTCAAAGAATCATAGTACATGAGTGTTTGTTTACTCACCAAGAGCCCTAAGCAGTCACATTTGTTTCTATCTCTGTTATTAGCTCCATGCTATCCTTGCATTCTGCATGCTCCCTCTCCCTCACCACTTTGGAATGTGGGGAGCATATGTTGGCAGCTACAATAAAACACTTAAGTTGTCAGAAGAAGAATATGACTTATTCACATATTGAAAAAGTTTACTGGAGTCTAAGTATACCACGATAGAAGATGATAATTATTAGTGACATTAACCACTCCCTTTCAGAATTAAATAAATCTAATAAAAAGTAAGAAAGTAAGGAGTTAAAACAAAATCAACTACAATGACAAAAAAAACCCAAACAAAACAAAATTAATTATTTTGGATTATTAGCAATTACTCAATCATGATCCTGTATAACCTTGTGATTTGTAAAACATGTATTACAACATTCCAAAAGTTAATCATATGCTAAGGTAAACAAACAGAACTATAAATGAAATAAGAAAAGTATCAATAGAAAAAAACATTATTTAGAAACCATTAAACAATTAAAAAATTATAATCATTATGTTAATTATAAAAATAAAGGACTAAGGGGCAGCTAGGTGGCACAGTGAATAGAGCACCGGCCCTGGAGTCAGGAGTACCTGAGTTCAAATCCGGTCTCAGACACTTAACACTTACTAGCTGTGTGACCCTGGGCAAGTCACTTAACCCCAACTGCCTCACTCAAAAAACCAAAACAAAACAAAACAAAAATTCAAAACAAAAATAAAGGACTAAAACTTAGAGGATAAATAAATAACAAATAATTACATTAAAAGTCATAACAATGACACAATATAGTCAAGTTTGAAGGAGTACAGTAATAGTATTCCTTAGAGAAAAACTATGTACATGATCATACATCAGCAAGAAGAGAAATAAAAGTGCAATTAATTCATCATACAACTAAAAAAAGTTTACTAAATCAATGAATTAATAACTCATAAAAATGCAAAAATTAAAATACTGAAAATAAAACATTTTGAGTAGATCAGCAAACATGAAAATGAAGTTCTTTGAAAAATGCCAAAGATGAATAAAACATGATGTAACTTAATTTAAAAGGAAGAATGATTTAACAAAATAAATAATGAAAAGTACCATTATCAATAATTGGTAAGGAAATAACAAGAATTATCGTTATTTCCATATATGTCATATATGTGATATATATATCACACACACATATATTTATTTATGAAAAGATAAAATACTTATATTAACAGAACAGATTCTCTAAACAAACAAATTTCATTAAGAGAAAATGAGCGGAGGCAGCTAGGTGGCACAGTGGATAAAGCACCAGCCCTGGATTCAGGAGGACATGAGTTCAAATCCAGCCTCAGACACTTGGCACTTACTAGCTGTGTGACCTTGGGCAAATCACTTAACCCTCATTGCCCTGCCAAAAACAAAAACAAAAACAAAAAAGAGAGAGAGAGAAAATGAGCAACCCATTAATTAACTACCAAGAGAAGGAGACAGTTCCAGACCATTTTATAAGTGAATGCTTTCAAATGTTTAATATGCAGTAGAATTTTTTCAGAAAAACAGGTTACCACATTCAATTTTTGAAAAAGAAATATGTTCCCCAAATCCAAATTGTGGAGAGATATAGAAAAAATGCTATAATTAGGCAGTACAACATATGTTATGCAATGATTGGTCTACTTTGTTTTCCAGTATCTATTTGTTACCAAAGATGGTTCTATGGCACTGGTTACTAGCAAGCTTGTGTGGATAGATGATAGATAGATAGATAGATAGATAGATAGATAGATAGATAGATAGATAGATAGATAGATAGATAGATAGATACAAATACAATATATGTAAGCTTTCTAGTTTATATTTTCATGTATATCAATACATACAAATATGTGCAAATCAAACTTTTTAAAGAGCCTATGTCCACTGGTTTTTAGATACTAAATAAAGTTTAAGATTAAGAAAGTATAATGTTATTTCCAATCTTAAAGAAGTAGACAAAGAGCCTCACAAAAAGTGTAATAAATTATAGATTCATAAGGTTTTTGGACAGAAAATTCATTAGAAATCACCTAGTATAAGCTAAGGGGCAGCTAGGTAGCACAGTGAATAGAGCACCGTCCCTGGATTCAGGAGTACCTGAGTTCAAATCCGGCCTCAGACACTTGACACTTACTAGCTGTGTGACCCTGGGCAAGTCACTTAACCCCAGTTGCCCTGCCAAATTAATTGAGAACAATGATGCCCAAATAGTTGTAATCAATTCCTATAAGCTTTCACAGCTATTCAGTGATAAACTTGGTACAAAAATTCCAACCTCTGAAATCCATGATTCTTCCTGCTATGCCAGATTATCACCTCAAATGAAAACATAAACACATACACAAACACAAATACATTTTCTTTGACTATTTTAATTTATGTCTGAGTCTACGTTTATTGTAACTGTATCTCCAGTGCTTAGCACAGTTCCTGGCACATACTAGATGCTTAATAAATATTTATTGACTAAGTGAATATCATAGTACATCTAAAGGTTAAAATAAGTGGATATAAAATAAGACTCCAAACCTTTTTGCATAATTATTGTATTTTCCCAAATACAACTACAAAAAAGGGAGGGCAGCTAGGTGGCTCAGTAGCTAAAGCACTGGCCATGGATTCGGGAGGACCTATGTTCAAATCCAACCTCAGACACTTGTCACTTACCAGCTGTGTGACCGTGGGCAAGTTACTTAACCCTCATCACCCCTCAAAACACACACACACACACACACACACACACACACACACAACCACAAGTATTAGATTAAAATTGTGAGTATCTGAGAAAGAATTCTAATGTGTCTTTTGTTTAAAGAGATTCTCTAATTCTAAATTTGAAAAAGAGAAGCATCCTTGAAGCTGTATTATGGGTAACAATATATTTCATATGGCATTATCTACAGAAGTCTTTATTTTAATCAAAAATCATGATAAAGCATACTATCCATAAAGACAGTAGGTCCTAACATGCATATTTTTCCCTCTTAGTGAAAAAATGGACTAAAATAAACATTCCATAATATATTACTTATCTATTGACTTTAGTCCACAAGAAAACACTCACTCATTACCATGCCTAGTTAAAACAAGATGCAAAAATAAAAGATGCAGGAGGCTCTTCTCTAATAATTATCTTCAACTCAGCATCTTAATGAAGTTTTAGTGGCTTGTGCAGTTGTCAGCTTATGAAAAATGCCTGAATTCATGTGAAGCAGGGATATTATCAGTTGTGGCATATGATGCATGACATTGTTACCCCATTTCTAGCAGCAAAACCTCACCATTTCATCTCTGTGCATCTGAATTCATGGCATCATTTGTCTATGGGATGTTGTGCGAGTGTTAAAACTCAGGATGATTTTCTCAGGGAGGCATGATTAATCTTTGGTGGTTTTGTTTGGCTATTGAAGTGTAGCTTGCTTATAGTCTCCCCCAGCCCTTTTTTCTCTTAAGCACTGACAGCCTTGATTAAATTTCCCTTTGAGGAGTGGGAAGAAAACAGCAAAAGACCTATCACAACTTCTTTGAAGGAAATGGCATTTAATGTTTCAAATGTAGCAGACTTCTCTTGAAGACAAGCAGAGTGCTGCAATGGTATGAAGATCATGAAGATCGGGGTAGCTATGCCCTGTTGTTTTATTCTTATTCATCATTGCAGTCCTCATAAGGCTTAGGTGTTAGAGCTTAATTCCAATTGATTTCATTATTCTTATCTTGCTTACCTTTGCAGTGACACCGACATATCTAGCTATGCAAGTCAGCTTTGAAATAGCATAGATGAGGCACATTAGCATTAAAGCCCTTCTTAAAATGAAAGTATTGGACTAGTTGGTCTCAAAGGTCCCTTCCAAAATGTGACACTCTATGAAATTCAACTCTCAATTTTATCCATCGAGAAGTAAATGAAGAGCAGTCAGAAATATGACTTTAATGAGAAGCAAGGATTGAAAAGTGAGTTACTTATCATAAAAAGACATATTCTTGCCTATGTGTAATGTAATTTTACTTGCAAATTGCCTGAGAGCAGACTTCATGGTCTGTGGATATGCAAATTATGCACAAATCTAGAGCAAAGACACTTGTGGTCCCTCTAACCCCTTTATCCAC
The DNA here is from genome assembly GCF_019393635.1 of Dromiciops gliroides. Lineage (NCBI taxonomy): Eukaryota > Metazoa > Chordata > Mammalia > Microbiotheria > Microbiotheriidae > Dromiciops > Dromiciops gliroides. Next base: position 215,287,382 of record NC_057866.1, on the reverse strand, counting down.
CTGGATTTTGCCCTTTGGGAAAAACTAATGGTAAACAAACATTAGGATGAAACTATTTCCTTCAAGGTTTTTGATGATCCTGTGATTCCTTGAGAGTCCCTTTTTAAAAAATCTCAGTTAATTGCTTTTACCATTTAGAAAATCCCCATGGAAAAAGAAAAGATTCTGGACTCAAAAACATTTAAAAATTGTTTAGCTGATTGGCCCATCGCTTTTCCTTTCATTGTCTCACCTGACTGAACAATGCAGTCAAGTGGGGTTGATTATATGTAAATTATGCCCATATCCTACCCAAAAACCCTTGGGATTCTCATAATTTCCTTATTGAAGTGGATTTTACTCTTAAGGAAATTTTCCCATTTAAGTTTTCATGGGGTTTAAATTAAAACAAAAAATATACATAGGAAAATGGCCAAGCCATTTTCCATCCTTAGTTATGAAGAATGACACAAGTGAGCTATAGATGCCGCCTAACAGTATGAATAAATAGTTTCAATTATAAGGATGGAAAATGGTTCTTATAGTTGAATTACAAATGTGCAAAAGAACTAGATGGCATAGAAAATATTCTTTATTTTGAAGCTTGAGGGTAGAAATTAAGTTAAATTGCCAATAATTGTCTGCTTGTCCTTCCCTGAGTAAGAGTACTATTTTGTAGATTAATTTTTATGCAACAACCCTAACTCTATGCTGAATTTAGTTTGTTATAAACATTCAAAAAATAAACATTTATTAGATGCATATTAGGCACCACGCTAGGTATTGGTATTATAAAGAAAATCATTACCCTATAGAAATATATATTCTAGGGGCAGCTAGGTGGCTCAGTGGATAAAGCACCAGCCCTGGATTCAGGAGGACCTGATTTCAAATCCAGCCTCAGACACTTGACATGTACTAGTTGTGTGACCCTGGGCAAGTCACTTAACCCTCACTGCCCCACCAAAAAAAGAGAAAGAAATATGTATTCTACAGTGGAAACAGCATATGTACATACACAAATACATATATGTATATGTGCTTCAATATATGTGCATGTATATGTATATACATGTGCACATGCATATACATACACACAGAGATATAGAGACATAATCATTCAATGCATGTACATATATGAATGTGCATATTTGTATATATATATGCACATGTGTACTTATACAAGTGTGTATAATAAACATAATTATGCATGCATAGAGGCATAGATGCATATAGACATGTGTATACACATACAAATGCATATTCATATGCATGCATACACGCATGTACGTGCATATACATATATCTGTAAAGGACACCACCATCCTCCCAGGCACACTCAGGCTTGGAAGCGTCGTATTATCCTTGATTTCTCTCTCTCATACTTCTACATATACAGTGTTTTGTTGGATCTTTTGATTTCTACTTTCACAACATTTCTTGTCTATTTCCCCTTGTCTCTAAACACATAGCTACTAGTACAGGATTTCATCCCTTCTCTCCAAGACTCTTGTACCACTCTGTTGGTTTCCCTTCCTTAAATATCTCCTGGCTTCCAATTATCTTCCATTCAACTGCTGAAGCAATTTTTGTTTAAAATTTCTACTCAATGATCTCTACTTGCTCTCTATCACCTTTAGGATCAAATCAAAATTCTTCTGTTTGTCCTTTAAAACCCTTCACAAATTGTTCTCTTTCCTTCCTGTCTAGTCTTCTTAATACTTTACTTATTTTATGATATTGTTCTTCACACAAGACACTACATTCCTAGACTCTCTACCTTTTCAAAGGTAGCAGCCCCATGCCCAGAATGCTATCCCTCCTCACCTTTATTTGTTGGCTTCCTACAAACTGAACTCAAATTCCACATTCTGTGGGAGAGTTTTCCTGATAGGTCACCCTACACCATACCCCCAGTGACTCCACTTTGAGAATACCTTCCATCTATTTTATCTTGCATGTATACCACATTTGCAAATTGTCTCCCCCTTTAAGATGTGTGCACATTCTTTGAGGACAAGGATAGTGTTTTGCCTTTTTTCCCTAAAATTTAACCTGACACCTAGTAAATACTTAATAAATACTTGTTGACTCATTGAGCAATATCTATTAGAGAGTGAGAGGGAATCAAAGTCTGAACATTTTAGAAGTAAAAGGGACCTTGATCATTAAGAGTTTTATATCTTCATTTTGCAGATGAGAAATCAAGGCAAATAGAGTTCAAAGTACTTGCTGAAAGTAATAAAGTTCTTAGAACATGATATCTTTAGTAACTCTTTAAATATGATTGACTGTAAGTCATATTTCTAAGTGACTTATTCAGGGTCATTTTTAATTATGTAAAAATTTATAAGGTACATGGAAAAAATTGGCCTGTCTCTGCCTTTTGACAAGGTCAATTGTCCCATTTAGAGCCAGATGTAAAGAATACTTTCTACATATGGGTTACAACATATCCATAAGCAAAATGAAATAGCAATGGCAGAAAAAGACAGCAGTTGACTTAATTTCTTCTGAAATGTGTTCAGCAAGAATTTTTTAAAATCCATTTTCTTTAAAAATTCCTGATACTCAAATTATAGAATATATTCATGTATGCCCCTTCTGTCTCATTAAGGAAGGGTATTACTAGCCCAATGATACCTGACATTAATGGCACTCAGCATATGATTAAGCAGGTAATGGGAAGTGGCTATGTTATGGGCCATTAAAATTCTGATATAACTCATTAAAGGGACTGGTGATCATTAGTTCAAAGGGTGTTATTGTTGCTATTGTATCTATTAGTGAACCAGAGGTATAGCACATTTTATGCAGATCTAATGTACTTGTAATGAATGATCATATTTGATAGGTTACAGTTGATCTGCTTATGCATTAGTAACCACTAACTTGTACTTTTCTTCCACAAATTATTTTCTGGTGCTAATTTATCAGTTTACTCAAAAATACCTGGTCCTTCACTAAAGTTTAATTTTATGGAAGGGAGATGAAGAGGCCAAAATATCTAGGTCTATCAGGTCTGATGAAACTGGATATGTTTTGAGAATACACAAACTTCATTATTGGAGGGAAAGAATATATTACTGAAATTTGGGACAGTGCTAAAGCAGGACTTAATGTGCCAAACACAAAATAAGTCTCTTTGATCCTAAATATGTCATAGGATCTCAGAATTATAAATCCAGAGCTAGCAGAGACTTTAGAAGACATTTATTCTAGCTGCCCCTCCCTTAGTTTAGAGATGAGCTAACTGATGCCTTTGAAGGTTATGTGACTTGCCTGATGTTTCACAGGTAATATAAGAAGTGGGGTTGAACTCATGTTCCATGCCTACAAGTTTAGCACTTTTTTCCCTTTATCCCATTCCCTCCCTATGTCACAGAACTGTAGATGAGACAATTTTGTTTACCTCCCTCATTAACAGATGAGGAAACTGAAACCCAGAAGTGGGCTTGCTACTGTTAAGTGACTTGTCCAAGATTTCATAAGTATTAAGAATCAGATTTGCGCTTTGAAGCCAAGCTCTTGCTTATAGGATCAGTGAATAATCTACTTGTCTCTGTTGTCTTTTTATGTCCTTTAAAAAAAAAAGAGAGGGGCAGCTAGGTGGCACAGTGGATAGAGCACCGGCCCTGGAGTCAGGAGTACCTGAGTTCAAATCCAGCCTCAGACACTTAACACTAGCTGTGTGACCCTGGGCAAGTCACTTAACCCCAATTGCCTCACACACACACAAAAAGAGAGATCTCTAGATGAGCTAGATAAAGTTCCCAGGCAGTTGCTTTATTTCTTCTCCTGCCTGTTATAGAATCATGCTTCTCCCTAGATCCATATTTGGCACACATTGCAATTGACAATAATTTCTTCAGAATATTAAAATATCACTTTTTCCTCTCCTTTTATCTGTATAACCTGTGAGAATCCCTTTTTTGGTCTTCTAACAAGTGGAATATTCCATACAAGAAATGTCAGTTATATTTAAACTGTTCAGGATGAGAGCAATGCTTATTCAAGTAAGGAAACTTAAGAAATGAATGTCATTAACATTATTTGTACATATCCAAGTGAAGGAAACAGAAAGGTCCATTGTCCATCATTTATGAGAGACTTAGTTCTTCCCAGCAATACAATGATCCAAGACATTACCAAAAGGCTCATGATAGAAAATGTTCTCCACATCCAAGAAAAGAACTATGGAGTCTGAATGCATACGGAATCATACTCTATTCATATTTTTTGTATTGTTTTTTCTTTCTTGTGGTTTTTCCATTTTGTTCTGATTCTTCTTTTACAAAATGAATAATGTGGAAATATGTTCAATATGATTGTATATATATATAACCTATATCAGATTGCTTGCTGTCTTGGGGAAGGAGGACAGAAAGGAGGTGGGAGAAAATTCTGGAACAAAAAATCTTACAGAAATGAATGTTGAAAAATATTTTTCATGTAATAAGAATAAAAAATAAAATACTCCATTGTTCATTTGAAAAAAAAATCTCTCCAACCCATATTAATTAGATACTTTCCAAAGACTAATTACCATTTAGACATGTCTTTGAGATGCTGAACACCCTGTAGAATTTGAATTTCTTTTGTTTTTTTTTTGTAGGTCTCTTAGATTTCTTTTTTTGGGGGTGAGGCAATTAGGGTTACATGATTTGTCCAGGGTCACACAGCTAGTAAGTGTCAAGTGTCTAAGTCCAGATTTGAACTCAGATCCTCCTGAATCCAGGGCCGGTGCTTTATCCACTAGACCACCTAGCTGCCCCAGGGTCTCTTGGATTTTGTTGACATTTTCTAATTGTATCAATACATCGTATGGGACTTGCAAGGTCACTTTTACAAAAGTCAAAATTCTAGAATGAAAGTCAGACTCATATTGCAAACTTGATTTATTTAGCCAGAAATTCTTATAGTAATAGTTTAATAAAGTCTTAGTCATTTGGCTACTCTCCCCTAGAGTACATGGTAAGTAATAAAAATTAAATGTAAAAAAAAATAAAAATTTTTAATAAAAACCTGATTGATTGGGTCAGAAGAGGCTTCACATATTCTGGATTTTCATAGAAAGGGGGAAATTATGAATTCAGGTTGAAGCGAAAATATTCCTTTTTATTCAATCCTTTCACTCCTAGAGATCCTGGATCCAAGATGGCAACTGGCTGGAATGACTATCTCCTGCTACCAGCCAATGATGCATCAATTCAACATTGTGAAAGACAGAAGGCCTGCACTGACTCTAGGAACATAGCAATGGCCTAAGTCTCATGTAGCATTGGCAACAGAGAATGTAGTCTTACTCTTCTCATTCTAAGTTTTGTTCTACTGTTGAAGTTTCCAGAGATAACAGCTAAAAAGAATATTAGAGATCAAGTTTCATATTAAAGTGAAGATATTTTTCAGACTATCTCGTTAACAATCAACATAGCTCAGTTGCTGCTGCTGCTGCTGATTCCGATTAGTTAATTGCCCATAACTCCTGCTTCTTCTCTGAACTTATATCATGGATATACTGTGGAGGATATCACCATCTATAAGAGTGATAAGAATTCCATAAGCACCTACTTTGTGCCAGGCTCTATGCTAAGCACTTCAAAAATATTATCTCCTTTAATCCTAACACAAGAAATGCTATTGTTATTTCCATTTTTACATTTAATGAAATTTAGGCAAAGGTTAAGTGACTTTTTAAGGGTCATAGGTACTAAATATCTGAGGTCAGATTTGAAATTAATCCTTCTTCCAGGGTGGAGCCAAGATGGCGGAGGAATGGCAGTGAGCTGCCAAACTCATGACACGATCGCTCCAAAAGACATCCAAATAATGCCATAGGAAAATGCCTGGAGCAGCAAAACTCACAGAAGAATGTGCTGAAATCATCTTCTAACCAAAAACGACTTGGAAGGTCAGAAGGAGGGAGTTTCTGTGCTGATACAGTAGTTGAGCCCAAACCCACAGTCACCCTGACACAGATCCAGTCCCAGGAAGGCCTCACCAGAGAAGCAGACCCCCAGAACCTCTGAATCAGCTGAAGCGCCAGTGTTGTCTGGAACTAAGCTCACAGTCTGGTGAGTGGGCTGAGCCCTGGGCAGGGGAGAGACTACAGGTGTCTATGCTGGTGCTAAGGCAGAACTTGGATTTTACACCCCTGCTGAGAAACAGGAGGTAGGCTCGAGTAGCAGTGACCCAGGTCGGGGAGGAGCACAGGTTAGGAGCTAACAACCACAACACACAAAGCTGGTTGATTAGCAAGTTGGTCTGGGCTCATCTAAGGACCAGGGAACAGGCCAGACAAGTGAAGAACCTGATTCTCCTTAAATCATACCACCTGGGAATTCTTAAGCTTGGGATACTGCAGCCTGAAAACAGTGCCCCACTTTAAGGAGCTAAAACTCTAGTAAAAGAAAGGCAAGATGAACTGACAGAGAAAGGTGATGATCATAGAAAGTTTCTTCAGTAACAAGGAAGACCAAGGTGTACCATCAGAGGAAGATGTCAACATCAGGGCCCCTATATCTAAAGCTTCCAAGAAAAATATGAATTGGTCTCAGGCCATCTAGCAGCTTCTACATTAAAAGACCGGAAGGCATAGAATATGATATTCCAAAGGGCAAAGGAAATGGAATTACAACCAAGAATCACCTACCCAGCAAAACTTAGCATTATCTTTCAGTGGAAAAAATGGGACTTTAATGAAAAAGGAGACTTTCAGATATTTGTGATGAAAAGACCTGAACTGGATGGCAAATTTGACTTTCAAATACAAGACCCTAGAGAACCATAAAAAAATTGGAGCTGGGGGACATACCTGGGGTCATACAGTGGGCAAATGTCTTGTGTCTGACGCCAGGTTTTGGCTGGGATCCCCCTGGGTCCAGGGGTGATGATTTGTCCACTGTTTCACCTAGCTAGGTGATAACATCTTTAGGGTTAAATTCAGGGGTTAAGGGAATGCATTGGGGAAGGGGGAAGGGCAGACGTTAAATCCTACATGAAAGAAACCAGAAAAGGCTTATGGAGTGGGGGAAGAGATGGGAGAGGAGCAGGACAGTAAATAAATTTTACACTCATCAGAAAAGGCTCAAAGACCTTAAACTCATCAGAGCTGCCTCAAGGAGGGACTAACACAGACACCCAACTGGGTGGAGTAAACTATTTAATCTGGGCAGTAAATGAGCCTAACACTCATCAGAATTGACTCAAAGACCTCAATCTCATTAGAATTGGCTCAAGGAGGGCATAATGTACACACTCAATTGGGTGGAGTAATCTCTCTAACCCTGCAGGAAAATAGGGGGGGAAGGGGATAAAGAGAGAGGGGCAAAAGAAAGAAGGGCAGAGTGGGGGAGGGGACAGACAGAAACAAATCCCTTTTGAAGAGTGAAAGGATGAAAGAAGATGGATAATAGAATAAATATCATGAGGAAGGGAATAGGATGGAAGGGAAACAGTTAACAATAATAATCATGAAAAAGAGAAAAGGGGGAAAAATTGTATAAAAATTATTTATAGCAACTCTTGGTGGAGGCTAAGAATTGAAAATCAAGGGAATGTCCATCAATTGAGGAATGATGGAAAAAGCTGTGCTATATGATTTTAGTGGAATGGTCTTGTGCTACAGGAAATGATAAACAGGATGATCCCCAAAAAACCTTGAAAGACTAATGAACATCAATGTATAGTGAAGTGAGCAGAGCTGAGAGGACATTGTGCATAGTGACAGCAGTATTGTTCAGTGAGCAATTGTGAACGACTTAACTACTCTCAGCAGAGCAATGATCCAAGAAAATACCAAGGAACTAATGAGGAAGCTTACTATGCACCCCTATAGAAAGAACTGATAAAAAGAACACTTGTGGATTGTACATCTATAACCTGATTGTGGTATTGTGGAGGGGGGAGGAAAGGGAGGGAGGGAGAAAAATTTGGAACTCTAAATCTTATGAAAATGAATGTTGAAAACTACTCTTAAATGTAAATGGAAAATAAAATAAATGTTTGTTGAAATTAATCCTTCTTGACAGTAGGCTCAGCACTCACACTATATCTCCTTATCACCACAGAGAAAATAGTCACCCTTGTCCATATTTGCTTTTACATAAATCCTTAGCAGTTCAAAAAACATGGAATCTAACCCAGAGGGAGTGAGTTACTTAGTAGAGAGATAGTAGTACTTATGTTTCATGCCCTCAGTGATAGATATAATGAAACCATGTGGACTTCTGGTCATGGGGGAATTAATCTGCTCAGCTTTGGATCTCTGCCTGGGGACTGAAGATGTTAATAAGTGAGTAAAACCTAATCTAATCAACTATATCTGGCTGTACCTAGACCATGCTTCAAACCCCATCCTTGAGAAAGCCACAGCTTATTTACTGTGTACAGCCCATTTTCCACTTGCACCATCCCCTAACACATATGATTACCTCCATTCCTAATTTTCTACTCACTTCTTGGTATTGCTCTAGGAACAGTGATCAAATTACTGCTTTCATTGCTCTTAGAAAGTGCATGATAGTCAAGTGATCGACTGTCCACTGCTGCTCTGACAATCCCTGTGACTCCATACAACCAAACATCCTTCCTTGTCTCATTCTTTCATATACTGGCTCCTCCATTAAAATATATATTCCCTGGGGGCATTTTATGTACCTTGAAATTTGAACCTCAGTACTGACTTGCTGATTATCTTATTTAATACAACCATTATTTTGTTTTTGATCCATAAATGCCACAAATCTCTCTATAAAATTTTATTTGATCTTCATAGCAACCTTAGGAGGTAAGTGCTATTATCATCCTCATTTCAGAATTGAGGAAAATGAGGCAGACAGATTTTAAATGACTCTCCCAGGGTCACACTGTTTTTAAGTTTCTGAGGCATTAAACTGTAAGGTCCTTGAGGGCAGGTACTACCTTTTGCCTCTTTTTGTATATACAGTTTTTAGTATAGTGCCTAAAACATAGAAGATGCTTGGTAAATGTCAGCCAATAAATTAATTAGGATTCATCTTCCTGACTCCAGGCCCAGTGCTCTATTTACTATACTGTTTAGCTGCCCTTAGGCAGCTAAACAAAAGATATAAGCTTAAAACCAAAAAGAAATTATCCAGCAAAGCAGGATATAATCCTATGGGGGAAATAATGAAATGAAATGAAATACCAGAGTTTTAAAAATTCTTGATTAAGAAACCAGAACTGCATAGGACTTTTAAAGTATCTACACAGGAGTCAAAAAAAATATAACAAAGAGAAGATAGATAGATAGATAGATTAATAGATAGATTGATAGATAGATGATAGGTGAATAAACAAATGAACAGAGATAGCAAAACAAAATAAACAAATAGATGAATGAGTAAATTAATAGATTAATAACTAACTAAACCAATAGATAAATTCTTAAATAAGTAAATAAATGAATGAGTAACTAAAGGAAAGAAAGGAGGGAAGAAAAAAGTATACAAGGGTGGGAAAATGCAGGCAGATAGGCTGGAAGAAAGGAAGGAAGGAAGGAGGGAGGGAGAGAAAAAGGAAGGGAGGTAGGCAGGCAGGGAGGGAGGAATAAAAGGTATATATTGGATTTGAAGTCAGAAAACTTGGGTTCAAGAAGACAGCATGTCACAATGAGAAAAACAAAAACAATAACAAAAAATTAATGAATTTGGAGTCAGCTCTCCTGGGATCAAGACCCCCATAGTCCCACTACCTCTATATCAATATGACCTTCCTCTGCTGTCAAGCAAGTAGTTGTTCTGAGCAGCCCCCCTCACCACCCACCCCAGGCCTCCTCTAGCTCTCAGTACTCTCACTGACTCTTTTAGGCTCTGACCTTCAGAAGTCACTGCAGCTCTTGGAGTCTCAGTTTCTTTACTGTGAAAGGGGAAGATAATATAATAATACTTTGAACCCCATTCACGCATTCTATTTAGAAATCCTTTTAATACTTTAAGACATTTTAGAGTGTAAATATTAGTTGTAATTTTTAAAATTATGCATACATTCTTCATTGTTACAAATAGAAATTGAAAAAAGTATTTATAGGATCACAACTCAGAAATGGAAGGGCACTTAGAGGTTATATTTTATAAATGAGGAAACTCAGGCCAAGCTGGAAAGAACTTGACCATGGCCATATGTGTAGTGAATTGGACAACAGGAATTCAATCTCAGGTCATCTGCCCCCAAATGGAGCTCTTTTTGTCTTATCATGCGGTCTTCCATAATTTAAACCTTCTTACTGTATACTAAATCTATCAAATGAAATGACATTTATTTAAAGTGCTTTACAGATTTTAAAGCATTATATAAACAAAAGTATGCTCATGAATACATATAAACTTACTCTGAAAAAAATGTACATATTATATACTTTTAATTTTAATCTTAATGATAATTGATTCATCACTTTCAAAAGTCTAAATCATTTAAAAAAAACATAAATAAAGCTTGGAACATTTACCAATTAACTTAGTGTAAAAGATCACACTGAAAATTTGAATCTTTAGTAAAAAATTGGCTCTTTAAAGGTGATATGAGCTGACACCACCACATTCCTGTAAATACTAGTTGTTGTTACTATTATTATTGTTGTTATTGTTGTTACTTTAAAAATGGAGATGGTGAGCTCCACAAAAATTAATTACTGAACTCAAATGCTTAACAAGGCATATGAAGTGCCAAGTCCCATTACTCCTCAGCAACTTTACTGTTTCCTCTAGACCATGCTGGCAGAATAGCTAATACATCTCTGGGCAACATAAGTAGAGTCCCCACTGGCTGCTGACATGTCAGGCTAAGGTTTAAATGGGTTGAGGGGGCTGTGTTCACTGTGTGATTAAGAAAAAAAAAATCATGCAGCAAAACTGGGCCATTTTGCTCAGCTGTAATCCAAGTGGAGAAATCTGTAAAACAGATTTTGATTTTAGAGGGAGCCAGGCAAAAAATTTCCCAGGATAACTCTCCAATCACACACATATCCCAAGTCATGCTAGCAGCAACTTTGAAACCCTCCAGGTTTTTTCCCATTCCATTTGTGGCATGTTGCCCATCTAAAAAAAGATAGAGACCAAGAGAAAACTATCTGCCAACCCACAGAAGAGTATGATCTGGATTTCTAGTCTGTGTACCTCTGTCCTACAGCATGGTTGATTTTCCATGCTCCTTAGAGCTGCTTAATTGAAATCACTAGATATGGGTTAGATCATACAGGGCTGCCTTCCATGTCAGCCCATATAGCTTGGCGTATGTATCTTCCTGAGTCACCCATAACCATGACATATGTTTCCTTCAGGAAGAGACGGACCTTTTCTTTAGAACAGAAGGCTCGGTCAACAATAGCTAAAATGCAAACTGCAGAACAGGGATTCTTAGGAGGACCAAGATGACGTTGGCACTTCTATACTGAACAAAAAAGACCTAAGTAGCATTCTCACTGTTTCATATAAGAAGGTTGTATAAACTGAGGAGAAAGGGTTGGCTACTTATAGCCTACCTCCCTAAACTCCAACTGCAACCAAAGAATGTCTTGTTTGCTCTGTATGGTGAGGGTGACAGTAAGGCACCAAACCTGTCAATGAGTCAGGGAGATGTCTACCTCAAACTTGAGAAGACCTTCCCCTGAAGAATAGGCAGATGAGAACACCAATTAGCTCCAAAGGCCATGAAGGAGGCTGAAGCGGTCACTGTAGAGAGCATAAAGTTTGGTCAGACATTGAGGACATCACGGTTATCCACAGCATCCCAGGTCATTGCCAGTAGCCCTAATTTTTGTTTTGCCGCTGGACTTCAATAATTGTGGAAGAGAGAGTGAGGCTGACAAGTTTGTGCAACTCTTCCTGACTTAAATCCAATTCATGTGCAAGTCAAGACATCAATCTGTGATTTCATTGGTAACCTTTGAAAATGAAGGATGAACAAAAACATAGCCTACAAAGCATGTTCAGTAAATAACTACAAGCTTGGACTCCTTGAAAAAATGAAATAGCAGGAATTTACTTGCACCACTGAGACTTCTGAATATAGTTGCTGATTCATATTTTCTTTGTACTGAGCTCACATCACCTTCTGTCTCAGCCCCCTCCACGAGTCTCAAATTGGGCTCATCCTATGGTTAATATAAGCCAAGGCAGATTGTTTTCCCCAGAGAAGGATGGCAGAGACTGAAAGTCTCTTGATAAGGAGAAAAACAAATAAACAATTATATTGTGACAATTTCATTTAGTGAACATACTTTAGTGTATAAAATAAGGTCCAATAATATTATGTGTCTTCATGCCCACAAGTTATCAAATTATATATCTTTCATTTTCCCCTGCCCACTTTGGTTGATAAAGTGCTCAGAAACACCTGGAATGAAATTCTGCACTGTTTTATGGAGCAGCATTACCAAAATATTGGAGAAACAAAATATAGTAGCCCTTACCTGGTAACTTCAAAATGTTCAATATACTGAGACAGCAAGACTGATGAGGAATATATAAGAAGGAATGCTAGTTTCCATTGTCCTTTCCTTCTGGATCAACTTTTGTTTTTCTAGTTAAAAAAAAAGGTAAACCAACAAATTAAAACACTTCATTTCCTTAGATTTAGAGTAAAAGAGGGTGCAAAGAGGTGATCTAGACCAATCTCTTTATGGTACAGGAAAAGCAATGAAGGCCAGTGACATTAAGGGAATTGACTATAAAGTGCATATAACCCTACATATTTGTATTTATAGAACTTGGCTGGCCTAATACATAAGCCCAAATCTTCTGACTCCAAATGTGGCATGCTTTCGTACTATATCATTATTAATTTTAGTAACTTCTTTAATTAGTTTAACTGTTGAATATATGCAGAACTTCCATTGATGTCAGAAAAGGACCTATTTTGATTGGGTTTAGAGAAATGTAATGTATGGGAGAAAGTTGTATCACAGAACACTAAATGTAAGGGTGGGATTAGAACTGCCCCACCCAATTTTTAGCTTAATAGCTTTTTAGGTGAGAAAAAGTTTTATTAATCAATCAATTAATGAAATGGTCTTAGATTAAGTGTGAAAAGTTTTTTTAAAGCTTAAGTAAAGTGAAATCATACAGCAAAAAGTCTATTCCAAATGACATTGGAATTTCCTTATGCACTCAAGATCATGCATAAAACCACTTAGCTAAAATAGGAAACCAGTCCAGAAACTGGATAGGAAAAACTATCTGGAGGAGGAGGAGAGGTTTTACTATTTGCTTGGTCTCTCTTCCCCTTTCTTTTGGGTCTTATGGCTTCAAAGGGTTTGGAGTATATTAGACTTTTTTAACCCATAGAAATATTTTATTATTTTCCAGTTATATTTAGAGGTAGTTTTGAACATTTGTTTTTTGTTTGTTTGTTTGTTTGTTTGTTTTGTTTTGTTTTAGTGAGGCAATTGGGGTTAAGTGACTTGCCCAGGGTCACACAGCTAGTAAGTGTTAAGTGTCTGAGGCTGAATCTGACTCCTGACTTCAGGGCCGGTACTCCATCCACTGCACCATCTAGCTGCCCCTGAACATTTGTTTTTATAAGATTTCTAGTTTCAAATTTTTCTCCCTCCCTACCCCTTCCCCAAGACAGCAAGGAATCTGATATAGGTTACATATGTACAATGACATTTAGCATATTTCTGCATTAGTCATGTTATGAGAGAAGAATCAGAGCAAAAAGGAAAAGCCTCAAAAAAGAAAAACAGTAACAAAATTTCAATGAAAATAGTCTGGTTCAATCTGCATCTAGATTCCACAGTTTTTTTTTTTTTTTCTGGATTTGGAGAACATTTTCCATCGTGAGTCCTTTGGAAATATCTTGGACTTTTTTATTGCTGAGATTAGACTTTTAAACTTCTCACTAATATCCTAAATGTTATTACAGAATAAGATGGAAGTAGATGAATGTAGATCCACTACACTAAGGAATTGCTTAATTATCCCATGAATGGAAGAAAAGTACTTCCAACAATCACAACTGTAAGATTCGACACATGTGCTGTTTAAGCTTGAGCCCACTTGCCCTTGGTTTTAGAATTTACTTAAGGAAGAGTATGTCACAGATATTATAGAATGGTAAGGACTGGGGAAGGTTTTTATATCAAATGTCCTCATTTTGCTATCTTAGCAAATATCTCTTTCTAAAAACTATCTACACCCACCTAACTAAATATTTATCGAGAAAGTACATTAGGGATCAAGCTTATGGCTTTTGAAAGTCACCACTAATGTCTCAAGGATACCCTTTAGTATCAAGGAAGTAGCATGTAAGGGCAACTAGATGGTGCAGTGGATAAAGTACCAGCCCTGCATTCAGGAAGACCTGAGTTCAAATCCGACCTCAGACACTTGACACTTACTAGCTCTATGACCCTGGGAAAGTCTCTTAACCTTCATTGCCCCAGTAATTAAAAGGGTTACATGACATCTAATGTGATTTTGAATAAAGCAACACCTATTTTCTATAGACATGTTCTTGGGGAGGTGGGAGGGGGAAATCTCATAATGGACTGAGGACAATATGGAAGATGGAGAAGTTTAGATGGTTTATATTTTAGCACAGTGTTGCACACCATCAAATTTCACATAATTTTTAGAAATGTACTGCTGTTTGAACCACTTTGACTTCTAGCATCTATCCCTTTCCTTTTCTCTAACTGTTAGGTCTCCTTTAATCAGAGATTTATCTCATGTCTAGGGATTACTTTATTCCATATGTTTAGGTATTACAACTTAGTTATTTCTGCTGAATATGTTTTATAAAGCTAGACAGAAATACTAGATTTTTATAGTTATTGACATCATTTAAAAGAGAACTTATTCTTTATCAGATTCATAAGCTTGGACACACTTCTTTTTTACTTAATGTGAAGGATATACATAAAACTAGAAAAGTCACCTTCAAGAAAAGAGCATACAATCACTGATTCGTTAAAGCCAAGTTTTCTGATTTGTAAACTAAGGTAAAAATCTCTGGATTTATATAGTGATAATTGATAAATATGGATTACAATCTTTGGTAGGAAATCTAAGGTATTATTTGTCTTTATGTCTATGAAATAAAGTGATATCTGTGACATAGAGAATTATTGACTGTTTTTGAAATGTTTCAAAATTTTAAATACAATTTCCTTTGAATTGAAATTTGGGCTATAATTTCCCAAACTTAATTCCATCAAACCCTCATCTTCAATATGCCATGAATATGTAGTCTTTGAGAAAGTTTTGATAGTCACACTATTTCCCCTAAAATATGAAACATAAATTCATATTTGTATCAAAAATATGTATTATATGGCACAATCAATAAAATGGACTTTACATCTTTTGGCTTTTGTCTCCAAGAGATTCACAACTAACCCCATTAATCCCTAAGATATTCCATGCCTGTTAAATCCCCTAGAATTCTAATACTTCCAGGAATGCACTTTGTGGATTTGGTCAAAACTTTTCCATCATTAAAAATAATAGCTACAATAAGTGTTTGAGATTATATTTGAACCCACTTTTTTATGATTGAAAATTCAGCACTCTGTTATGTTTGTGTTCTAATCCAAACTGTTTCTTAAATAATCATCTGATCTTTAGGTAGTGTTGATTTTATTATGCAATGTCAGCATTTACAATAACTTTCTTCTTTCTTTTAACTCATTCTTTATGATTGTAGTACTCTGTCTTTAGTAAAACAGAGATATCTTCTTAAATACAGAGACAGACATATGAAATATTTTATTTTTACTTTATATAATAAGGATCTATAGAGTAGTGTCAATATCAGTCTTAAAACTATATATTTAGTCCAGTTTATTGAAAATGCTTATTTTAAAATATTCTTTGTTTTAATCCATTTCCATAGTTTGATTTTCTAAAAGTAATTGAAATAAGCAAATTTATAAAATAATAAAAATAGATAAATAATTAAATAGATAAATAGTTAAAAAAGATAAATGAAGGAATTTTTAGAAAAGGAATCACAATTTTCCTGTAACTAGAATTTCTCTAGGTAATTTAAGGTATTGTTCATTGTACACAATTACAATTTACAAAAAGCAAAAACTATTAGAATGTCATTGTACTCACATTAAAAAATTTTAATCTTTCTATGGAACTATAGCAAATTTATAAAGTGTTTGTTCATTATTATCAAAGATGTAAAGCTTTAGATGAACTTAGGTGGCCTTTTCCAACTCCCTCAATTTTCAAACAAGGAAATAAGCCCAGTGGAACTAAAGGTACTTGCCCAAGGTCACATACTAATAAGCAGCAAAGCTGACATTCAGACCCAGATCTTCTGAGCTGAAATTCAGATACACTTTTTGCTATACTAAACTCACTTTATATTTTACAATAGTAATAGGGATTTCTGTTACCTTAGATTTAATGTATTAGAAAACAGACCATCAGAGATAATGTGACTGACCAATTGCTCTGGGTTATTCCAGACCTATATGGAAAATGTAATGTAATCAGTCAGCCTAGCCACAGAAGCTCTCAGAAACTGTGGTCTGTATGGTGGAAACCTCTTGGGGAGTGAGGTAGGTGGGTGGGTAAGAAATGTAGACTTAAATATATGCCACTGACAGTTGACCAGCAGTCTCTCCTAGCTCCTTTTTCTTTCTTCCTCCCTGTTATGTAAAAAAAAAAAAATAGCCAACATTTATGCCTTGTTTACTATGTGCCAGTATCTTGCTGAGCACTTCACAAATATGATCTCAGATTATCCTTACAATAACGCTGGAAGGTAAGTGTTATTATACCCATTTTACAGAAGGGGAAATTGAGGAAAGTAAAGGTTAACTAACTTGCCCAGGGTCACAAAGCTAGTAAGTATCCAAGGCATGATTTGAATTCAGGCCATCTTAACTCCAGGCATCTGACATTCTATCCACTGTGCCACCCAGATGTCCATAAAATCAAAACACATATTTTTATACTATCCCTAGTCTCCCTTTCAAGAATGAGGTATGATTATCTGATTTTGAGTTTTCCTATATGCTCCATGGGAAGTAGGGTAACATAGTGGATAGGGTCTAACTCTTGGAGTCCAGAAGAACTGCATTCAAGTTCTCATCCAGTAAATGCTACCTACATGAATCTGATCACACTACTTCTCTCTCTGGTCCATAGACAACTACCTGAGTCTGCAAATTTAAGTAAAAAAAAGAAAGTATCAATCTCTATTGGTCAAGGAAATCTCTCTATACTGATGAAACCTCTATTTTTTAAAAAGTATTTCATGCTTTTAGAAAGTCATACTAAGAAGAATGAGACGCTTCAATAATCAAATGTTTTCTCTGATGTCCCCTACCACTTTTTTGTTTTGTTTTATTTTGTTTTTTTCAGGGCAATGAGGGTCAAGTGACTTGTGCAAGGTCACATAGCTAGTGTCAAGTGGCTGAGGCTGGATTTGAACTTAGGTCCTCCTGAATAGAGGGCCAGTTCTTTATCCACTGCACCACCCAGCTGCAGCCCCCACCAGTTTTAAAGTCAATTAAGCAGATTAGCTATTCACTGTTGTTATTATAAATATTCTCAGATTTGAAGGTAATATGTTTATTTTGAAAAGCTTGATTTGTCTCTAAATATTCTTATTCTAATAAGGTACTATAAACTTTAGTTTTTCTCTTGGGAAGATATAACTTTGGAGTTTATAAATTCAAACTAAACATGATTAAGCACCAACTTTAACACACAACCTAGAAAAGAAAAGAATCTTAGGATTCCAAACCAGGATTTAAGGAAGTATATGAAAGGTGTGGTGCTTTGAAAACAGTTTTAATGTTCTTGAATTTACCAAAGATAGCCAGGCTCTTTCTCCAATCATACTTTTTTTCTTGCTCACCACAACACAGGACAAATTCTTTCCATATGCTTATTGGCAACAGGTTCTGACTTTTCTCCAGGGCCTGTTTCTTTCTCACCTGGGTGACTCCAGCTTCTTCTGCACTGTACTGTCCACCTCTGGAACTGAATCTTTAATAAGCTGTTGCTTAGTTAGTCTTTTCAGGGAGCCATTTAACCATACCTTTCTCTCCATAGGGAATTTACCAATATACTTTGAATTAACACCCCTAAGCTTTTTTTCTTCTTCTTTCACCACCAATTTCTCTCCAGCCATATCTCAGCCATCATTTAGTTTGGGGGACCCATTTGTAGGAATTTAACACTTATCTCCATTAAGTTCATTCGGATGTGGCCCATCTTTCTAACCTGCCATGATTATTTATTAAGTCACTTATTCAGTACTTTCCTTTCCTGTTTTGTGGCTCAGTCCTGCTTGGTTCAGATTCTTAATTTGTCAAAGACAGCAACCATATGCATTTAACATATTCAGCACTGCATCCAATAAAAATGTTTAATGTATTTTTATTGATTGAAACAACACTTTTTTCTTTAGTAATTTTGATACTAAATTTTCATGGATTTTATTTTTCCCACTGAATAAAGAAATGCCTATTTCCTCATGACATGGCATAGTACAGGGAAAGCTGACCTTGGAATAAGACCTGTGTTCAAGTATCACCTCAGATACACACTTGTTACATAACCCTGCAGAAACAGCTGAATTTATCAGTCCTGGAAGTATCAAAGAAGCAACCTACTGAGCTTCACGCAAAAACACCTTAGAGTACAGCTAGAAACATTAAAATGCAATAAAATATAATTGGGAAGTATTTGAGAAAATGAATAAAATATAATACATAAATAATAATTTATTTTAAAAATAAGTCAATATGAGAACCACAAGTATCCATGTAAACAGTTTTTAGTGACCCCTTTCTGTTTGAGTTTAATACCCTGCTGAAAGTATTACTCTAGGATTATAAATTGCAGAGAAAATGCTGAACTGCATTGCAATATGAGCTCCATCACCCCAGAGTTTCCTATATCAATGAAAACACAGGTCCAGTTCCTATCCCTATCATGTATAAAGAAGTAAAGCTTTCCTACCAATAAAAAAGATGCCTATTTTCCCATAGGATGCAAGTAAAATTATCATGTTGAGTTTGAATTCATAATACCAATTTACAATTGCATGGCATATCACACTTTTAAACTGAAAACATACTCATATTTTTATAGAATGGTTAACTCACACCATAGTCAAGAAAGAGAAGAATATAAAAGACATCATCACCACTGAAAAGAGCCAGAAAGGCTTGAATTCAGAAAGATATGTATTTCATAAGGCCTCCACCTTTCATTTTTTTTTCCTTTTAATTTTTTTTTCTAGTTCTATAAAGTACTACATTTATAGTTCACTTGGTATGGTAATCAATAAGTAACAATTTCAATAGCATTGTAATTTTTGTTTTATAAAGAGAGCATAGCCATAAGTATCTACTATTTCTCCAATTGTTTAGTGTTGCCTTTACTGTTATAAATCGTGTTGCTAGTTTAATTCACAGAATTCCTCTGTATCTTCATAGTTGTATTTTCAAATATTTTATTGATTCTCTAGTTATTTGAATGGAATTTCCCTTTCTATCACTTTCTACTTGCTTTTTTTGTTGGTAATACACAAAAAATCATGAATTATGTAGGTTTGTTTTATATTCAATTATTTTTATGATGTTATAAATTGTTTTCATTAATTTTAGATGAAATCCATTTATTTATTTATTTATTTGTTTGTTTGTTTCTTTATTTGTGTGTTTGTTGGTTGGTTATTTATTTTTTAATGGGGCAATTGGGGTTAAGTGACTTGCCCAGGGTCACACAGCTAGTAAGTGTTAAGTGTCTGAGGCAGGATTTGAACTCAGGTCCTCCTGACTCCAGGGCCGGTGCTCTATCCACTGTGCCACATAGCTGACCCTGAATTCCATTTATTTTTAAAAATATTAAAAGCTATGAATAAATTCTCCTTTCCTTAACATAGTAAATAGTTTCTATTTAAAATCAAAAGCTAACATATAGGTAGTAGAGAAACTCTTTCCAGACTTTCCGGGTCCCTATATTGGAAGGGGCCTTTCCAATAAGATTAAGAGTAAAGGGGGCAGCTAGGTGGCACAGTGGATAAAGCACTGGCCCTGGATTCAGGAGTACCTGAGTTCAAATCCGGCCTCAGACACTTGACACTTACTAGCTGTGTGACCCTGGGCAAGTCACTTAACCCCCATTGCCCTGCAAAAAAACAAAAACAAAAACAAAAACAAACAAACAAAAAAAAGAGTAAAGGGGCAAAGAGAAGCCAGCAGTTTACCTGAGCTCTCCTTTGGTTCCCTTAAAAAGAACATTAAATCTAGCCTCTAAACAGATTCTGAAACTACAGATCCTACAAAAAGACAGAGAAACACAATATTGCAACCTGAAATAATTTAGAAGACTTCAGGAAAGGTCGGTCTCACTCAGGCAAAAGGGGACCGCAGCACACCTCAGGGCAGTGCAGCATGGATGGGATCTGGGCAACTTATGAGGAAGCTCTAGGCCACAGCCTAGCAACTGAGGCCTCTTAATCCTGGTTCAGCAAGCTGGTGGCGCAGCAGGCCAGTGGTGAGAACTACCAGCACCAGCTGAAAGGACAGGCTGCCAGCTAGAGGGCCACCCACAGGACAGGCCCAGGCCTGACCCTCCGAGTAAACCCTGAGTAAGCCCATGAAGCAAGCCCAGCATGGTGAGAAATCCACAAGCCATAGAGGCCTCAGAGTAGAAAGCCAGGAACACAGTCTTTATCCCCAGCACAAGAAGCTTAAAACAGTGACCTGGTGACCCAGGAGTAGACCTCAACTTTAAAAAAAAAAAAGCTGCAACATGAGTAAGAAACAAGAAAAGCTTTTGCCACTGAGAGCTTCTGTGTAGACAGTGAAGAGCTAAACACAAACTCAGATGAGGACAATACTCTCAAATTGCCTACATGTGAAGCCTCAAGAGGGAAGATGAATTGGTCTCAAGACCAAAAAGCATTCTTTGAAGAGGTTAAAAAGGATTTTAAAAATCAATTGAAAGGGGCAGCTAGGTGGTGCAGTGGATAAAGCACTGGCCCTGGTTTCAGAAGGACCTAAATTCAAATCCGGCCTCAGACACTTGACACTTACTAGCTATGTGACTCTGGGCAAGTCACTTAACCCCCATTGCCCTGCAAAAAGCAAAAACAAACAAACAAAAAATCAAGTGAGAGAGGTATAAGAAAAAAATAGGGAGAGAAATGAAAGCAACACAAGAAAATTATGAAAAAATGATCATCAACTTGGAAAAGGAAGCACAAATATTGACTGAAGAAAACAATTCCTTAAAAAAATCATTTGGGAAACTTCCAGGGGCAGAGCCAAGATGGCAGAGAGAAGCTAGGAATTTTCCTGAGCTTTCCTATATTTCCCTCAAAAACAACATTACCTCAAACCTCTAAACAGGTTCTGGAACTACAGAAACTACAAAAAGAGAAACAAAACCCTGTTACATGAGATAATTTAGAAGATTTCAGAAAAGATCTGTCTCACCTGGGTGAAAAGGGAGGGCGGCTCAGCACTACTTGTCCCAGCTGGCAGCTCAACTTAGCAAAGCTTGGCTGGGGGGGGGGGGGGCAGCTCTCTCAGCATATGTCAGCTCAGTGGCAGCTCAACACTGTTGCAACTCAACACAGCTGAAAGTGGGGTGGTCGGGAGGGGGGCAGCTGAGAGTGGGGCAACTGAGAGCAGTAAGAAGCTTGCAACCATGAACCCTGTGCCCCAAGAGCAGACTTTAACTTGATAAGTTTATAAATAAATAGCCTACAACATGAGCAAGAAGCAAAAAAGGACCCTTAACATTGACACCTTCTATGGTGAAAGGGAAGACCAAAATTCAAATGCACATGAGTTGGTCAAAACGTCCACAAGTAAAGACGGAAGAGGGAAGATGATCTTGTCTCAAGACCAAAAAGCCTTCTTTGAAGAGCTTAGAAAGGGTTTTAAAAAACAAATAAGGGGCAACTAGGTTGCACAGTGGTTAGAGAACCGGCCCTGGATTCAGGAGGACCTGAGTACAAATCTGGCCTCAGACACTTAACAATTACTAGCTGTGTGACCCTGGGCAAGTCACTTAACCCCAATTGCCTCACCAAAAAAAAAGTACCCAAAACAACAACAACAACAACAACAACAACAAAACAAATAAGAGAGGTAGAAGAAAAAATGGAAACAGAAATAAGAGAAATGAGAGTTATACTGCAAAAAGAAGCACAAAAAATGACTGAGGAAAATAATCCCTTAAAAAGTACAATTGGCCAAATGAGAGAAAAAATTGGCCAAACAGAAAAAGAAGTGCAAAAGCTTACTGTAGAAAATAAGGCCTTTAAAATTAAAACTGAGCAGATAGAAGCTGATAACTCCATGAGACAACAAGAATCTGACGAGCAGAATCAAAAGACTGAAAAAATAGAAGAAAATGTGAAATACCTCATTGGAAAACAACTGACCTGGAAAATAGGTCCAGGAGAGATAATCTGAAAATTATTGGACTACCTGAAAGCCATGATCAGGAAAAGAGTCTAGACACCATATTCCAGGAAATTATTAAGGAGAACTGCCCTGAAATTGTAGAATCAGAGGAGAAAATCATCATTGAAAGAATCCACTGAACACTTCCTGAAAGAGACCCCAAAAGGAACACTTTAAGGAATATTGTAGCCAAACTCCAGAATTATCAGGTGAAGGAAAAATCCTCCAAGCAGCCAGAAAGCAACAATTTAAATACCATGGTCAAGTGGAATAGGGGGAAAGAAGGGAAGAAAAGAGTATAAAGGGGAAAAGAAGATGGAGGGAAATAAAAGTTAATAATTTTAACTGAATGTGAATGGGATGAACTCTCCCATAAGAAGGAAGCAAATTGCAGAGTGGATTAAAAAACAGAATCCTACAATATGCTGTTTACAAGAAACAGATTTGAAGCAGAGAAATACACACAGGGTAAAGGAAAAAGGCTGGAGCAGAATATATTATGCTTCAGCTAAAGTCAAAAAAGCAGGGGTAGCAATCCTTATCTCAGACAAAGCAAAGACAAAAAAAAGATCTCATTAAAAGAGATAAGGAAGGAAACTACATATTGTTAAAAGGAACTATAGATAATGAAGCAATATCAATATTAAATATGTATGCACCAAGTGGTGTAACATCAAAATTCTTAGAGGAGAAGTTAAGTCAGTTTCAAGAGGGAATAGACAGTAATTCTATACTAGTGGCGGATCTGATTCTTCCCCTCTCAGAATTAGATAAATCTAGCCACACAATAAATAGGAAAGAAGTGAAAGAGGTGAATAGAATGCTAGAAAAGTTAGACATGATAGATGTCTAGAGAAAATTAAATGGGGATAGAAAGGAATATACTTTTTTCTCAACAGTACATGGCACATTCTTTCTTTGTTTTGACTTTCTGAATAGAGTTTTATTTTCCAAAATGTATGTATAAACAAAGTTTTAACATTAATTTTTTAAAAACTTTGTGTTCCAATTTCTCTTACCCCCTCCATTCCCACCCTCCACCCACAAGAACTCAAGGAATTCAAAATAAGTTATACATGTGTAGTCATGGAAAAATTACCATATTAGCTAGTTGTGAGAGAAAACAGTAAAAAAACACTTCAGATTAAGGAATTGTCAAAGAGGACATGAAAAAAAAGTAAAAATGTGTTTCCTTCTGTTTTCAGATACTATCAGTTCTTTCTCTGCAGATGGGCTGCAATCTTCATAAGTCCTTCAGGGTTATATTGGATCATTGCATGGCATATTTTCATAAATTGACCATGTATTAGGGCACAAAAACACCATAGACAAATGTAGAAAGGCAGAAATAGTAAATGCATCCTTCTCAGATCATGATGCAATAAAAATTATATGTAACAAAGAGCCATGGAAAGGTAGACTGAAAATCAATTGGAAACTAAATAATTTCATTCTAAAGAATGAGAGGGTCAAACAACAAATCATAGGAACAATCAATAACTTTATCCAAGAGAATGACAATAATGAGACAACATAGCAAAATCTATGTGAAGCAGCCAAAGCAGTGCTTAGGGGAAATTTTATAGCTCTAACTGTTTACATGAATAAAAAAGAGAATGAGCAGATAGAGATCAATGAAGTGGGTATGCAATTAAAAAGCTAGAAAAAGAACAAATTAGAAATCCCCAATTAAATACTAAATTAAAAATCCTGAAAATTAAAGGAGAAATTAATAAAATTGGAAGCAAGAAAATTATAGAATGAATCAATAAAACTAAGAGCTGATTTTATGAAAAAAAAATAGATAAACCACTGGTTACTTTGATTAAAAAAGAAAAAAAAGAAAGAAGAAAACCAAATTACCAGTATCAAAAATGAAAAGAGTATAAATATAAATTGCTTTTGATGTGATCACATAAAGGAAATTAAGAGGTTAAAAAGGGAGCTTATAGGGAGAAGAAGAAAGGGGAGGTGGAATGGGGTGAATTACATCATATGAAGAGATGAAAAAACAAAACCTATTACAATAGAGGGAAAGAAGGGATGGGTGAACATTGTTTCAACCCTACTCTCATTAGATTTTATTCAAAGAGGGAATAACTTATACGTTCATTTGGATAAAGCAACTTAGCTTATTCTTTAGGGAAATAAAAGGGGAACAAGAAGGGGGGACTGATAGAAGGGAGGGCAAAAGCAAGGGAGAAAAGGGTAAAGAAAAGGGAGGGGGTGATAAAAAGGGAGGGCAGATTGGGGAAGGCAGGGGTAAGAAGCAAAACGTTGTTGGTGAGGAGGAATAGGGTGAAAGAAGTGGGGGAGTACAAAGTAGGCAAATAGAATGGAGGGGAATAGACAGTAATAATAACTGAATGTGAATGGGATGAAATCTTCTATAAAACAGAAGTGAATTGCAGAGTGGATTAAAAGTCAGAATCCTACAATATGCTGTTTACAAGAAACACATTTGAAGTAGAGAGATACATACAGAGTAAAGGTAAAAGGCTAGAGCAGAATATATTATGCTTCAGCTAAAGTAAAAAAAAGCAGGGGTAGCACACATTATCTCAGACAAAGCACAGGCAAAAATAGATCTCATGAAAAGACATAAGGAAGGAAACTACATCTTGCTAAAATGTACTTCAGATAATGAAGCAATATCAATATTAAACCTCTATGTGCCAAGTGGTATAGCATCCAAATTCTTAGAGGAGAAGTTAAGTCAGTTACAAGAGGAAATAGACAGTAATTCTAAACTAGTGGGGGAATCTGAATCTCCTGCTCTCAGAATTAGATAATTCTAGCTGAAAAATAAATAAGAAAGAAGTGAAATAGGTGAATAGATAACTAGAAAAGTTAGACACAATAGATGTCTAGAGAAAATTGAATGGGGATAGAAAGGAATTTACCTTCTTCTCAGCAGTACATGGCACATTTTCAAAAAATCAACCATGTATTAGGGCACAAAAACATCATAGTCAAATGTAGAAAGGCAGAAATAGTAAATGCATCCTTCTCATATCACAATGCAATAAAAATTACATGCAAAAAAGGGCTATGGAAAAGCAGACTAAAAATCAATTGGAAACTAAATAATTTCATTCTAAAGTATGAATGGGTCAAATAACAAATCATAGAAACAATCAATAACTATATCCAAGAGAATGATAATAATGAGACAACACACCAAAATCTATTGGATGTAGCCAAAGCAGTGCTTAGAGATAAATTTATAGCTCTAACTGCTTACATGAATAAAAAAGAGAAAGAGGAGATCAGTGAATCGGGCATGAAACTTAAAAAGCTAGAAAGAGAACAAATTTGACATCCCCAGTTAAATGCTAAACTAGAAATCCTGAAAATTAAAGGAGAAATTAATAATATTGAAAGCAAGAAAACTATAGAATTAATCAATAAAACTATGAGCTGGTTTTATGAAAAAACAATAAAATAGTTAAAATATTGGTTAACTTGATTTAAAAAAAAAGAATGAAGAAAACCAAATTACCAGTAACAAAAATGAAAGGGGTGATGTTACCACCAATGAAGTAGAAATTAAAGCAATAATTAGGAAATATTTTGCCAAACTGTATGCCAATAAATTTGACAATCTGAATGAAATGGATAAATATTTACAAAAATACAAACTGGCCAGGTTAACTGAAGAGGAAATAAAATCTTTAAATAAGCCCATATTAGAAAAAGAAATTGAACAAACCATTAATGAACTCCCTAAGAAAAAATCCCCAGGGCCAAATGGGTGTGCAGGTAAATTATACCAAACATTTAAAAAAAACAATTAATTCCAATATTATACAAATTATTTGGAAAAATAGGCAAAGAAGGAGTTCTACAAAATTTGTTTTAGGACAGAAATATGGTGGTGATACCAAAACCAGGCAAAGCAAAAACAGAGAAAGAAAATTATAGACCAATTTCCCTAATGAATATTGATGCTAAAATCTTAAATAAGATATTAGCAAGGAGATTACAGCAAGCGATCACCAGGATAATACACTATGACCAGGTGGGATTTATATCAGGAATGCAGGACTTGTTCAACATTAGGAAAACTATTAACATAATCAATCACATCAATAAGAAAACTAAGCAAAATTGTATGATTATCTCAATAGACGCAGAGAAAGCTTTTGACAAAACATAGCACCCATTCCTAATAAAAACACTGGAGAGCTTAGGAATAGGAGGAGCTTTCCTTAAAATAGTAAACAGTATCTACCTAAAACCATCTGCGAGCATTATTTGTAATGGAGATAAGTTAGAGGCCTTCCCAATAAGATCAGGGATGAAACAGGGATGTCCATTTTCACCTCTATTATTCAATATTGTACTAGAAATGTTAGTATTAGCAATCAGAGAAGAAAAAGGAATTAAAGGAATCAGAATAGGCAAGGAGGAAACAAAACTATCACTCTTTGCAGATGATATGAAGGTATACTGAGAGAATACTAGAGAATCAACTCAAAATTACTTGAAACAATTAACAACTTTAGCATAGTAGAAGGATTAAAATCAATCCACATAAATCATCAGCATTTCTGTACATGATCAATAAAGTCCAGCAGCAAGAGATAGAAAGAGATATTCCATTTAAAGTAACAGTAGATAATATAAAATACTTGGGAGTCTACTTGCCAAGACAAACCCAGGAATTCTATGAACACAATTACCAAACATTTTTCACACAAATCAAATCAGATGTAAATAATTAGAAAGATATCAATTGCTCATGGATAAGGCAGAGCTTATATAATAAAATGACAATTCTACCTAAATTAATGTACTTATTCAGTGTCATACCAATCATACTACCTAAATATTATTTTATAGAGCTAGAAAAAATCACAAACTTCATCTGGAAAAACAAAAAAAGAATATCAAGGGAAATAATGGAAAAATGCACAGGAAGATGGGTGAGCTGTACCAAATCTGGAGCTCTACTATAAAGAGGCAGTCATCAAAACTATCTGGTACTGGCTAAGAAAGAGAGTGGAGGATCAATGGAATTGGCTAGGCACAGGAGACACAGTAGCAAATGACATTAGTAATGTACTGTTTGATAAACCCAAGGACCCCAGCTTATGGGATAGGAATTCACTATTTGACAAAAACTGCTGGGAAAACTGAAAGATAGTATGGCAGAAATTAGGCATAGACCAATATCTTACACCTTATACTAAAATAATGTCAAAATGGGTACACAATTTAGGAATAAGAGGTGATACCAAAGGGAAATTAGGA
The DNA here is from genome assembly GCF_019393635.1 of Dromiciops gliroides. Classification (NCBI taxonomy): domain Eukaryota; kingdom Metazoa; phylum Chordata; class Mammalia; order Microbiotheria; family Microbiotheriidae; genus Dromiciops; species Dromiciops gliroides. The sequence continues at coordinate 215,259,733 of NC_057866.1, read as the reverse complement.
GAGAAAGGAATAGTCTACCTTTCAGATCTTTGGAAAGGAGAGAAGTTTATGATCAATCAACAGATAGAGAATATTCTGAAATGCAAAATGGATGATTTTGATTACATTAAATTAAAAAGGTTTTGTACAAACAGAAGCAATGCATCCAAAATTAGAAGGGATTCAGAAAGCTGGGAAACAATTTTTATGGCCAGTACTTCTGATAAAGGTCTCATTTATAAAATATATCGGGAACTAAATTAGATTTATAAGAATCAAAGCCATTCCCTAATTGAGAACTGGTCAAAGGATATGAATAGGCAGTTTTCTGATGAAGAAATCAAAGCTATCTATTCCCATATGAAAAAATGCTCTAAATCACTATTGATTACAGAGATGCAAATTAAAACAACTCTGCAGTACCACCTGACACCTATCAGATTGGCTAATATGAAAAAAAGGAAAATAATAAATGTTGGAGAATTTGTGGAAAAATTGGAACACTAGTGCTTTGTTGGTGGAGTTGTGAACTGATCCAACCATTCTGGAGAGCAATTTGGAATTATGCCCAAAAGGCTATAAAGCTGTGCATACCCTTTGGCCCAGCAATACCACTACTAGGTCTTTTTTCCCAAAGAGACCATAAAAAAGGGAAAAAGATCCACATGTACAAAAATATTTATAGCTGCTCTTTTTGTGGTGGCAAGGAATTGGAAGTTGAGAGGATGCCCATAAGTTGGGGAATGGCTGAACAAGTTGTGGTATATGAATGTAATGGAATTCTATTGTGCTATAAGAAATGATAAGCAGGAGGAGTTCAGAGAAATGTGGAAGGGCTTGCATGAACTGATGATGAGTGAGATGAGCAAAACCCAGAAGAATATTATCTGTTGATCAACTGTTATAGACTAGATTGTTCCCACCAATCCAATGGTACAAGAAAGTTCCATGATGGAAAAGGCTCTACAAATCCAGAAAAAAAAATAAGAACTGTGGATTGACCATACTATTTCTTTTGTTTTTGGTGCTGTTGGTTTTCTGTTTTGAGAATTTTTCCTTTTTGGTCTGATTCTTCTTTTATAAATAGATAAATTGGAAATTGGAAATATTATATAAATAAATATTGAAAACTACTTCTACATATAACTGGAAAATAATAAAATACTTTTATTAAAAAAAAACATTCATTTGCCCAAATGGAAAAGGACATGCTAAAGCTTGCTGAAGAAAACAATGCCTTAAAATTTTGAATTGGACAAATGGAAGCTAATGACTCCATGAAACAACAGGAATCAGTCAAACAGAATCAAAAGAATGAAAAAATAGAAGAAAATGTGAAATACCTAATTGGAATGATAACTGACCTAGAAAATAGATCCAGGAGAGACAATTTGAGAATTATTGGACTGTGTGAAATCCATGATCAGAAAAAGAGTACAGACACCATATTCCAGGAAATTATCAAGGAGAACTGCCCTGATATTATAGAATCAGAGGGAAAAAAATGTCATTGAAAGAATCCACTGATCACCTCCTGAAAGAGACCTTAAAATGAAAACTCTAAGTGATATTGTAGCCAAATTCCGTAATTATCAGATGATGAAGAAAATACTCTAAGCAGCCAGAAATAAGTAATTTAAATATCATGGAGCCATAGTCAGGATTACACAGGACCTGGCAGCTTCAACATTAAAGTATTGCTAGGCTTGGAATATGATATTCCGGAAGGCAAAGGAGCTTGGATTGCAGCCAAGAATCTACTACCCAGCAAAACTAATCATTCTCTTTCAGGGGAAAAGATGGACATTCAGTGAAATAGGACTTTCAAAGTTTCTTGATGAAAAGACAAGAACTGAATAGAAATATTGATCTTAACATAAGAGACTCATAAGAAGTTTAAAAAGGTAAAGAGAGGGAAAACTTCATTCAATAAGGTAAAAGTTTTTACTTCACTACATGGTAAAAACAATAGTTACAACTGCATATTTATATTTGGGCAGACATAAGTATTATACACAGAGGGTATAAATATAAATTGTCCTGGATGTGATGATATAAAGAAAATTAAGGGATTAAAAAAGAGTTTATATGGAGAAGAGGAAAGGGGAGGTGGAAAGGGGTTAATTACATCATATGAAGGGGTGCAAAAAACCTGTTACAATAGAGGGAAAGAAAGGAGGGGTGAGCATTGTTTCAACCTTAGCAATGCTACTACTCAAAGAAACCAATCTCTAAGTCTCAACTTTGACAAAGACACCTATGTTTTCTCCCCAAAAGAGAGTATGCAAGATCCTCAAAACGTAACATTCTTCATTTATCAAACCCCTATAAAAAACCTCACCTTCTTACTTTCAGCTTTAATTTGAAAGAGATATAAGGCATAATCATAATACACATTAACACCAAAATTTTTGCTTTGCTTCATCTGTTTCTTCTATGTATCTTGTGTATTCCATTTCTATCTCTATCCTTTTATGCCTCTTTATCAAAATTTGCATCATCTTTTTTCTCCCCTTTCTGATCTGATCTTTCCAATTCTTGATCCATTTTTCCCTATGACATTAGGAGAGCAAATTATGTCAGTGATAGAAAAATAGAGAATCATAGAAACAGAATTTTAAACATAGAATGCAATTCAATTATTTTCATTTATATTGTCACAGCCTCCTTCATTTTTGTCACTGTTATTGCTGTTTTCTTATTCCCATTCTTCCCACAATATGTACCAAAGGTAAGAAAGGTTGCAATCAACCTTATATAAACAAGGGAGGATTTGGAATCAAGGGAATGTAGACTAAATTGTGTGTATGTGTATGCATGTATGCTTGTATGCATGCATATATGTATATATATTTATGTTTGCATACATATACATACAGACATTCACACTACCTTGAATATATATATATATATATATATATATATATATATATATATATGTGTGTGTGTGTGTGTGTATGGAAATGTGTGTATTTGCATATGTTTATGTATTTATATACCTTAAGTATATACCTTTCAAAGTGATCTCCTTCAGACTAAATATGGAATTGATATGGATAGATAAAGAGCTGGCCTCAGAGTCAGGAAAGCATGGATCCACATCCAGCCTCTAACACACTGACTATGTGAATGTGGGCAAATCTTTTAAATTTTCATTGCCTTAGGAAATTCTCCAAGCCTATAAACTGCAGTTAAGTTGGTAATTTTCATCAGTGAAATCAAAGGTCTATGTTGTTGTTTTTGTTTAAATGCACTTAGAGTTTTGAATAGCACATACTTCCATCAAGGAAATCAAAAAAGGAAGAAAAATGTGTTTTAGGTTCAATGACTTTTCTATTTGAAAAAAAAAAAGTTTCTTGGAGAGAACATTTCTCCTCCCCATATTTTCCTGAGCCTTACTCACATTCCATTCTCTACTCAGTTAAGTCCCTTGGCCATTCCATTGAACACGAACATTTTAAATATTATTAATGACTGTTTTCTCACAAATTCATGTGGAAACAGAGCATCAAAAATCTGGACTGGCAACTTTTGGGGTCAGTGATAGAAGGACTTCAGCAGGGATTATTTAAGATGGATTGGCTGAGGCAGGAAAATGTTTCCTGGACCATATTTCACTTCTCCTGTACCTAGACATTTATTCTTTTGACTTAAGTGCAATGTTGAAATAGAACATTTTGTTCTATTTTGTTGATATGTTATTGAAGGTGGATACTAAACAAAAGTGTAGCAAATCATTTGAGATTTCCTTTCCATGCTTTATTTCCTGCTTGACACCTTTCTCCTTATCTTTATTAGACTGTCTTTCATTCAACTTGGAATCTTCCTATAAGGTTTGCAACTCTTGAGACCAGACCTCCCACCCTAACCAGTCACCTGAGAGTTCCCAGAAATGATGAGTTTCCTCTTGGAATGCTCAGGTTTGCCTACTCTGAGATTTTGTTTGAATCTCCTGCTCTGGGGATTCCACTCTGTAAAGGAAATCCCAAGGTGCATAATGAGGTTATGGCCCGAGAGCACTGGAGCATGTTATATTTGAATGAAACTGACAGTTAAAGCCAATGGAGAGACTGCAGGCCTAGAATTCCCCAACCTGGAATCTTTCCATGAAAGGTGGGTGGCTCTTGGAGGTGATGAAAAAGGAAGAATCAGAAGAAGTCCCTTGGGGCTCCAGAAAGCACTGAGTGATCTGAGTGAAGATTCAAACAGTGCACATATGAACTAACTAGGTAAACAGAAATTATTGGGAGAAAAGCCTATGCTTTAGCCTAGCCTTCTCACTTCTCATCTAGGTTGGCCTGTCAATGTAGTGAGGCAATTGTGGTTAAGTGACTTGCCCAGGGTCACACAGCTAGTAAGTGTTAAGTGTCTGAGGCCAGATTTGAACTCAGGTACTCGTGACTCCAGGGCTGGTGCTCTATCCACTGCACCACCTAGCTGCCCCTCAATGTAGTTCTTTTTAATCATAAGCAAACAGGTTTTAAAATCAGAAGTAAAAAGGTGAAATTTTAATGAAAAATTAGTTTCTATTACTCTTTTCAAATTTAGATAATAGCATCTTGAAAACATGTATAGAACTGGGTGACCATGAAGGTTATGTCCCTTTTTCTATGAGGATAGTATTATACTGATAAATGTTTAACAATGGGGTCCATAAATAAAAAAGATCCTTTTAAATTTAATTTGCATTATTCATATTTTTGAGCACTTTCTTAAATCTACACAATGAAGAAAGCAATCAACCAAACTTTGTTTTGTTATTGTTACTCAGTTCTTTCAGTCTTGACTGACTCTTTGTGATCCCATTTGGCGTTTTCTTGGCAAAAGTATTGTAGAGGTTTGCCATTTCCTTCTCCAGCTAATTTTACAGATGAAGAAAGTAGGCAAACAGAATTC